>NW_022195898.1:0-521712 GCF_008641045.1 Pistacia vera
GATTTTTTGGGGGATTTTGGGTGATTTTGCCAAAATTCTGGGTTTTTTTTGTGTTTGTTGGTTGAGAGAAGATAAGTTTAACTTACTTAAGGTTACCACTCGGCTCGTCTCGGTGTCTTTATGGGAGTCTAGTGAAGTGTTAGGTTTTGCGTTAAGGGGCTAGTTGAAATTAAGGTTGCCTTGGTCATCCAGTTGGTCTACCAGACCGAGTAGAGTGAGGTGAGAAGTGCTACTAAGGTTTATTCAATGTTACACTTTGAGTTGAGTGAGGAGAGTCAAATGGAGATAGACATAGGAGGTGAGTACGAACGTGCTCCCACTATAGTGGTACTGCCAGAAGAAGGTAATGTGTTAGTGGGAATTCCCAAGGGGTTAAACGTGGCTATCTTCGAGCCAGGTGATGTTGTTGATTTGAGTAGCGACAATTATGAGAAGTACAGGACGAGTAGGGAAGAAACGGATGACAGGTTCGATAGTTCTAAAAGTGATGTTTCAACGAGTGGTAGATTAGCAGAGAAGTCAAACCAACCAGGTAGTGGAATTTTGGGCATCGACTATCTACCTCTACTCAAGAAGAATGATGAGTGGTAGATTCGGACCCAATACCGCATACTCAGCTCTATGGAAATCAGAATATTCAAGAGTTACAAACGAGTTGACTAGGAGGCAAAAAGATAGGTTAGTGTGTATGAGTTGTGGTTTCATGATAGGTTACACCTTCCCATACCCAAACTCATCTGGGAGGTGTTGAACCACTTTATAGTCACACTGACACAAATCATGCCGAACGGGTGGAGACTATTGCTTGCTTTGGAGGTGATGAGCGTCCAGAACCAAGTGATGTTTGGTCTGCATGAGTTTCCATATTCTTATTATCTGAAGGAGCACAACCTAGAGAACGGTAGATACGCCATCACCTTAAGGCATGACCGCATCTACTTGGTGACCAACCTTAGGTAGAGTGACAAGAACTGGAAAGAGTTGTTCTTCTTCTTGAAGGGTGAAGCCATATTTGGCGAGAGAGGCCGAGGCGAGATACCGTACACATGGAGAGCCATGGGTAAGCGATTGATTTTAGTCTATACTTGTGATTACTAAGTCTTGTTCTCCTTTTCTCTTGCAGATCCCAACTACAACTGAGCTAAACAAAGCGAAGACGATTTGGACGTGACAACTAGAGAAGTTTTCGCCATTCCAAAGGAGCAGAGAGATTGGTAAGTGGTATTAAAAAAGTCCAACCTGAGAACGAGTTACCTGTTGGCTGGAGTTGAGGCTGTTCAAAGAGGTATCCTATTCCCCTCATCGAAGCAAGTGTGGCACGTGCTGTTGATTCGCTACTGTAACCATATACTCTTCCGACATTTGTTTCTTCATCCACTAACACTTGAAGAGTTTGCCATTGTAGAGAGACTGATGAGGAATTTGAATATGGATATACCAAGTGCAAGTAAGGTGGCCGCGCAACATCAAGCCAAGAGAAAGAGGGAGTCGATCCCAAAAAAAGTCCAAGTCCAGCAAACCGAGATGACTCCTCTAGCTAGATAGTCGTTAGCCGGAGCTGGTTCATCAAAGGAGGTCCGATTTGATGAGGACGAGAAGGTAATGATCACCCTCCCTACCACGGCCTCGGTCTCGGTCTACTCCGACGTAGATGGGATGGGGAATCTAGCCGATTCCTTTTTACTCCTCGCTGTTGAGAACCGACTAAATTAGATGGGGATGACTATTATGGCCAAGTGGGTAATGACTCAACAACTCCAAGTATATCTTGATTTTGAACTCTTTTGTTAAGTTACAAAGCTTAATTGCATGCTTTCGTGTAGGCTTTGAGCAAGAGCTTCTACTTGAAGAAGGTCGCGGTTGCTCAGGATGCGAGAATCCAAGAGTCGACTAAGTCTAATACTGGTCTAAAAAATTGGGAGGCCCGGGCATTGAAGAATGTGAAGGAGAGCTCCGCTAAGCAATGGTAGGCCAAGTTGGAATCAACCGAATTGAAGAAGGTGTTCGCTAAGACGAAGATAGTGTTATCCGAGATGAAGAGGGAATTGGTCGAGAAAGAGGAGGAGTTGGTTTCCCTTATGGAGTAGTGCAAGTCCATTATTGAAGACGCCATGATCAAAACCCGTGCCAAACTGATGAGAGAATACAAGGCTGAAAACACCACACATTGGGACCCTGATGGAGATATTGAGCTTTGGGCAGAGATTACGGCTAAGATAGGCGGGGGAGACAACCTAGCAGAGGAGGATCGAATCGAGTCTGATGCCAAAGATCAAATGGAGGAATTTGCTAAGGATTTAGAAGGCGCTCTGGCAAAGTCAACTAAAGCTACTTAGGATGCGACAAGTGTTGGAGCGTCAGACAAACAAGAGAAAGAGGTTAGGGCAACTAATGAACAATCAGTTGGGGATGATCAGTCGGATCATGTGGACTCATAATTTTATTTGTTTTTACTATTAAAAACTTTTAGGTACATAGTGCCCTTTTGCTTTGTATTTTCAACTCTCAACCGTTTGAGGATTTCAATGGACTTCTTTAATATTTTTTATTCGACTCATTATCAAGTGTTGCTTTTCCTTCTGTCGTTGTATGAATTGTGGATACTTAGAATGTTTGATTTTCTAAAGAATGGTACACTGAGGTCGAGTCAACATGACTGACTGAGTGCGTAGATTTATTTAGTGCCTTAAGGTTGAGTCATGTAACCGGCTGAGTGTGTAAACATGCATTAATAAAAGCCAAGTACCTTGAGGCTGAGTTAGTGTGACCGACTGGCTTTGACTCGTTAGAAATACTCACATTGATGCNGGCGCGCTGAGGTCGAGTCGATATGACCGACTGAAGGTGTAAATTTACTTAGTGCCCTAAGGCCTAGTTATTGTAACCGATTGAATGTGTAAACACATATACTAATAAAAGCTAAGTGCCGTGAGGTTAAGTCGGTGTGACTAAATGAATTTGAATCGTTAGAAATATTAACATATTGATGTCATGGGGCCATGTCGGTATGAGTGATTGACGTTAAGCCATTAACTTTCAATAATTGTAATTATTTGTAAATAATAAAACAAGTGCAGAGTAAGTCTAGTTGGTATGACTGACTGAATGTGAGGGCAAAGGCATTAAACATTCTGAGCCAAGTCAGCATGACCAACTGGCAGTAAAAGTAAAGGCATTGACCTAGTGGCCGAGTCAGCATGACCGACTTGTAGTTGAAATTCAAGGTATTAGGCCTTATGGCAAAGTTAGTGTAACTGACTTGTAGTTGAAATTCAAGGCATTAGTCCTTCTGGGTCGAGTTAGTTGACCGATTGGTTATAAAAGTAAAGGCATAAGCCTTGTGGGGTGAGTCGGCGTGACCAACTTTGTAGTTGAAACTTTCAAGACGTTAGTCCTTATGTGCTGAGTCGATGTGAATTGATTGAAGGTGAACATAGTTTTTCACTGAATAGTACTTTTATTTATTTGAGGCTTAAATAGTACTTTTATTTATTCGAGGCTTAGAGGTCGAATGGTAGTGAAGGAGGTGGACAAGCCCACTCATCATTTTCACCAACAAAAACAAAATGAAACTGAGATGCGGTCTATTAGAAGTGATAGCGCTTGAGGTGGATGAATTCCAATTGTGGATGATGTCTTTGCCTTCGGGAGATCGGAGTTTGTATGCGCCTTTGCCGACTAACTTGGTGATCTTGTATGGTCTCTCTTAGGTAGGACCGAGTTTGCCAACATTGATCTCCTTGATATTTTGGAATACTTTGCAGAGGATCTAGTTGCTTTCTTTGAATGTTCTTACTCAGACATTGTGGTTGTTGTGTCGAGCGACCCGTTGCTGGTAGATGGCGTTTCTGATCTGGGCTTGTTCCCAAAGCTCATCAATGGTGTCCAAGTTGTAGCACAGATTCTGGTTGTTTAACTGTTCATTCATCCATTGGAGTCTAGGTTATGAGACCGATACCTCAGCTGGGATGACTACTTTCGAGTCGTATGTAAGGGAGAAAGGTGTCTCACCTGTGGATGAGTGGGCGGTGGTTCTGTAAGACCATAAGACTCTTAGTAGTTGGTTTGCCCACGCGCCTTTTGTTTTTTGAAGGCACTTCTTCATTATTTGCGCTATAGTCTTATTGGATGACTCGGCTTGGCCATTTGATTGAGGGTTTCGAGGTGTTGAGAAGTTGAGTTTGATTCCTCACATGTCACAAAAGTCCCTAAAGCTAGAGCTGATGAATTGGGACCCATTATCGCTGACTGTCTCATTCTCAATCTTGAACTGATAGATAACGTTCTTCCAGATAAACCTTTTACCTCTCAGTCTCAGACTTGGGCGAATTCCTCTGCCTAAATCCACTTTGTGAAGTAGTTTGTGACTACCAGCATATACACTCACTGCCCAAGTGTAGTTGGAAGCTTGCCAATGATGTCCATCTCCCATTTCATAAATGGCCACGGGGTAAGGATAGAGTTAAGTCATTCAAGAGGGAGATGCGAGACATGAGCAAATCGTTGACCGTTATCACACTTCTCGACATATGAGGCTAAGTCTAAGTGCATAGTGGGCTAATAAAATCCAGAGGTTGTCACTTGATGTGCTAGATTGCGTTCCCTAGCGTGGTTCCTGCACTCGCCCTCTTGGTGTTTTGCTAATACGTACTAAGCTTCTTCCGGAGTGATGCACTTGAGGTGGGGATCGAAGAATAACTTATTAAGGAGCTAAATCTCGTAGATGGTAAATCTAGCTGTCTCGGCTTTCAATCGACATACTTCATTCTCGTCGGTTGGGAACTCATCTTTTTCTAAGTATTTGAGGATAGAGGTCATCCATGAGGCGACCGACTCAATATTCATAACCTTGAAGAGTTCTTTGGGAGTCAGCTCTGTTTCAAGTTGAGGTTATTTCCAGTCGGCCAGCCATTGGAGAAATAGTTATGGGATGGATGAGTCGAAAATACCTTGAAGGGTTGAGTAGAGGTTGGGGAGTGCGTTAGCATGGGTGTTCTCAGTTCTCGGGACTTGACAGATGCTGAACTCTTTGAAGGCCGATTAGAGCTCTTTGACTAGGTTCATGTTTGTTGTCATCTTCGAGTCTCGAGCTTGGTAGATACCTTGCAGTTGATTTACTACGAGCTGGGAATTAGACTTGACTTCCAACCTTACCACTCTTATCTCTTTTGCGAGTGAGAGACCGCCTATCAGAGCTTGATACTCGGCCTCGTTATTTGTACACTTGAAATTGCACTGGATGGCCCACTAGATGACTTCTCTATTTGGAGTAACTAGTACTATACCCAAACCACTTCCATTTACATTGCTCAACCCGTTGACCGAGAGAGTCCACTTCAAAAGTGTCACACTTTTCAGGTATAGTAGCTCTCTCTCCATCTGAGTGGAAGTGCTAAGAGTGAAGTTTGCTATGAAATCTACTAACACTTGAGACTTGATAGCGGTGCGTGGCTGGAAGGAGACATCGATCTCACTTAGCTTAACTGTCCACTAAGTGAGTCATCCCGAGAGCTCAAGCTTGCGAGGATTTTCTTAAGTGGGTAAGTGGTGAGGACAACAATGGAGTGACATAGACAGTAAGGTCAGAGCTTCCCGGATACGTGGATGAGTACAAGTGCCAACTTTTCTAATTGACTATATCGGGTCTTAGCATCGAGGAGCAACTTGCTTACATAGTAGATCGACAATTGTTTCCCATTGTCTTCTCTAATTAGAACGGCAGAAATTGTTGATTCCGAGACTGCCAAGTATGTATACAATTTTTTCGTGGTTAGTGGCTTAGAAAATATAGGGGGAAAAGTCAAGTACCTTTTGAGCTACTGTAGGGCTTCTTTGCAGGTTGGGGTCCATTCAAACTACTTTGACTTTCAAAGCACTACGAAGAAGTGGTGGCATTTTTCAATTGACTGAGAGATGTATCAGCTTGGCTTTAGGCTGCCATTCTTCTAGAGAGAAGCTGGATGTCTTTGATGCATATGAGTGAGGGAATGTTCAAGACAACTCAAATCTGATCAGGGTTAGCCTTTATCTCTCACTAAGTTATCATGTATCCCAAAAATTTACCATAGGAGACCCCGAATAAGCACTTGGTTAGGTTGAGCCTCATATTGTACTTCCTGAGGACTGTGAAGGCTTGACTAAGGTGGTCTAAGTGCTACTCGGCTATCAAGGACTAACGAGCATGTCATCGATGTATACTTCTATAGTGTCCCTTAAGTGTTCTACAAACATCTTGTTGACGAGCCGTTCATAAATGGCCCCAACATTCTTGAGTTCGAATGGCATCACTTTGTAATAGTAAATTCCCCTCTTTGTGATGAAAGTAGTTTTCTCTTGGTCACTCAGGTGCATGAGAATCTGATTGTAGCTAGAGAAGACATCCATGAAGCTGAATAACTCATGACCGGCTGTACAATTGACCAACATGTCGATGTGTAGTAGTGGGAAGAAGTCCTTGGGGCATGCCTTGTTCAGGTTCATGAAATCTATGCAAACTTGCCACTTCTTATTCTTCTTTCGAACCACTACCATACTAGCAAGCCAATTGAGTGAACCTCCCATTAGGGCTGATCCTTTTCATATCTGTGTAGGACCACACAAAGCAATCATGATTCTGCTTCAAGAAGTGAATTAATTGTTCTTTTATTTAAGGACTTAGTCGAGATCCAATGTGAGTCTTTCGGTTAAGATAGTTTGGATGGATTTAGATCTTATCCAACTCTTTCATAGAGGGTTGATCTGGCTCGGCTAGACAATTCAGATTTGTTTGTAGTTGCTATAAGGCGTAAGACTAACCTTTGAAAGTGTTCTTGTAATAGTCTCTTAAGGCCTTAGGGTCGCCCCTGATCTCTCTTACTCCCTATCTGATGGGGAACCTGATTGTCTGGTGGAAGGTTGATGGGACGGTTCTCATATCATAGATCCAGGATCGACCCAGGATGATGTTGTAAGTTGAAAGGCAGTCTAGCACAAGGAAAATGGTTTGTTGGTTTACTTCATTGGTGTAGACAGGAAGGGTTATCTCCCCGATGGTGTACTTCTACTTAGAGCTGAAACCAACTAGAATGGTAGGGCGCCTGTTGACGTCTGACTCATTCAGACCCATTATTTTGACAGCATCCAAGAAGAGTATATTGGTTGAGAAGCCTCTATCCACAAATATTCTTTTGACTAGGTTACTCGCTATCTGTAGGGTGATCAGTAAAGCATGATGGTATGGGGCAATCAGAGTGACTGGCGCATCATCTTCAAATTGGATGACCTGTTTAGTTGGCTTCGGGGTGATGGCTGGCTTGGGCATGCCTCTTTGTTGAGGAGTTACTTACTCCATTGATTTCTGAACCGTCAGATATCATGTGGCAAAAACCTTCTGGCTTTAGATCTAAGGGAGGGAAGAACCAATTTTCTCATCCCTGTTTTTCATGGCATTCTTGCCCTTGTCCATCAGTGGGTCCTGAAGGTGTCCTCTTTTAAGTAAACCTGCAACCTCTAACCTGAGAGCGATGTAGTCAGCCGTAGCATGCCCATGGTCATGGTGGAACTCAAACCACTTGATCATGTCCCTTTTAACATCGGGTCTAAGCTTGGGTGTGTTAAGCCTTATCTATATCTTCATTCAAATCACAACATCTTTATCTATCTTCATTAAAATCTTAACAACTGCTTATCTCTATCTTTTTTGGGTTTCTTATCTTGTTATCTCATTCTTATTATTCTTGTTATTATTTTGTATAGCTGCTACTTATCTTCTCATGTTAATTCTCTATATATGTTGATATTGTAATTCATGCAAGACACAAGAAATATAGAATATTTTTCCAGCCTATTCTTTCTTTTACATGGTATCGGAGCTGTGAGTATTACACCTCAAGATCCTTAAAACTCTCATATAACTATGGCCAATCCCATTGCTTCTTCTCCAAATGCCCATCACATTTATCTGTCAAGCTTAATACAAAGAATTTTCTAGCTTGGACAACTTAGTTTATTCCTCTCCTTAACTATCAAAATCTCAATAGTTTTATTGATGGCTCCTCACACACCCCCACCAAAAACAATTCTTTCTAGCACCACACCACCACAAGAAATTCCTAATCCTGCATATCAAACATGGTTCCAAAAGGACCAAATGCTTCTTTCTTGGTTATTGTCTTTTTTACAGAAGAAGTGTTCCCTTAGGTCATCAATCTCTTTACCTCCTTCCAAGTCTGGCAAGCCTTCTCCACCACCTTTGGTTATGTTTCTCAAAACCGCCAATTGCAATTAAATATAGAACTTCAAGAATTGAAAAAGAATGACTTATCTATTAGTGCATACCTTCAGCGCACCAACTCACTTGTTGATGAATTAGCAATCGTTGGTCATCAAATTACCCTAGTAGAATTTAATGCGCTATCATTTATCGAAACATTGGGAGTGATTATCATAGTATAATCACTGCACTCAATCTTCAACCAACACCTATCCCATTTCATGAATTACACGGACAACTTGTTGCTCATGAAATTCTTCTGAAAAGCACGCAAGAACCTCCCTTGGCAAATTCAATCATGCGGTACTCTCCATCTTTATCTTCAACAATAGCTCCACTCCTCCCTACATCATCGACTTCACCAGTTAGATCTGTTAGAGTAGGTGCCCTAGAGTCAATCAATTATTGTAAAATTGACTTTATAATAATGTTTATTTATCAATAAAAGATATATTCTTCCATATTGCGTAAATCATAGTTATATGTAATGATATATGTCCTTAGGATGGTAGAATCGTAACGAGGGTATCAAGTGTTTCAAATATTGATAGTGAGAATCATATGATCACATATGGTGACCATTCTAGAAATATCCGTAGCTCTGGTATTATTCTAATCAAGAACACAAATAATACGGTAAGACTATCATAGTGTTGAACGACCCTGTCAAAAGACAGTGACTGATCTTACTTGTCAAGGTTGCTTGCCGGCAACTTGTGCAACACATGGGTGCTTGATATAGGCAGGTTCACTAGATAGACCCACCAAAGGATTCCATATGGATGGTAACCCTAATGTCTATGGAATAATTCTTCTAATGGATAGTGGTACATGTGATCCTTAAACTTGAGATCACCGGAGCGCCTTGTACACCAATTGGTGTAGTTTGACACTAGTCCAACGCAGTTCTATTCAGAGCTATCAATACGGTAGTGATTGGGTACATTGAGAAGTGTATCGAGAATATGGTTGATCGACAAAGGATTCATCAGTTTCGAGTATGAGAGAAGTTATCTCACTGGGTAATTCAGTAAATGACAATGATACTAAATCTGTGGCCACTGTGAGACTGAGTTGTTGCTCAATCCAATTTAATATTCCTGTCATTGGTCTAATAATTGAATACAAACAATCGAGGATATTTGAGGCTGACTCTATTTATGTACCTCAGCCTCGATGAGATAACAGATGATGAAAGGATTTGATTGCATGGTAACCATATCATTGACACGCTGTGATTTCTTTGAATCCGAATCTATCGGGTGGCCATGATGCTTTGTTAAGGGCCAATCTTATTCTGTGTGTAGTGAGATGATTAATTGAAGTTAATCGCGATACTACTCACTGCCGATATGATGAAGAGTCTATAGGTCATAAACTTAGAAGACAATTTAAGAATTAGTCTATGAGAAGGGTATTTTCATCTTTTAGGATGAAATGGTATTTTGGTAATCTCACAGTGCAATTAAATTTGCTGATGTTGTTGCCTATGTTTAATTGATTTTAATAATAATAATTAATTAAATTTAAAATACCAATTAGAGGGTGTTTGGTTGCAAAGGTGAGTTTGTGTTGGTGCCCATGGCTATTCCTTAATGGAATAAAGTTTTAGTTAGTTGCACTATATAAGTGTAACTTAAATTAAAACAAAATAGAACTTTACAAAATAAATAAATAACCCTAGCCACCCAAAACACTCTCTCGCACTTTTCACTCTTTAGTGCAAAAAGAAAAATTCCTTTTTCTCTTGAACTTCCTTGATTTTTGAAGCCCTTAGTTATTCTAGCAAAATAATCAAGGGTTATACGAATTGTCTTTGTGTGGATAATGTGAGTATGTTTCTATGTTGAATCGAGTAACGTAATCAGATCCAGAGATATTTGGAGGAGCCTCCAAATGTGCGTAAGTGTTCTGGATCCTTGTATAGGTTGTTTATTTTATGCAAATTTGTTTTTATACATTTTAAGTTTATGCATGTAAACAATATAATCTATGCTCGGATTTTGGGATGTGTAGTGATCTTTTTCATTTTAAAATACGCTTTTTCGTTGCGTGAAGACAATCACTTACTACCAACAGGTTTCAGAAAAATAGGCGTCCACATGGTCCATGTCAAATTTGTGGACTACGAAATCATACTGTTAATTAACGCCGAAGGCGCTATACTCCTAGCCAATCATTCAATTCTCAAGCCAACCATATTTATTCTGGTGCATCAACTGACTTTATCTCGTGGTTTCCAGACACTGTTGCCAATTATCATGTTACTTTGGATCTTGCAAATTTGAGCATGGCCCATGAATACAAGGGTAAAGATAAACTCCATGTTGGCAATAGACAAGGTTTGCACATTTCTCATACTGGTAATGCCTCTCTCCTTTCATCAACCATCGAATCCAAAACAAGCATTCGCTAGTGAACAGCTCACAGATTAGGATGGGCATATTCGTCTCAGTCACCCTCACTCCCGCACTGTCAATAAAATAACAAAGCAATTTGGCTTACCTTCTTCTCAAAGCAAATCAAATTATGTTTGTTCCTCATGTTTCTTAAGAAAATTAGCTCGTCTTCCCTTAGCTTCTGTCGAGCATTCGAGCAAATAACCATTTGACATCATTCACTTTGATGTTTGGGGATCTGCTCCAATGCTCTCTAGTTTAGGACATCGTTATGCTGTTCTTTATTGATGATTTTAGCCGATATACTTGGGTTCATTTTTTTTTTAAATAAAAGTGAGGTATTTTCTATTTTTCATAAATTTGAGTCTCTTGTGAAAAGACAATTTAACAAACAAATTAAAGCCTTCCATTCTGATTGGGAAGGAGAGTACCAAAAATTAAATAAATATTTTCAATCTCTTAGCATAATTCATCGTATTGCTTGTCCATATACACATGAACAAATTGGCATTGTTGAATGTAAAATAAGACATTTAGTGGATACTGGCTTGACATTACTCTTGCTTATAGTCATGTTCTCTTTAAATATTGGCATTATACCTTTGATGTTGCTGCTATGTCCATTAATGTTTTGCCTACTCCAATAAAAGAAAATAAATCTCCACATTTGGTTCTGTTTAAAGCCACCCCGAATTACTTGGCCATGAAGCCTTTTGGCTATGCAATTTTCCCATTTTTACGACCTTACAACAGCCATAAATTTTCATATAGAACAAAATTGTGTGTTTACCTTGGTAACTCTCCCTCTCATCATGCATATCATTGTTTTGATGAAGAAAATCATTGTGTTTATATATCTTGCTCGTCCTATTAAATTTAATGAAAAATTCTTTCCTTTTATTACACAGCCTGCTACTTCAACTCCTGTGCAACCTACAACTTCAGTATGACTTGAATTAGAAGGGCATAAGGACTCTCACTTGGTTCCACCGAGACTTCCAGGTATCAATCCAACTCTTTTATCTCTTCTTTCTCTTACTAATTATAATTTCACTCAAACACTATCCCTTTCTAATTCTGTCCCACCTGACCCACCATTTGATACTATTTCATTGCCAACAAATCCTTCCACACCATCCAACCCCACACCATCGCCTTCACCTACTTTATCACGTACCCATGTTATGGTTCTTAGACCAAGCACCATGTAAAGACATACAACTCTCACCCCAACAACCTTCTCACTCAAACCTGATTTTCTTCAAACCAAACCTTTCTCTTACACTCAACCCGACCATATGCTGAATGGCGTAAGGCTATGCAAGCAGAATTCAATGCTCTCCTTGCCAACAAAACATGGGATTTAGTATCTAGATCCCTCAACAAAAATATCATAGACAATAAATGGGTGTTTCGGATTAAAAGAAATTCAGATGGTACAATTGATTGTTATAAGGCAAGCTTGGTTGTCAAAGGATTTAAACAATAGAGTGGGCTCGACTACACTGAAGCCTTTAGTCCGGTGGTAAAAACAACCACAATCCGCATAGTCTTGGCCTATCTACTTCTCCTAGTTGGAAAACACGACAACTAGACATATCAAATGTTTTTCTTCATGATTTTCTAGCTGAAGAAATATTTATGGAACAATTGACTAGATTTGTTGATCATGTCCAATCAAACCTTGTGTGCCAGTTGAATAAATCTCTTTATAGGCTGAAACAAGCCCCTCGTGCTTGATCTCATCGCCTTGTTGAATTCCTACTACAAATTGGTTTTGTGGCTTCACGTGCAAAAGCCTCATTATTTATTTTGAATATTGACAAATCAAAATTATTTGTTTTGGTCTATGTTGATGATATTCTTGTAATAGGTTCCAATCCATAACAAATTTCTTAGTTTGTTCAAAAGCTTCAAGTAGTCTTTCCCGTCTACGATTTGGGAACTCTTTATTACTTTTTGGGAATAGAGGAACACTAATTGCAAAAAGGTATATGGTTATCACAACAGAAGTATGTGTGGATCTTTTAAACCAGACATGGATGTTTGCTAGTAAACCTTATGCCACTGCTATGGCCAACAGTCCTCCACTTAGTCAATATTCCACTCCTTCAATCTCGAATGCAGTGTCCTACCGTAAAGTTATCAGAGCTCTTCAGTATATTACATTGACACGACTGGACATAACATTTCTATTGACAAGTTATGTCTGTTTATGCATTGTCCTTATGAAGATCACTGGAAAACTCTCAAAAGGTTGTTGTGGTATCTTCACCATACTACTTCACTCAGCCTGTTCCTCTCTAAGGATTCAAATTTGTAATTACAGAGTTTTGCTGATAGCAATTTGGGGGGTTGCCCCGATGACAGACACCCTACAAATGGCTACGCTGTGTATTTGGGTAATAATTTAATCTCTTGGACTGCAAAGAAATAACCCACAATTGCTGGATCATCTACTAAAAGTGAATATCAGGCTTTAGCAAATGCATCGGCCGAATTGGTTTGGCTCCACTCCTTACTAAGTGAGCTTGGTTTCCTGTGTTCCTCTCTAGCAACTTTATGGTGTGATAATATTGGAGCAATTTACTTAACTTCTCATCTTATATTTCATGCTCGTACAAAGAATGTTGAATTAGACTATCATTTTATTCGTGAACTAATTGCTCATGGCAAGATTCAAGTTAAATTTTTTTTGAGTGATGACTAGCTCGTTGACATCTTCACCAAGCCGCTAGGACGTAGACTCTTTGAATGACACTAAGACAAACTACGACTTCTGTCTGTAGAATCAACAGTTTGAAAGGAGTTGTTAAGCCTTATCTATATCTTCATTCATATCACAACATTTTTATCTATCTTCATTTAAATCTTAGCAACTGCTTATCTCTATCTTCTTTGGATTTCTTATCTTGTTATCTCATTCTTGTTATTATATTGTACAATTGTTACTTATCTTTTCATGTAAATTCTCTCTATATGTTGATATTGTAATTCAAGCAAGACATAAGAAATACATAATATTTTTCCAGCCTATTCTTTCTTTTACAGGGTGGCCATTTGATTGTTTGACTCATCCCCTTCATTATTGCTACCACTTGGGCAAGCTCAACATTAAGATTAAACTCAGGGACCATGAATGGAGTAGAGCTAGAGGGTTTGTATACGGGTCGGGCTAGTGGGCGGTAATACAGTTTTTTATTGCTTTTGCTTGAACCACGAGTTGGAGGTGGGTTGTTTGGTTCATATTGTCGAGCTTTTAAGTGTCTATCACTTCACCTCTGTTAGCAATCATCATAGGGTGTGTACCTTCTATGATTTACCTCATCCTCCTCCCACCTTATTTGAATGATTGCTTGGGCCAAAACATCCTCCTTAGTATTATAGCCCAATTTGGTGAGATCTTTGCAAAGCTCCCCATCAAGGAGGAGTCCTTTCCTGAAGGCGTCTACTTTTATTTCAAGATTAGAAGATGGGATAGATATTTTCTCATTATTAAACCAACTAACGTATTCTCGCAGTGGCTTTCCTCTCTTCTAATATACCCTGTACAGGTCGGCTAATAGCTTCTCAAGTTTCTTGCTGCTTGTGAACTGCTCAACTAATGTGTCAGTAAGCTAGGCGAATGAGCTTATGTAGTTTTTGGGGAGGTTCGTATACCACTGAAGAGCTGGTCTTGAGAGGTTGGAACCAAAGCTTTTGCACATGCATGTTTCCTTAGGATCCTGTGGTATGGAGAAGATAAACATCCTCTATTTGTAGGAGGCGATGTGATCGTCTGGGTCATTTGTACCGTCATAAGGTCTTATGTTTGGGATGGAGGATTTTTAAGGCATCTCAGCTAAGGCTATGGAGTCAACGAAGGGTGAGTCGGCATAGTTTGGTAGGGCAAGTCAAGTTAGTGGGTGTAGCTTGATGGTTGGTTGTTTGGGTGTTGAGGGCTCCATTCATCCCTTCAGGATGAGTAATCCTAAGCAGGACAGTTCGAGTGCTTCTGCCAGTATGGATGGTTAAAGGCGTGACTTAGAGAGTAGAGAGTGAGTCGAGCCTAGCGGTGTATGTGAGGGGTGACTGCTTGACCCATAAAGAAGAGCCAAGCTAGAAGGTAGTATGGATCATTTATACTGATTAGATGGTCGATGTTGGTGATATTTTGTTGCTGCTAGCTGGGAACGGCTTAAGTGAGCTAGTCACAGGTGATTAAGGGGTCAGTTGATAGGGGTCGTGTTTGCATGGCTATGTTAGTTGTGTCTGTGATGATGGGTGTCAGGCCATCTATTATGGATGATTAGAGTTGGGAAGATTGAGGGTCTGAGGCCGAGGATCTGGGGTCTGGGGTCATGATTGGTTGCATGGTATTCATCAGGACGCAGAAGCGGTTTTCCAGTATCTGGTTGAACGGGAAATCTAGAGAATAAAATTGAGTTACCTTTTCCCGTAAGCTTTGATTCTCGGCTCGGATGTTGTTGTTTTCGGCTTCCAATATTGTTACCTTTGTTGGCCTATTGCTGCATTAGTGTTGAGACAACCTCGACCTTAGCTACGAAGTCTGTTGAGGCAGTGTCTATGATTTCAGCCATGACGTGATTCTCTATAGAGCAGGATGTTGAACGAGAGTTGATTGCCAGAGGCCCCACAGTGAGCACCAAATTATAGATGCTAAAATTTACGGTTACAAAAAAAATGTCCGATCTTGTGAGGTTGAGGCCACTGACAATCCACTGTACCTGCAACAAAGTAAATAAGTGTGAAGCTTATGTAAACACCGGTGTGGTGTCTGCCGTAAGCACTCTGACATTCAAGTCAGTAAGGCTGAATGAGGCAATTTAGTGAGGGCTAAAGGAAGGAAAGGTTACTGGAAGTTTAGTCAGAGACTAGAACCATGGCGTAGGTGTATAACTCTTAGGAGTAAGAGATTGGGTGCAAATAGGTGGTATTGAGATTGAATGCCTAAATAGAGGTGTAACTTTATTTATATAGTAGTTGTAAGATCATCATATCCTAGTAGGACTTTGAGTTCATAATGGTAGAGGTTTAGTGAATCGGAAAAGATCTTAATTTACTTGCCTCAATAGGATTAAAAGTCCTAATTCACATAAGATACAAAATTTTAGGCGAATTAGGATAGAACCCAAATCGGAAGAGTCCTAATTATCTTAGACCAATGGGCCTAGCCCTAGGTGGGCTAATGGTGATGCTCAATTTGGACAGAGGTTGAGTTTAGGCTGTGCATTTGGCCCATGACATGAATTTTGATATAGACCCAACCAGAATTGAACCCCGACCTTGGGCCTACATGGTAGAAAATACTAGCTTGGGCCTGATAAGGCCAAGACAATTTTTAGCCCATACAAAGTATAAGGCTTCAAATTAATGCATGGTTAAAAAATCATAATATTAATTATCTAAGCATCTTGTAATATAATGTTTTCTCAACTAAACTCCTAGAAATCTAAAAGGATTAATTTGGAGTTTAGATCTAAGTGATTATGTATGTACTGTAGTATCAATTATGATGTATGATTAATTAGAGTTTACAATTAGTAAGTGTTGTGTGCTTATAGACTATGTAGCTTCAAAATAAACAAAGGGTGATCCCTTTTTCTCTTTGTTGTAATAAGAGTTCAACTTACCTCTCCCCTTGTGACTGGATGGCAAGTCCTTTAGCCACCGAGGTTAGCTATATATAGAAGGTCTTATCTTCGAGTCGTGGGAGAGGTAATTACCGGGTTTACCCAAAAATAAGAGTTCAATTTAATTAGTCCATCATCAATAATTAATATTCTTCAATAATTGAATTTCAAATGCATGTTAAATGCACATGTCTAATTACATTTTGATTTCATTGAAGTATATACTACTCTTATCAAATATTTACCCCAAATTTCACATCCTAAATAAGGTGTTATCATATGGGCAATTTCATATCATTTAAACACACAATCAATTTATTTATATGTTAATGCCACATAAACACATTACTTGGTATATTAGAAATATAATGAGGTAAATCTAGAAGCATCGTTAAATATTTTGACCACCACTAGATGACCTGATGGTAAAAGAGCAAAAAGAGGTTCCATGAGCTCTTAAGTTTGAGTTCTATAGGCCTTAATAGGGGTGACCACAAAGGGGCTTACTCGGTTGTCAACTTTAGGGACTCGGGTAGTCAGTAGAGATGCACACAAGTTGGCTCGAACACCCTCGGTCATAAAAAACATAAAAGCATTTTGACATTTTGTGAGTATATTTTTCTTGTTTTAGATTAGAACTATGAATCATCACAATATACTAAAATTAGAAAGAAAGGACTTTGTCAAGGGTATTGATGTGATTTCACAAAATACACTTTTTATTTAAATAAAATAAGTTGACCAACATTTTTAATATATTTTGCATTTTAGTTTCGAATTTTTCAATTTACAGAATTATACATATATTATTTATTTATTTTGGATTAATGACATCACAATGCAGTATACTTGATATTTAGGGTGTGTTTGGTTGGAGGTAATAGGGGATTACTAAGGTAATGTCATCTTATATTATTTGATTACTACATTTGGTTGTCAAGTAATATAAGATTCTAGTAATTTTCTAAAACCAATAGTAATTACTGTTGGTAATATAGGAGGTAATCTAATTACCTCTATTTTCGTAAGTATTTTAAGATTACTTGGTAATCTTATTTTTGTCACAATTTTATCTCTTATTAATAAATTTTTTGGACAAAAATACCCTTATTTGAAATTAAATTACAAATATATTCATAGAATATTTTATCCTAGGGTTCAAATTTTTTAGGAATTAAATATCTCTGGACTTTAAAAAAATTACCCAAGGGCGGTGGCCAAATCTAACCACCAACACCAGCCACCAACCACAACCATCGATAGTGGCGACGGAGTGGTGCATGACAGGTCGACCGTGCATGGGTAAGGCTGATCCATGGCTGAAAACAACCAGATCTGGCCCTAAAAAGGCTAGATGTTCGATAGTGAAACAATGATCGTTTCATGGCCAAAGATGTGGCCGTAAAACTGAAACGACCAGATCTTTGGCCGAGAAATGGTTGTCATTTCACGGCCAAATATCTGGCCTTTTCACAACTAGATCTCCACTATCGTCACTGTCAACAGTGGCTTGGGTGGGTAAGGGTGTTTTTGTTGAGTTTTAAACTTTTTTAGTTACTGGAGTGTTTTAGCTAAATTTGAAATATAAGGGGTTCAAAAAATAATAATAAAAATAATATTATATTAAAATTTAAAAATGAGGGCAATTTAGTAATTTAGATAACATACCCACCAATTTATTTCTCCCAACTAAACATATTAATATAATATATCTACCAATTATTCCAACCAACCAAACATATTTTCCTAAACATTCTTAGTAATTTTCAAGATAATCTATTTTTCCATTAATATAACTTTCCCAATAATACAATATTCCCTGAACCAAATACACCCTTAAGTTATTTCACGAAAGAGTAATACTACATATACATCATTTTCATACAATATTTCTCATAAAACATTATGTGGCAATATATGATTGACTAATTTAAAGTTAAAATTAAACTTTCATCCAATCACATCTTACTACATAATATTGTATGAGAAATATTGTATGAGAATGATGTATGTGTAGTATTATTCTTTCACGAAATCAAGTTAAAGGTATCTGTCTTTTATTGTGAAGTTTTGAAAAAAAAAAAAAGGTTTCCTCTAATAGTTGGTTTCTTAATATTAAGTAAACAACGTAATCTTATTCCATTCCATTCCCCTCTCCTTCCTATCCCCATCCTCATTCCCCTCCCTTTTCTATTCTCATTCTCATTCCTATTACCATTCCTTCCGATCCACGAAAAAAAAACCACCTTAAAGTAAACTAATCAAGAATTGGAGATATATAACGGCGAGAAGGGAATGTGAGAGATGATTTCAAAGTTATGGGGGGCAATAAAATGATAAAAAGGTTGGGGAGTTAAGGAATTATTCTCACCATTAACATGGACCCTATATTTGACCCGTTTACGATAAGTTAACCCGGCCCACTGACAGTATTGACTCTTGAAATAGCTTGTCAGACACTGAACTGAACTTTCGACTTTCGAATTTATATAAGTACGCGGGTGGAATTTTACAATTCGTGAAGCACTCATACCAAAACCTTTCATTTATCTCTGAGAAAACAATGGACTTGGACACAGATGAAGTTTTCAGAGACGACGAAGACGACCCAGAAAATGAATTCTTTCAGGTTTTCTTTTGTTTTTGCTTCCCATTTGATATTTTAATATTTCAAAACTTTCTTTGCTTGTTATTTGTATTTGAATAACAAAAATAAAAAATAAATTTAATTTGCTGGAACGAGAGTCAACTAAAGAATGTGTGGTGTACCTTGTTGATGCTTCACCCAAAATGTTTTCTACCTCAACTTCAGCCGTGAGTTTTCTTTATTTTTTTTAATGTCTTTATTTATTTATTTTGGCTTGAGAAATATTGTTTTCTGTATTCGTTGATACCTAAGCTTTCAGATTAACCAGTAGTTCTTATTGTGAGGGAAACAATGAGAGCTTCCGACAGTCAGGGCGAAAAATATTATGAAATTGAAATGTGTCTTTGCCATTGAAAAAGAATAACAGCTGAAGCCTGACCATAGTATTAGTTACTTTTTTATAACAGCTTTAGCCCGACACAATTAGTGGTTACTACTCTTTTTAAGTATACTGTATTTTCTCATTTCATCACTTCAAGCATTGGAGTAGATGTTCTTTGTATTTAAATTCTTTCTTGTGGTTGTATTAAAGCCATTTCATTATAGAATTCATGCATTCTAAAGTTCTGTGGTTTTTCCCTAACAAGTGCAAACTCCATTAATTTCTTTCAAGAGACTGCTTGTTTAATATATCAGTTATAGATGATCTTGACTTTTCCCATCTTTTGATTGGTGAGCTGTCCATTTTATAATAATTAAGTTAAGGATCCTTGGACTCATATAATGGTGAATACTGATAAGAGGAAACAAGTCCTCACTTTACGAAATCCTTACCATCTTGACTGACACGAGTTTAAGTGGCCATCTCTATTAAAGGTCGTGAATACTCAAACTCGAAAAATCATGTAAATTTATATTATACTTTACTCTTTTACCATCAGACTATCCGGTGGTTAATACAAACGAGTCTTATAACTTAAGAATTGGGTTATTCCAGAATAATTTTTTGTGTTCCTTCTCACAATTCAATCATAAAATTGAAAGATTTCATGCTTTTGTTTTTCTAGATATAATCGGATTAAAGGGTGCAAATTAAGACGGAGATATATAAGGAGATACGAGAGTAATCGACATGTTCTCACCCAAACATTAGCGAACTGCCGAGTTTCCACCCCTAGTTTTATATATTTCATTTCCCACCCTTAAATTAAGACTCTTTCTTTCTTTTAACACTCAAAGGCTAAAATAGACATTTACCATAATTTGAAATTAAACTGTCAAATAACCCCCACATCTCCTCAGTCCTCACCTCTCTTATCAAAACCCTTATCATCTCCACCCCTCTACACCGCCACAATGTTGTCGTCGGCGCCGTCGGAAATCCCTCCCGAGACCACCATTCAACTCACCGGTCTCCCACCTCCAAAACCTCCAATATCCCCGTTATCGATTGCTCACCGTTCGCCGGATTCCTCTCTCCCTAGGGTTCGCGATTTTGGTGTATTTTTGGGTTTGATTGGGTTCAATTAGAGGTTGTTTCTAAGGAATTGAAAGGAGATTGTGCTTTTGAAGTTGGCTGGGATTGTTTTCGGAGTGATTTGTGTTGTTTTTCTGGGTTTATGAATCATTTTTGCCGTTGAAAATCGGCAGTTTTGAAGTTGGCTCTCCACCTGTTCGACAAAAAGCCTAAGTCATCTTGCCAGCGCCCTTCCCAGAACCAGCAGCGCGCCCAGCCTCTCTCGCACGCACACAGTATAATTTGCGCGTAGACAGCTCTAGCCAGCGCGCGCGCAGCCCCCCCATTTTATATGTTGATGTCGACGCCTCGACGGTCGTTTGTTGGCTAAGGACGATGGTGGATTTTATTGATTTTTGTTTTTTTCATTTATTTTAATTTCTTTATAAATAAAAAAGAGTAAATTTAAAAAAAAACAGAAAAAGGATGGATGTTGATAATGGCTGGGTGGCGGTGGTGGCAGTGGCCAGGGGCGGACCCATATGGGTCAAGTGACCCTACTTAGGTTTTATTTTATTTTATTTAAATTTTATCCTATTAAAAAAACTAAATTACAGTAAATTAAATTAATTAAAAATTTTGACTTTCTTTTTCCCCTTTTTTTTTTTTTCTCAATCCAAAGTGCCCCACTCCATATGTCAAATCCTTACATTTCTCAATATAATATATTGAAATTTATGCAATCATTTAGTTTTATTTTAGTCTATTTATGACGAAAAATTTATTTAGTTTTACAAATAAACTTTCTTAAGCACCACAAAAAAAAGATCAAGATATTGTAAATGTTATGAATATGGTTGAAGCATATAAGCAAGCTTTACAATTGATGAGGGATAGTGGATGTGAGAATTTATCTAGCAAAGTTTGTTCTTTTTGTACCAAACATGACATTGATATTCCGAATATGGATGACAAGTTTTTTATTCAGGGGTGATCACAACGGAAGACTAAAGGTATCACAAACGCGCATCATTATCGTGTTGAAGTATTTTACAATCTCTTAGATATGCAGTTTCAAGAGTTGAATAATCGTTTCAATGAGGTAAACACTGAATTACTTATTTGTTTGGCATACTTATGTCCAAATGAAAATTTTGTTGCTTTTAATAAGCAAAAATTGACGTGCCTTGCTTAACTTTATCCAAAAGATTTTTCTAACTCAGAACTCATAGTACTTGATTCTCAATTTAATATTTATATTTTGGATGTACGCTCTAATGTCAAATTTATGGAATTGAATGGCATTGGAAATCTTGCAAGAGTGGTGGTTGAAACTAAGAAGGATTGAGTATTTCCATTAGTTTATCTGTTGATAAAATTAACATTGATTTTACCGGTTGCCACTGCTAATGTAGAGAGAGCATTTTCAACAATGAATGTTGTGAATAATTGTTTGCGAAATAGAACGAGTGATTAATGGTTATATAGAGAATGATGTATTTGATAGTATTGATAATGAAATCATTATACAATATTTTCAAAAAATGAAATCTTGTCGAGGACAATTATAAATGTGTTAGTTAATGAGAATTTTATTAATACAAATATTTGTGTTTATTTATATTTATATTTATGTTAATTGTTATTTTAACCTTTGAACCCCCTAAGCTTCATTCCTGGGTCCGCCCTTGGCAATGGCAATGGCAATGGCTAAGATAGTTATTTTCTAATTCTACTAATTTGGAGTTTAAAAAGTAATATAATAATTTATTTGTCAGTATCTTAAATTGTGCTAGTTATTTTAAAGAGCATATATTATATAAATAAAGAGTATCTTAATTGATTTTTAAATATAAAAAACAAAATTTTTATTCAAATCCAATAGATTCTTTAAATTTTAGGAGAGAGAATATGTTTTTTCAAGAAATAAATTTAATATGAGAGATAAATCATAAATAAAATGCATAGAAACTTGCAATTTATTATTTAAAATTAGGATAGAGAGTGAAATTTGACTCTCTAAATGTAGAGAGTCAAACTCACTCTTTAATTTATATTTAAAGACTAAAGAGTCTGTTGGACTCCTGTTTTATGGATAAACTCTTTATAATAAAGAGTTTAGGTCATATAAATAGTCCTTTGGAGATGCTCTAAATATGGAAATTCAAATTTACTTTTTAATTTATATTTAAAAAATAAAGAGTGTGTTAGACTCTTGTTTATATGGATAAACTCTTTATAATAAAGAGTTTAGGTCATATAAAGAGTCTTTTAGAGATGCTCTAATATAGTAAGAGCATCAGTAAGAGCATCTTCAAAAGATTCTTTATATGACACAAACTATTTATTATAAAGAGTCTATCCAAAAAAACAAGAGTCTAACATACTTTTTATTTTTAAAATATAAATTAGAGAGTGAGTTTGACTCTCCATATTTAAAGAGTCTATCCATAAAAGCAAGAGTCCAACATACTTTTTATTTTTAAAATATAAATTAGAGAGTGAGTTTGACTCTCCACATTTAAAGAGTCAAATTTCACTCTCTATCCTAATTTTAATTAATAAACTACAAGTTCCTATGCATTTTATTTATTAATTCTCTCTCTCATTAAGTCTATTTCTTAAAAATTAATAGAATCTTTATTAAATTTAAAGAGTCTATTGGATTTGAATAAAAATCGTGTTTTTTATATTTAAAAATTAATGAAGATGCCTTTTATTTATATGAAAGATACTCTTCAAAATAAAGAACACCATTGGAGATACTCTAATAATATCCTCTGTATTTTTATATAATCTAAAAATCACTAACATGTTACTTTAAGGATTAGAATTTAAAACTACTAATGTGTTACTTTAAGGGTGAGAATCTAAAATTTATGTAAAAACTTTCTGTTTAACTAAAGCTTGGGTGGGACATGTTGTTTGCTCGAGATACTAATATCATTTGTTAGTGAACTTTTAATGAACAACTTAATCATATTTGTAACATGAAAAAGTTGCTGCCATGATGGTCTAATAATCAACGGCAGATATAAGAAACGTTTATGTCCTATGTTGGGTTCAAAATGGGTCGAACTTCTTGTTGAGCCCTCGTACGTGTCAAAGCCAACAACCCAAAGTGGCATTAGCATGATGTCAACTACTAAGTATTAGTCCTAATCGAACCGAATAGTGAATCCCACGCTGCTCAGCTAGTAGCAATAGTAAGCTTTTATGACTATGGTCTATGGTGTGTGTGAAAGATGATTCTCTTCGGAGACATCTGATAAAACTGGAATGATATAGAGAAGATTAGCATGGCCCTTGCGCAAGGATGACATGCACGAATCCAGAAATGATCCAAATTTTCTCTGCTAGTCAGTTCAGTTAGGCTCTGCTACTCGATTCCGATTCAGCTGCAACATTTGCTATATTTGTCATTCTTAGTATGACTTGATCTTTTGCTAGAGCAAAACTATTCATAAAATTGGAAATTGTTGAATCTTATTCAACCAGTCTGGAAGGGATCTCTCAATCCTATTAAGATTATAGTTGTTAATGAAAGGCTTGAAACTCAGCGGAAGGGATTGAAAAATCAAATTCACTTTGAGGGTGTCAGGCACCTTGATGTTCAAAGCATCTAATTGTCTCAAAATATTTATCATTTTCATGACGTGTTCTTCCGGGGACAAACCCTCTTTTAACCTTATTCCAAACAAGGTTGAGCTTAACTCATATTCCCTTACCTTCGAGTTTTCACGGTATAACTCTTATAACGTGAGAAAAATTTCATTAGCACTCTTCATTTTTCACATTTTCTTTGAAACTCATCACTCATTGATGCCAACATATAAGTACGAGCTCTCAATTCATCATCCTTCCATTTCTTATATTATTTGTGCTCATCAAGATGAGCTTCAGGTAGGGGTGTTTCTTAAACATAGTCTGCATTTTTAGAATTTAATATTATTGATAATTTCCATAGTGTTGGGGTAGGTGCATTAGAACCAATCTATTATTGTAAAATTGACTCTGTAATAAATGTTTATTAATCAATAAAAGACATTATCCTCTATATCACGTAAATCATATTATGTATAATGATATATGTCCTTAGAATGGTAGAACCGTGATGAGGGTATCAAGTGTTTCAAATCTTGATAGTGAGAACCATATAATCACATATGGGGGTATCAAGTGTTTAGGGTATCAAGTGTTTCAAATCTTGATAGTGAGAACCATATAATCACATATGGTGGCCATTCTAGAAATGTCCATAGCTCTAGTATTATTCTGAACGAGGACACATATAATACGGTAAAGCTATCATAGTGTTGAACGATCCTGTCGAAAGTTAATGACTGATCTCATTTGTTAAGGTTGTTTGCCAACAACCTGGTGCAACGCATGGGTGCTTGCTAGAGGCAAGTTCACTGGATAGACCCACCAGAGGATTCCATATGGATGGTAACTGGAATAAATCCTCTAATCGATGGTAGTACATGTGATCCTTAGACTTGAGATCACCAGAGCGTCTTGTGCACCAATTGGTGTAGTTTGACACTAGCCTAACGTAATTCTATTCAGAGCTATCAATACGATAGCGATTGGCTACATTGAGAAGTGTATCGAGACTATGGTGGATCTATAAAGGATTCATCACTCCTAGGTACGGGAGAAGTTATCTTATTGGGTAATTCAGTAAATGGTAATGACACTAAATCTGTGGCCATAGTGGGATTGAGTTGATGCTCAATCTAATTTATTATTCTAGTCATTGGTCCATTAACTGAATACAAACATGTCGAGGATATCTGAGATTGACACTATTTCTATACCCCAGTCTCGACGAGATAACAGATGATGAAATGATTGGATTGCACGACAACCATACTGTTAACAGGTTACGGTTTCGCTGAATCCGAATCTATCGGGTGGCCATGATACATTGCTAGGGGCCAATCTTGGTCTATATGTAGTGAAACGATTAATTGGTGTTAATCGTGATACTACACACTGCCGATATGATGAGGAGTCTACGGGTTACACATTTAGAAGATAATTTAAGAATCAATTTGTGAGAAAGGTATTTTCGTCTTTTGGGATGAAAGTGTATTTTAGTAATCTAACAGTGCAATTAAATTTGCTGAGGTTGTTACTTGTATTTAATTTTAATATTAAAATTAAATTAGTGAAATTAAATTTAAATATATCTATGTATATATTTAAATGAATTATTATTATTAATTAAATGTTAATATATTATTATATATACATTAATTGATTTTAATTATAATAATAATTAATTAATTAAAATACCATAAAGGGTGTGTTTGGTGGGTTGGAGCCCATGACTATTCCTAAGTCGAATAGGGTTTTAATTATTGCATTATATAAGTGCAACTTAAATTTAAAACAATGAGAAAAATTCATTCAATTAAAACCCTAGCCACCCAAGAGGTTATCTCTCTCTCTCACGTTTTCTTCTTCAAATGAAGAAGAAATTTTTTCAATTTTTATTGTTCTTGATTCTTGATGCCGGCAATTGTTCTAGCAAAACAATTATCAGTTCTTCGGATTATCTTTGTGTGGACTTCCGTCAGTGCGATCCTACATTAGATAGATTAGCGAAGAATCACGTGAACAATAGATGGTGAACAGTAGATGGTGAATAGTAATTGATGAACAGTGTTCGTGTCCGAAATTAGAGATATTCGAAGGAGCTTCCAAACGTCAGTATGAACTAAATCCTTGTATGGATTTGTTTTTAATATAGTTTTATTTTACGTTTCAGTTTATGCATGAAAACTTTATAATCTGTACTCGGATCTTGGTTCGTGTAATTGATTGATTCGTTTTAAATATTATGTTTTTTCGTTGCGCGAATCCGGTTAATTACTAACAACAAGAGACTATGCGACATATAAGACAGAAGTAAATAGTACTACTACAGTAGCCGCTGTGTTAGGGCTGGTGAGTTTAGGGCCTCTATAATCTTGGGGGGCTGATTATTCCATTATCACCCTATCAATAGAAGTTGTTGTGTATCAATCTTGTCGTTAGAAATCGTCGCATCCAGGATCATAGAAATATTATAAACTTAATAGGCAACAGCGGCAGAGCCGAACTGAAGCCTATTGAGAGAAGAAACTTCTGTGACAAAAAGGATGAGTGTCCGGCTAGTGCATATTACTCAGAAGAACTAATGCAAAGAGAGTATTTTAGCTAGAGAGAGACATAAAGAGAAAGAGAAAATTTTAGTTCATTCCTCCATGCCTTCTAAGGGAAGGGAGGCCTCCTTTCATAGCGAAAGAGGGACGCTTACAAAGAGACACGTCAAAGACTGGGACACTTATACATGAAAGACATGTGTAAGCATACGAGCTTACCGACATACAGTAGATACACGTGATAGAAAATTAAAATATTTTACACATTCTAAGAGGTGCTTCTGGGCATCTTCAGTCGTCATCTGATAAGGTGTCAGTCTTATCTGGATCTTCTTCTGAGTTGATTGGGTTGTGGGTATACCTAAGAGTCTTCTACCAAATTGGATCTGGAGAATTTGGGTTTTGGGCATCTTGATATTATATATATGTTGAATTGTTAAGAACTATATCAAGATCTGGATCATCAGTTTGTATTCTAGGGATTGGGATTGAAGATCCGGCTATGTCTTCAAGTGGGTACAAAGTTTGAGATGGATTGTGGCTAAGAAGTTGGGTGTATTGTTGTGCAGGAACTGTTTGTTTTACTTTTGGACGGGAAGATGAGGTTTCTTGGTTGTAAGCATGTTGTTCCTGTTATCTGTTTGATGAAGCCATTCTCTGATCAACCGCCTGAGATCTTTGAACTCCGGAAAACAAACACTATACACTTACAGATCTCTAACCTTACCCAACAGTACCAACCCATGACCATTCATGACATTGGTTTGCAAACACTTGGAGGTCTCCACTATCACCCTGAATATCCATTTTTGACCTTATTCTTGATCAATGAAGATACCATCTTCACACCACATCTCCTGCACTTGCTATGGTGTTTATTGTACAAATACACCATTGCCATTGAGTTTCCTATACAACAAATGGCATCATATTTGTGTCTCCTAAAAAGGCGTGTCCTGGACGATTTACAGGCATATCTCTTTCAAACCTTCCTTGAGTGGTTTTATCCCATATCTTGTTGGATAAGCCTTTTTAGAGCAAAAGAGACCTTCTGCGAAAGAAGGAATCTTTAGTCTTCACATGTCATTTTTACTTTCCAGCAATGTTCTGAAAACCGAACCGGACCATCCGGTCAGACCGGTTTGACAGGTAGCTGACGGCATATCTGGTCCAGTATCCTCTGAAAATCGTTATTTTCAATCAAATCGGATTGAGCCGTGGTTAGACCGCTGGAATAGTGCCGAATCGTGGTCCAATAGCAACTCAATCTCGCCGGATTCCGGCATCGTTCGAGGGAGAAAACACCACCATTAGACTTGACGGCATCTCCACAACAAAACCGAGCCATTTTCAGTGGCCTTCGTCGCTCACCATCCACCTAAAGTTCACTCAACCGTCGGACTTCTTTCTTGATTCTGGCGAGTTCCAGAGCCGATGGAACTCCCTAGCACCACCATCAGATTTGTCGACACCTATACATCAAAAGCCCCATGATTCCAAGCTTCGATTGGCTGTCGATCATCGTTGTCGCCACCATCACCAGTCTCTTCGCATGACAGGGGTGTTTTGGACAGATTTCAAACCTTAAGGGAGTATTATAGGGGTGTTTTTGATGAATTTCAAACATTTAAGGACTAAAAAATTTTTATAGAATACGGTCCAACTGACCGATCCAACCGATCAAACCGAAAACCAGACCCTTGAACGAGTCATAGTCCGGTCTAGTTTTCGAAACATTGCTTTCCAACGCATCCCCCCATGAAAATCAAGACTTCACCTACACTCATGATGGGACAATCAAAGAATATGTCATACATCCCTATTCCCTACACTCAGACTGGCCATTACACACCATACAAATTAAACAATTCCAAAAATATATGTGCCAACTCCCTAGTTAGTAAATACGCGTATTTACGTATTTTACAAAGGATTGCCGAATTATTGGAGTATCCATATAATTCACGAATTATTGAAAAAAAAAAAAAAAACTAATTGAAACAACATTGTTTTAGTGGGAGAAGAAGAAATCAGTGGTAAGGCGTAAGAGAAGAGATTGGAAAAGGGGGGGAATGAAAAAATAACCCTCTCAAAGACATCCATTTTCCCGCCCATTCCCCCACACCTGACACCTTTACATTTTAAACTCAAAACACATACAAAATCATTTCATATTTTTAAATTATTTCCATGCTATCTAATAAATTAGATTGGATTAATGATATTAAAATAATAATTTATTGTGAAAAAAAAAACTATCATATATTATAGGTATAAAATAATAGTTAGACTATTGTAACACTAATCTTTTATATAGATTTGTGAGACAAAATTTTAGTTTTTGATTTAAATAATTTAATGGATTAATGGGAAGTTAAAATTGGTTGCATTTAATATCAAACTTATCAAGTTTTAAATTAGTAAAGAAGCATGGCTAAATATTGTGTTTGAGTCTAGAGACTATAATTTGAATATCAGTTATATATTGTATATTTGTGTTATTGGTTAATTGAATACTTTGCATTTGAAATACTGTATTGATTTTAGTCAAGTAATCCATAAAAGTATTAAAAATAAGATTGATATTGCCGTATGTTTCAAAACGTATTATTGACAATGCACCATATTAAACCCGTATATACCCGTACCATATTTTTCCCGTATCCGAATTTTATGACCGAATTTTTATAAACGTATTTTTCACTGTTTGTCGTATTATATACGTAAAATTCTCATACTGTTTTTTTGCTGTACCCGTATCTACTAACTAGGGCCAACTCAACCAATACTAGGGGTGTTCAAAAAAATGCAAAAACCGAAACGAAAAACTGGTTAACCGAAAAAACGGTTAGGTTACGTTCAAAAAATTCACAAAACCGAATTTCTGATTCAGTTACCGGTTCGGAAAAAAATAAAAAGTGGTTAACCGAAACCGATTTTTTGAACCGGTTTTACAAATATATATATTATATATTAAATAAAAAATAATAATATTATATATTATATATTAAATAAAATAATAATAATATTGTTAATGTATTGTTAGTAGTGGTCAATTGATATGTATGAATGTTTAATTTTTATTTGGATATGTATTATTTATATTTACAATTTAATCTAGGAAAAAATAAAAAAATAAGTTTTATAAAAAAAAGGGAAAATCGGTTTTCCCTCCAAACCGGTTTGGTTTCAGTTCAGGAATTTTTCCGAACTGAAAAACCGGTTCGGTTCAAAAAAACGGTTAACCGCTTTTGAACACCTCTAACCAATACATCTGCCCTTCTCTTTGGCCTCGACCTGCAACATCTGCACCTTGGAATTCACTCCCCCCTTAATATTGTCAGAAACTCCTCTCTGTTGTGGAACAACATGCTTACAACCAAGGAACCTCATATTCCCGTCCAAAAGTAAAACAAACAGTTCCTGCACAACAATACACCCAGCTTCTTAGCCACAGTCCACCTCAAACTTTGTATCCACTTGAAGACATTCCTGGATCTTCAATCCCAATCCCTGAAATACAAACTAATGATCCAAATCTTGATATAGTTCTTAACAATCCAACATATATACAATATCAAGATGCCCAGAACCCAAATTCTTCAGATCCAATTTGGTGGAAGACTCTTGGGTATACCCACAACCCAATCAACTCAGAAGAAGATCCAGATAAGATTGACACCTTATCAAATGATGATTGAAGATGCCCAGAAGAATCTCTCAGACTGTGTAAAATATTTTAATTTTGTATCACGTGTATCTACTGTATGTCTGCAAACTCGTATGCTTACACATGTCTTTCATGTATAAGTGTCCCCGTCTTTAATGTGTCTCTTTGTAAGCGTCCCTCCTTGGCTATAAAAGTAGGCCTCCCTTCCCTTAGAAGGCATCGAGAAATGAAATAAAAATTTTCCTTTCTCTTTATGTCTCTCTCTAGCTAAAATACTCTCTTTGCATTAGTTCTTCTGAGTAATATGCACTAGTCAGACGCTCATCCTTTTTATCACAGAAATTTCTTCGCTTAATAGGTTCTCAGTTCAGCTCTGTCGCGGTTGCCTATTAAGTTTAGAATATTTCTATGATCTTGGATGCGGCGATTTCCGACAGCAAGATTGATACACAACAACTTCTGTTGATAGGGTGATAATGGAGTAATCAGCCCCCCAAGATTATAGAGGCCCTAAACTCACTAGCCCTACCACATCAGCTATTGTAGCAGTACTGTTCACTTCCGTCTTATATGCTGCATAGTTTTTTCACGAAGGTGAGGAAATATGAGTTAAGCTCAACCTTGTTTGGAATGAGGTTAAAAGAGGGTTTGTCCCCGGAAGAACACGTCATGAAAATGATAAATATTCTAGGACAATTAGATGCTTTGAACATCAAGATGCTTGACACCCTCAAAGTGAATTGAACTACTTTTGCTCTGTTAAATGTTGAGCTTATCATGATAATGGAAACTGTTGATGGTGCAATCTTCCATTTGCAATTGTGGTGTTTTAGACTTTTAGTTAACATATTTGTATCAAAATTTCCTCTTCCCTCCCCCTCCCACATTTAGAACTCATGAACTCAAGTATGATCCATGATGTGTGCTTGACCATTGAATTTGGTAAGGCTTTTCAATCAGATTTCATACAAAAGAATAACACAAATGCTATATTTGCGTTCTTCCACAGAGTTGGTTACCAATAGTACCGTCACTATGGTTTTGACAAAACGATCTCATCACTTGGACCAAAATAAATACTTCATTCAGTTCATTGTACATGGGGCCTCTGCTTAATATCTTATTGTCCCGCTTCTTGTGTTGGTGGGATAAGAATTTGCTTACCAGCTTTAACTATCACGCAAAGAGACGCCACATTTTAATACTATTTGATGAGAACAATGATAAAAAAAGAAAGAAGTTGCTGCAATTTTTGAGTGGTTTGCGGAGATCTAATGTATATTTTCAATGAAATCAGCCCTTTCCATCAAAATCGAGTACAGCATTACATAAAATTAAAATTTCCTGACCAAATTTAATGAATTCAGGCGAAGGAAAGCCTTGGGTGGTACCTGGTAGAGTGATTCGACGGAAACTCTTAGGTGTGTTATTCAAAAGGTTTTAAGTTTGAATTTTTCCTCGGTTACTAATGAGGGTGACCAGTAGAGCTCTTACTCTTATCCGACTAGTAGTTTCAGGGTCCCGAAAGACTAGTTAAAGTGTACCTAAACTGAATCGGACAACCCAATCATTTAAAAAAAAAAAAAAATCACAAGTACAAAAGTAAGCAATTGAGAATTTGAAGTCTTCTTCCTTTAAAAACTTATAACATGGATTCTCTGGTAAACTCATTAGAAGATTACAAAAATAATAATTAAAATAAAAAATAAATAAAAAACCTTCTTTCCAATTTCACATGTTTTTTTGGTAGATCCAACCACCGCATACAATTCTAAAACAGAAAGGTAGGGTTGGACAAACAGAACACCAAGCAGGAACCACCATGTATCAGAATAATAAAGTTATGGATTCATTTACGAGGGAGACGATTGTACAAAGTTTGAAGTTAAATAAATATATTAAGAAATTAAAACCAATCTCAGAACTCTGGCCTGAGCTTTTAGTTTGTTACTGCTAACTGAGAAGACTGTAAGAAGGCATGTCTTCAATCCTTAGAACATCATCCATTAGAAGTTCTCTCTCCAGTTGCCCCCGAGTTGATTTCAGAACTTCCTATATGAAATCCAGAATTTTATCAGTACATTTTCCAATTCAATACTAACCAGAAAATTTTGCAGCCTATGCGAAATTACAAGAAGATAGTAGATTTCTCACATTGAACTCCATGTATGTGGCATTTCTCTCCAGCCATTGTTTGTCCATGACCACAAAAGCTACACAATATAGCAAGTCAAACGCCCATTCATTATCTGAGAACACTTTGAGAAGAACAAGTTAGCTGTTGCCTTTCGGTTCTTATACATGACGATATCAACTTAAAAAGGATTTAATGGGAAATATTTGAAATTGCAACCTGACAACATCTGCAAGAAAACTGATCTGACAAAAGTCCTAGGTTTGGCTGCAATAAAGATAAGCTGGCTAGTATTAGCAATGGTGTTCCAAATAGAGATCAGAGTTGTTCATCTATGTTTCCTAGGAGATTGAAACAACTGATGTTCACATTAAGATTGGCTTCATATTCTGAGGGAAAAAAATTGAAAAGAATTAATTGTTTCTACTTACTAGCCTCAAGATCAAGCATTTGCATGATCATGAATGTGACATTTACACCGGCAACAGCAAAAGGGTACTCCCACGCAGCTCGCTTTCCTCCCTGCTTTTTTAATAAACGCTGAAAGGATGTCTGCAACAAATAACTCATAATAAAAACTAATGGCCTTTTCAGGATCAATTAAACAAGAATTAAGAAGGGCTAAAATTCTGAAATTCAATCTTACCGAAAATGTCTTGGCAAAGAACAACAAATTCTCCAGAGAAATGAATCCAGCTCCTCTATTCATCAGGAAAATTGTCCAGATGCTAAGTAAAAGAATAAATATGCCAGGAAATCGAAGAAGGAAATACAAGTAGCACAAGGTAAAAGAACCTGAAATCAGTAGATGGATCTCTGCCCTGCCACCCCATTTCTTTCCATTGATCAGATATTAAGCCATGGAGCTCCTGATCAGGGTATGTTGCATACCACAGTGCCCTTAAAGCTTCCTGTCCCCAAGAAAAAAGAAATTTTTTTTTTTATATAATATGCATCTCTGAGGAAAAAATTGGGCATGTGAGGCCTTGATGTCACAGAAAAGATACTGCAATTTCGTCATCCTCGAAAAGTCTGTGAAGTACTTCCAAAGAATATTCACATATCATATTTAACTTTGAAACACACCTGGTGATCTGGCCTGGAAGCATCAAAGTAAACCTTCATCCGATGCTTCAATCTTTTCAGTCTTTCTTCCTGAAAATTTTCAAACAAATCTTCCACATATGAGAAAATCAAGATCATTGTCTGTGTCAGACTGAAGAGAACTTGAAAAACACCGAACTCTGAATTTTTTGGTAATTGACTTTAATCTACAACCAAATAAAAATCAGTCTCCCAGCATATTTGCTATACGATCACATGACAGAGACAAGCAAGCCAGCTTATTCTAACAGAAAAAGGTATTCCGGCTACATATAATATGCAGGTATTTTGTGTTTAAGGAAGCCATATTACTGATCACATGATCACCTCCACAGAGGACAAATTTCAGGCGAAGTTGCCAATAACTATCAACCCATTTGAGGTATCACCATGAATTGATTGCCAATTGAAGCAAGGACATTAGGACATTTTGTAGCAACATAATCTCCACACCAACAACAATGCATGCCTGTTGTTTCTTCTTTTTCATTCGTTTTCAATAAATTTCTCGTTTATTACAAACTACTACTTGCCTGTTGAGGAGTCAAGTTAATGCAGATCCTTTGATAAGTGCCCTTTCGCTTGAAGCAAACACAAGTCAGGCCCTTACCAATCCAAGTAGGCGTCCCACAAGTTGCATCATCTGTATACAAGCATTAAGTATTCATCATATATTAACCTTTTCGTAATCATTAATCACTTTAAAACGTGCTCAGAAAACATATAGAACTGAAACAGTAGTGCTGTCACAGACAAACCGAGTGAAAGAAACTTAAGCAAAAACCTGGGCGAAGAACTGCACCAAAGTATTTCATAGCCAGAACGAACAAATCACTATTCTCTCTTAACATGAACATGTCAGTAAGGTGGTCCTCAGACCCCAGTAAGATCAAAGTTTTTTTGATAGCAAAACAACACACATTCCAACCAATCATATCACTTTGATCCCCAAGTGGTGGGACCATTTACAAGACAATCAAGGCCATCCATATCTGCTGCACACGGTCCTACGTATACAAATAATTTTATACGTACGTACACTATCGAATTTACGAGAATGAGAATACGTAAAATACATATTTCATCATAATAATAAGGTGGTAGTTTGCGGGTAGTTAATGTTTTACTAATAAGAGCATTCAACAGTGAGGCCTTGGACCTTGTCTTCACGCTCCCGACAAACATAAAGTATAAGGATTCCAGAGTTTTCAAACACGCGCTGATGAGCTGTGAGGTTGGACTTGGGGACCACATTCCGACCACATGAAAACATAGGGTGTCCATGTGAGCACTTGATCCAATGTGGTCGGAACCCAACATCGCACGCGCTCATATCGAGAGTAAGAGCGCTCCTCCTTTACAAAAGGGAAGTAAGTACAACTACATCTAGCTAGTAGTAGCTAAGTAGCTAACCACCACTATCTCTTAAAAAAAAAAAAAAAAATCGTACATTGCTTTCATAAATTGCCGACAGAAAAACGTTGCAATTTAAAATTGACGAAAATACAGTTCAAATTTAAACAGGTAGGTTAAATAGACAGTAATGTTTCCGCTTTTTAATTTTTGGACCCAATAAGTTTGTGCCATTTTCTAACCTTTGTAGACATTATGGCATAACCATGTTGAGTAGGTCTATTAAACGCAGACTAAAAAGCATTGTAGATGTGGCATTGGTCATTTATACAGCATAAAGACACCTTTATTAGTCAGAATATAGCACAATACAAACTGAAAACGATTGTAGTTGTAGGAGACGGAGGTCTTAGTCTCTTATATAACACAAAGACACCCTTACCAGCCAGAATTTAGCACAACGTAGAAAACCATTGTAGATGTGGGAAACAAGGGTTTTAGTCGCTTATATAGCACAAAGACACCCTTACTAGCCAAGGTCTTTTCATGACAAAATGAGGCTCGCATAGCATAAGGACGCCCTCACCAGTCACAAACGCCTTTTCAGGATGAAATGAGACCCACATAGCACAAAGACACTCTCACGAGATTGGGATTGGTATTGTCCGCTTTGGGTTCTATGACTTGCACAATTTTATCCTTAAAAGATGCTTCTAGGTGGAGGGTGTCCTTATACTATATAAACAATTAAGATCCTATCGCTAACCAATATGGGACTTTGACACCAATCACCAACAATGAATAATTACAATTTTGTCATGAGCTTTGATATATGTATCAATTTAATTTTATATAATGTTTTAGTCTTTGTCACTAACGATTTGGTCTATAAGATTTGCAAAATATTACTGATAAAACTTAAAACATTGCCCAAAAAAAAAAAAAAAAAAAAATGTTCGAAACTAAATGTTACTTCAGCAAAATCTAGGCCTAAGATTCATACCAAATGATTTGGGCTAGCTGGGTTCATATCGTGTCCACACCAACAGAACTCGTTTTACAAGGATGAATAATGATACTAAGTGCACCAAGCATATTTTTAAGGACACCAATTATTTTTAATTTATATTAAAATTCAATTTTATTATTTTTAGGGTGTTGCATAGATTTCGGGGCTTAAAGTGTGAAAGCTAAACATCACATTAAAAGGAGAAATATTCGCTTATTAATTCGGTAAGAAGATTGAATGAATCTCAATAGTAAGGCAAGAGCCATAAAATATGAAAAAAGAAAAGGGTCACATGGACTGGTCAGCATCAAAATATAAGTAAATATCAAAATGGGAAGCTGTAGGCTCTGGCAGGCAGGGGCACCAAGGACGAAGGCTTTCACAATTATTATATGCTCTGAGGTTATCATTGCTTAGATAAGAGAGGCCATTAATTTCCACATGGAATATGTACGATTGTTCGATTTCTTCAAAGACGAAAACATTTCTTCCACGTAAAGACCCGACAAAGGAGAGGAGGGGACCTTAGAAATGTGACGTGTCACTATTATAATACGTGGCTAGAACCCTTAGGACTTGTTTGGTTGTAGCTACCGTACCATTAGATGCTATTGAATAGTTGATATTTCAATACGTCATTCAGTCATTGTACATGGGGCCTCTGCTTAATATATTGTCCCGCTTCTTGTGTTGGTGGGATAAGAATTTGCTTACCAGCTTTAACTATCACGCAAAGAGACGCCACATTTAATACTATTTGATGAGAACAATGAAAAAAAAGAAAGAAGTTGCTGCAATTTTTGAGTGGTTTGCGGAGATCTAATGTATATTTTCAATGAAATCAGCCCTTTCCATCAAAATCGAGTACAGCATTACATAAAATTAATTTCCTGACCAAATTTAATGAATTCAGGCGAAGGAAAGCCTTGGGTGGTACTGGTAGAGTGATTCGACGGAAACTCTTAGGTGTGTTATTTAAAAGGTTTTAAGTTTGAATTTTTCCTCGGTTACTAATGAGGGTGAACCAGTAGAGCTCTTACTCTTATCCGATAGTAGTTCAGGGTCCCGAAAGACTAGTTAAGTGTACCTAAACTGAATCGGACACCCCATCATTTAAAAAAAAAAAAAATCACAGTACAAAAGTAAGCAATTGAGAATTTGAAGTCTTCTTCCTTTAAAAACTTAAACATGGATTCTCTGGTAAAACTCATTAGAAGATACAAAAATAATAATTAAAATAAAAAATAAAAAAAAACTTCTTTCCAATTTCACATGTTTTTTGGTAGATCCAACCACCATACAATTCTAAAACAGAAAAGTAGGGGTGGACAAACAGAACACCAAGCAGGAACCACCATGTATCAGAATAATAAAGTTATGGATTCATTTACGAGGGAGACGATTGTACAAAGTTTGAAGTTAAATAAATATATTAAGAAATTAAAACCAATCCAGAACTCTGGTGAGCTTTTAGTTTGTTACTGCTAACTGAGAAGACTGAAGAAGGCATGTCTTCAATCCTTAGAACATCATCCATTAGAAGTTCTCTCTCCAGTTGCCCCCGAGTTGATTTCAGAACTTCCTATATGAAATCCAGAATTTATCAGTACATTTTCCAATTCAGTACTAACCAGAAAATTTTGCAGCCTATGCGAAATTACAAGAAGATAGTAGATTTCTCAATTGAACCCATGTATGTGGCATTTCTCTCCAGCCATTGTTGTCCATGACCACAAAAGCTAAACAATATAGCAAGTCAAAAGCCATTCATTATCTGAGAACACTTTGAGAAGAACAAGTTAGCTGTTGCCTTTCGGTTCTTATACATGACGATATCAACTTGAAAAGGATTTAATGGGAAATATTTGAAATTGCAACCTGACAAAATCTGCAAGAAAACTGATCTGACAAAAGTCCTAGGTTTGGCTGCAATGAAGATAAGCTGGCTAGTATTAGCAATGGTGTTCCAACTGATGTTCACATAAGATTGGTTCATATTCTGAGGGAAAAAAATTGAAAAGAATTAATTGTTTCTACTTACTAGCCTCAAGATCAAGCATTTGCATGATCATGAATGTGACATTTACACCGGCACAGCAAAAGGGTACTCCCACGAGCTCGCTTTCCTCCCTGCTTTTTTAATAAACGCTGAAAGGAGTCTGCAACAAATAACCATAAAAAACTAATGGCCTTTTCAGGATCAATTAAACAAGAATTAAGAAGGGCTAAAATTCTGAAATTCAATCTACCGAAAATGTCTTGGCAAAGAACAACAAATTCTCAGAGAGAATACCAGCTCCTCTACATCAGGAAAATTGTCCAGATGCTAAGTAAAAGAATAAATATGCCAGGAAACGAAGAAGGAAATACAAGTAGCACAAGGTAAAAGAACCTGAAATCAGTAGATGGATCTCTGCCTGCCACCCCATTTCTTTCCATTGATCAGATATTAAGCCATGGAGCTCCTGATCAGGGTATGTTGCATACACAGTGCTCTTAAAGCTTCCTGTCCCCAAGAAAAAGAAAAAAAAAAATTTATATAATATGCATCTCTGAGGAAAAAATTGGGCATGTGAGGCCTTGATGTCACAGAAAATACTGCAATTTCGTCATCCTCGAGAAGTCTGTGAAGTACTTCCAAAGAATATTCACATATCATATTTATTTGAAACACACCTGGTGATCTGGCCTGGAACATCAAAGTAAACCTTCATCCGATGCTTCAATCTTTTCAGCTCTTTCTTCCTGAAAATTTTCAAACAAATCTTCCACATATGAGAAAATCAAGATCATTGTCGTGTCAGGAAGAGAACTTGAAAACACCGAACTCTGAATTTTTGGTAATTGACTTTAATCTACAACCAAATAAAAATCAGTCTCCCAGCATATTTGCTATACGATCACATGACAGAGAAAGCAAGCCATTATTCTAACAGAAAGGTATTCCGCTACATATAATATGCAGGATTTTGTGTTTAAGGAAGCCTATTACTGATCACATGATCACCCACAGAGGACAAATTTCAGGCGAAGTTGCCCGTAACTATCAACCCATTTGAGGTATCACCATGAATTGATTGCCAATTGAGCAAGGACATTAGGACATTTTGTAGCAACATAATCTCCACACAACAACAATGCATGCCTGTTGTTTTTCTTCTTTTCATTCGACTATCATATATTATAGGTATAAAATAATAGTTAGACTATTGTAACACTAATCTTTTATATAGATTTGTGAGACAAAATTTTAGTTTTTGATTTAAATAATTTAATGGATTAATGGGAAGTTAAAATTGGTTGCATTTAATATCAAACTTATCAAGTTTTAAATTAGTAAAGAAGCATGGCTAAATATTGTGTTTGAGTCTAGAGACTATAATTTGAATATCAGTTATATATTGTATATTTGTGTTATTGGTTAATTGAATACTTTGCATTTGAAATACTGTATTGATTTTAGTCAAGTAATCCATAAAAGTATTAAAAATAAGATTGATATTGCCGTATGTTTCAAAACGTATTATTGACAATGCACCATATTAAACCCGTATATACCCGTACCATATTTTTCCCGTATCCGAATTTTATGACCGAATTTTTATAAACGTATTTTTCACTGTTTGTCGTATTATATACGTAAAATTCTCATACTGTTTTTTTGCTGTACCCGTATCTACTAACTAGGGCCAACTCAACCAATACTAGGGGTGTTCAAAAAAATGCAAAAACCGAAACGAAAAACTGGTTAACCGAAAAAACGGTTAGGTTACGTTCAAAAAATTCACAAAACCGAATTTCTGATTCAGTTACCGGTTCGGAAAAAAATAAAAAGTGGTTAACCGAAACCGATTTTTTGAACCGGTTTTACAAATATATATATTATATATTAAATAAAAAATAATAATATTATATATTATATATTAAATAAAATAATAATAATATTGTTAATGTATTGTTAGTAGTGGTCAATTGATATGTATGAATGTTTAATTTTTATTTGGATATGTATTATTTATATTTACAATTTAATCTAGGAAAAAATAAAAAAATAAGTTTTATAAAAAAAAGGGAAAATCGGTTTTCCCTCCAAACCGGTTTGGTTTCAGTTCAGGAATTTTTCCGAACTGAAAAACCGGTTCGGTTCAAAAAAACGGTTAACCGCTTTTGAACACCTCTAACCAATACATCTGCCCTTCTCTTTGGCCTCGACCTGCAACATCTGCACCTTGGAATTCACTCCCCCCTTAATATTGTCAGAAACTCCTCTTTGTTGTGGAACAACATGCTTACAACCAAGGAACCTCATATTCCCGTCCAAAAGTAAAACAAACAGTTCCTGCACAACAATACACCCAGCTTCTTAGCCACAGTCCACCTCAAACTTTGTATCCACTTGAAGACATTCCTGGATCTTCAATCCCAATCCCTGAAATACAAACTAATGATCCAAATCTTGATATAGTTCTTAACAATCCAACATATATACAATATCAAGATGCCCAGAACCCAAATTCTTCAGATCCAATTTGGTGGAAGACTCTTGGGTATACCCACAACCCAATCAACTCAGAAGAAGATCCAGATAAGATTGACACCTTATCAAATGATGATTGAAGATGCCCAGAAGAATCTCTCAGACTGTGTAAAATATTTTAATTTTGTATCACGTGTATCTACTGTATGTCTGCAAACTCGTATGCTTACACATGTCTTTCATGTATAAGTGTCCCCGTCTTTAATGTGTCTCTTTGTAAGCGTCCCTCCTTGGCTATAAAAGTAGGCCTCCCTTCCCTTAGAAGGCATCGAGAAATGAAATAAAAATTTTCCTTTCTCTTTATGTCTCTCTCTAGCTAAAATACTCTCTTTGCATTAGTTCTTCTGAGTAATATGCACTAGTCAGACGCTCATCCTTTTTATCACAGAAATTTCTTCGCTTAATAGGTTCTCAGTTCAGCTCTGTCGCGGTTGCCTATTAAGTTTAGAATATTTCTATGATCTTGGATGCGGCGATTTCCGACAGCAAGATTGATACACAACAACTTCTGTTGATAGGGTGATAATGGAGTAATCAGCCCCCCAAGATTATAGAGGCCCTAAACTCACTAGCCCTACCACATCAGCTATTGTAGCAGTACTGTTCACTTCCGTCTTATATGCTGCATAGTTTTTTCACGAAGGTGAGGAAATATGAGTTAAGCTCAACCTTGTTTGGAATGAGGTTAAAAGAGGGTTTGTCCCCGGAAGAACACGTCATGAAAATGATAAATATTCTAGGACAATTAGATGCTTTGAACATCAAGATGCTTGACACCCTCAAAGTGAATTGAACTACTTTTGCTCTGTTAAATGTTGAGCTTATCATGATAATGGAAACTGTTGATGGTGCAATCTTCCATTTGCAATTGTGGTGTTTTAGACTTTTAGTTAACATATTTGTATCAAAATTTCCTCTTCCCTCCCCCTCCCACATTTAGAACTCATGAACTCAAGTATGATCCATGATGTGTGCTTGACCATTGAATTTGGTAAGGCTTTTCAATCAGATTTCATACAAAAGAATAACACAAATGCTATATTTGCGTTCTTCCACAGAGTTGGTTACCAATAGTACCGTCACTATGGTTTTGACAAAACGATCTCATCACTTGGACCAAAATAAATACTTCATTCAGTTCATTGTACATGGGGCCTCTGCTTAATATCTTATTGTCCCGCTTCTTGTGTTGGTGGGATAAGAATTTGCTTACCAGCTTTAACTATCACGCAAAGAGACGCCACATTTTAATACTATTTGATGAGAACATGATAAAAAAAGAAGAAGTTGCTGCAATTTTTGAGTGGTTTGCGGAGATCAGTATATTTTTCAATGAAATCAGCCCTTTCCATCAAAATCGAGTACAGCATTACATAAAATTAAATTTCCGACCAAATTTAATGAATTCAGGCGAAGGAAAGCCTTGGGTGGTACCTGGTAGAGTGATTCGACGGAAATCTTAGGTGTGTTATTCAAAAGGTTTTAAGTTTGAATTTTTCCGGTTACTAATGAGGGTGACCAGTAGAGCTCTTACTCTATCCGACTGTAGTTTCAGGGTCCCGAAAGACTAGTTAAAGTGTACCTAAACTGAATCGGACAACCCAATCATTTAAAAAAAAAAAATCACAAGTACAAAAGTAAGCAATTGAGAATTTGAAGTCTTCTTCCTTTAAAAACTATAACATGGATCTCTGGTAAACTCATTAGAAGATTACAAAAAATAATTAAATAAAAAATAAATAAAAAAACTTCTTTCCAATTTCACATGTTTTTTGGTAGATCCAACCACCGCATACAATTCTAAAACAGAAAGGTAGGGTTGGACAAACAGAACACCAAGCAGGAACCACCATGTATCAGAATAATAAAGTTATGGATTCATTTACGAGGGAGACGATTGTACAAAGTTGAAGTTAAATAAATATATTAAGAAATTAAAACCAATTCAGAACTCTGGCCTGAGCGTTTTAGTTTGTTACTGCTAACTGAGAAGACTGTAAGAAGGCATGTCTTCAATCCTTAGAACATCATCCATTAGAAGTTCTCTCTCCAGTTGCCCCCGAGTTGATTTCAGAACTTCCTTATGAAATCCAGAATTTATACATTACATTCCAATTCATACTAACCAGAAAATTTTGCAGCCTGCGAAATTACAAGAAGATAGTGATTTCTCACATTGAACTCATGTATGTGGCATTTCTCTCCAGCCATTGTTTGTCCATGACCACAAAAGCTACACAATATAGCAAGTCAAACGCCCATTCATTATCTGAGAACACTTTGAGAAGAACAAGTTAGCTGTTGCCTTTCGGGTCTTATACATGACGATACAACTTGAAAGGATTTAATGGGAATATTTGAAATTGCAACCTGACAACATCTGCAAGAAAACTGATCTGACAAAAGTCTAGGTTTGGCTGCAATGAAGATAAGCTGGCTAGTATTAGCAATGGTGTTCCAACTGATGTTCACATAAGATTGGCTTCATATTCTGAGGGAAAAAAATTGAAAAGAATTAATTGTTTCTACTTACTAGCCTCAAGTCAAGCATTGCATGATCATGAATGTGACATTTACACCGGCAACAGCAAAAGGGTACTCCCACGCAGCTCGCTTTCCTCCCTGCTTTTTTAATAAACGCTGAAGGATGTCTGCAACAAATAACCCATAATAAAAACTAATGGCCTTTTCAGGATCAATTAAACAAGAATTAAGAAGGGCTAAAATTTCGAAATTCAATCTTACCGAAAATGTCTGGCAAAAACAACAAATTCTCCAGAGAATGAATCCAGCTCCTCTATTCATCAGGAAAATTGTCCAGATGCTAAGTAAAAGAATAAATATGCCAGGAAATCGAAGAAGGAAACAAGTAGCACAAGGTAAAAGAACCTGAAATCAGTAGATGGATCTTGCCCTGCCACCCCATTTCTTTCCATGATCAGATATTAAGCCATGGAGCTCTGATCAGGGTAGTTGCATACCACTGGCTCTTAAAGCTTCCTGTCCCCAAGAAAAAGAAAAAAAAATTTATATAATATGCATCTTGGGAAAAAATTGGGCATGTGAGGCCTTGATGTCACAGAAAAGATACTGCAATTTCGTCATCCTCGAGAAGTCGTGGAAGTACTTCCAAAGAATATTCACATATCATATTTAACTTTGAAAACACCTGGTGATCTGGCCTGGAAGCATCAAAGTAAACCTTCATCCGATGCTTCAATCTTTCAGTCTTTCTTCCTGAAAATTTTCAAACAAATCTTCCACATATGAAAATCAAGATCATTGTCTGTGTCAGACTGAAGAGAACTTGAAAAACACCGAACTCTGAATTTTTGGTAATTGACTTTAATCTACAACCAAATAAAAATCAGTCTCCCAGCATATTTGCTATACGATCACATGACAGAGACAAGCAAGCCAGCTTATTCTAACAGAAAAAGGTATTCCGGCTACATATAATATGCAGGTATTTGTGTTTAAGGAAGCCATATTACTGATCACATGATCACCTCCACAGAGGACAAATTTCAGGCGAAGTGTGCCAGTAACTATCAACCCATTTGAGGTATCACCATGAATTGATTGCCAATTGAAGCAAGGACATTAGGACATTTTGTAGCAACATAATCTCCACACCAAAAACAATGCATGCTGTGGTTTCTTCTTTCATTCGTTTTCAATAAATTTCTGTTTATTACAAACTACACTTGCCTGTTGAGGAGTCAAGTTAATGCAGATCCTTTGATAAGTGCCCTTTCGCTTGAAGCAAACACAAGTCAGGCCCTTACCAATCCAAGTAGGCGTCCCACAAGTTGCATCATCTGTATACAAGCATTAAGTATTCATCATATATTAACCTTTTCGTAATCATTAATCACTTTAAAACGTGCTCAGAAAACATATAGAACTGAAACAGTGTGCTGTCACAGACCAACCGAGTGAAAGAAACTAAGCCAAAACCTGGGCGAAGAACTGCACCAAAGATTTCATAGCCAGAATGAACAAATCACTATTCTCTCTTAACATGAACATATCAGTAGGTGGTCCTCAGACCCCGGTAAGATCAAAGTTTTTTAATGGCAAAACAATACACATTCCAACCAATCATATCACTTTGATCCCAGTGGTGGGACCATTTACAGGACAATCAAGGCCATCCATATCTGTGCACACGGTCCTACGTATACAAATAATATACGTACGTACACTATCGAATTTACGAGAATGAGAATACGTAAAATACATATTTCATCATAATAATAAGGTGGTAGTTTGCGGGTAGTTAATGTCTTACAAATAAGAGCACTCAACAGTGAGGCTGGAGCTTGTCTTCATGCTCCCGACAAACATAAAGATAAGGATTCCAGAGTTTTCAAACACGCGCTGATGAGCTGTGAGGTTGGACTTGGGGACCACATTCCGACCACATAAAACATACGGTGTCCATGTGAGCACTGATCCAATGTGGTCGGAACCAACATCGCACGCGCTCATATCGAGAGTAAGAGCGCCTCCTTTACAAAAGGGTAGTAAGTACAACTACATCTAGCTAGTAGTAGCTAAGTAGCTAACCACCACTATCTTTAAAAAAAAAAAATCGTTCGCTTTCATAAATTGCCGACAGAAAAACGTTGCAATTTAAAATTGACGAAAACAGTTCAAATTTAAACAGGTAGGTTAAATAGACAGATAGTTTCCGCTTTTTAATTTTTGGACCCAATAAGTTTGTGCCATTTTCTAACCTTTGTAGACATTATGGCATAACCATGTTGAGTGGTCTATTAACGCAGACTAAAAAGCATTGTGATGTGGCATTGGTCATTTAACAGCATAAAGACACCTTTTAGTCAGAATATAGCACAATACAAACTGAAACGATTGTAGTTGTAGGAGAGGGGTCTTAGTCTCTTAATAACACAAAGACACCCTTACCAGCCAGAATTTAGCACAACGTAGAAAACCATGTAGATGTGGGAACAAGGGTTTTAGTCGCTTATTAGCACAAAGACACCCTTAAGCCAAGGTCTTTTCATGACAAAATGGAGCTCGCATAGCATAAGGACGCCTCACCAGTCACAAACGCCTTTTCAGGATGAAATGAGACCCACATAGCACAAAGACACTCTCACGAGATTGGGATTGGTATTGTCCGCTTTGGGTTCTATGACTGCACAATTTATCCTTAAAAGATGCTTCTAGGTGGAGGGTGTCCTTATACTATATAAACAATTAAGATCCTATCGCTAACCAATATGGGACTTTGAAACCAATCACAAAATGAATAATTACAATTTGTCATGAGCTTTGATATAGTATAAATTAATTTTATATATGTTTTAGTCTTTGTCACTAACAATGGTCTATAAGATTTGCAAAATTACTGATAAAACTTAAAAAATTGCCCAAAAAAAAAAAAAAAAAAAAAATGTTCGAAACTAAATGTTACTTCAGCAAAATCTAGGCCTAAGATTCATACCAAATGATTTGGGCTAGCGGGTTCTATCGTGTCACACCAACAGAACTAGTTTTACAAGGATGAATAATGATGCTAAGTGCACCAAGCATATTTTTAAGGACCACTATTATTTTAATTTATATTAAAATTCAATTTATTATTTAGGGTGTTGCATAGATTTGGGGCTTAAAGTGTGAAAGCTAAACATCACATTAAAAGGAGAAATATTCGCTTATTAATTCGGTAAGAAGATTGAATGAATCTCAATAGTAAGGCAAGAGCCATAATATGAAAAAAGAAAAGGGTCACAAGGACTGGTCAGCATCAAAATATAAGTAAATATCAAAATGGGAAGCTGTAGGCTCTGGGAGGCAGGGGCACCAAGGACGAAGGCTTTCACAATTATTATATGCTCGAGGTATCATGCTTAGATAAGAGAGGCCATTAATTTTCATAATATGTACGACGTTCGATTTCTTCAAAGACGAAACATTTCTTCCACGTAAAGACCCGACAAAGGAGAGGAGGGGACCTTGGAAATGTGAAGTGTCACTATTATAATACGTGGCTAGAACCCTTAGGATGTTTGGTTGTAGCTACAGTACCATTAGATGCTATTGAATAGTTGATTATTCATATCCTATGCAAAATATTCCCTGCATCTATTTAGTGCACTGGACACCCAATCCAAACGGGGACCGTCAATCATGAAGTGGGTCCACTTAATGTGGACGGACAGTGATTGACCTCAACACTTCTAATATTCTACAGTAACCGCAGGTTGCGACAAATCCGGCACGACCACTGTATTTAGAAGAAGAAGAAATCATCGATGGCCGGATTCATTTATAAAATTAAAATATCATAAACCATCTTCACTCATTTCAAAACTTTCACATTTTCACTTCCCCAGCTTCTGACTAATTCAATGAGAAAAAGATCTTATCCAGTTTTTTCAATGAAACTAGATAAATTTATCTGTGATTCGCAATGAAACCACAGGGAAAGAAGGTTCAGGATTTTTGATCAGTTGTTAAAAGAAAATGGAACCAGTTGAAAACAGAAAAGGAAAGTTCAGACTAAAGCATATTGATATTGTGAAAACAGTAGAAATCCATGGAAGAACCGAAAGAATTCGAGAAAAAACCAGCGGATCGAAATTAGTAATGGAAAGAGGATCGTGGAAGTCTATAAATGAAACGATCAGAGTAAATCAAATAGATCGTTGTGGTTATATAAAAAAAAAAAAAATAATAATAATAATAATAATAACATCACATTGTAGGCGGCAAAGCACAGACGGTGAAAGAGAGAGAAAATAAGTACCTGAAGAACCGTGACCGCAGCGGTTGATAGAAGAAGAAGGAGAGAGAGTACGGATCGCCACGCAGCTTCCCTGAGTTCTAACTACGCTCATCTCACTCTCTAAACGCTTAATCTCCAATAACATTCACAGCAAATCTCAAAAAATTAAAATTTTCAGCCCTAAAGGCAAGTGTCTGCATGTGAGAGATAGTCGTGGTCCGAGTATTTTGAGCGAGTGTGAGTTACTGATATACAGATCAAATGTCAAAATTGCCCTCTCCTTGCCACTTTTCGCAAACACGACTTTACAAGTTAAAAGTAGAAGAACACGTATAAACAAATAATAAATGGATTCACAATTTTAAGAATTTTAATTAACAAATATATAAATATGGAATATTAGATTAATTTAGTAGAAAGATCATAATATTGATATGAAAATATATGTTGTTGGGATACTATTACGAAGAGACGGCCCATATATATATATAGAGTAAACGACGTATTTTCACTCATGGTTGCATTTATTTTAGATTCTCACTCTTAAACTAACATCGTTAGTGACAGTTGGAGGTGAGTGAGGTTGGCAAGTGAAGGTATGAGTTTTGTAGGGGGGATTAAGGAGAGTTTAACGGTAGTCTCATAAGTGATTTTGGACTTCAGAATAGGTTGAAAAAAGCCAAAAAGCGTTGGCTTGGATGTTACTAAAGTGAGCATTTTTTTGCTTACATAAGCCGGTCTTATGCCAAAGAAAGCGCTGAAACACTTTAGCATACTAACGTGTGTCACGCTATAATGAAAAGTTGAAAATATGTTAAAACAATGAAAACGATATTACTTTAAGGTGAAAATCTTGAATAAATATAAACATGTGTATCAATTTAGGATTTTGCTAAATCTCGAGTAGGAATATATGGCTTGCTCATTTAGTTATGTTGATTGGCCATAAGTAAGTGGTTACTTAATAGAAATTTTCTCTTGAAAAATTGTTACATAAGAGACTATTGGCATTAATATAAAAGAAGGGTAATCTAGACTTTGAAATGAGATGGTAGTTGTAGTTTTGTATGTAGTATTAATAATACTATTATTCCCTTAATTAGTTTGGAGTAGAGATGTATGTTTTGAATGTGACAGGAACTTCAAGACTGTCTTCAGACTCCACATGGCAGGATTCTTGTTAAATACTAATCAGAGTCAGTCGGCGATACTTTTTTTTTTTTCCAACTTAATTATAAATAGCCTAATACCACTCAACTAAGAGAGAGTGTAACACACATCCATCTTCTTTTTCTTAATATCTTAATATTACTAATTAAAAGAAAAAAGAAAAAATGATTAAGGTTGTTGACAAATTACTCGCCGAAAAACAAGTGGGACGTTTAAGTTGAAAAGAAGACAGACGACAAAAGTTAAGGTAATGTAAAGCCAAAAAGGCTAATGTCTTTGGAGTTAGCTACGCAGTTTACTGTTATGTCTTTGTCTACTTGTCGTCTGAGATTGAGATATGATATGACTGCCACGTGGATTATAATAGAATCGAAAAAAGATAATTAGGGTTTTAAGTGTTCGGTGTTCCTTTGAGCCTTAAAAGGAAGGCAACAATCCAACAACAATAATTTATGTCACCCACGCCACTCAGTTACCCTAACTACTCTCCAATTTGCCTTTTTTTTTTTTTTTTCTCTTGTGACAATAATATGGTTTGACTACTAAGTAGATAAAGAGTTCATTATCAAACCAATCCTTAATTTGACCAAACAATTTTATAAGGAATTTGTTACACCACTAGCTCTAGGAATTTGACATTACTATTTTACTAATCAACAATTCTTTAAATCCAGTTGATGTTCACGTGGTGGAATACATAGTATAATAGGTCATTGGTGTGTAATGACTATAAATCATCAAGTAGCCTTCATTAGATGGAATTGTATTTTCAGATGGGAAAATAATTAAAATTGCAGATGGGAATTGACGTGATAGGTATGATAAATGAGAATAGGTTTCTTTCTATACTGCACCGAAATTTTTGGAATCTTGATTTACCAAACTATAAAATTGGATCGCAACAGGCAAAGGTTTAAGCCAATTGCATATGGAGGTTATATGAACCTATCAACTAGGTTTTTAATCAATAAAGATTAGCTCACAACCCAATCTCATAAACCCTCTATATGACAATTCACAGAAAATTCATCAGAAACTGATTGCGAACTGTCGCATTAAGATTGTGAGAACAAGTTTGTGAGATTTAGTTGTAAGTATAATATTTTCTATTTTTAATTCAGCAATGTACTTCTTAAACACTGTATACCCTAAGGTTGAGCAAACTTCTTATTATATATATGTGTGTGTGACTAAGGGTGTTTGGATTAGTTTGTGCACACCTAAACTAATTCTCCGAGGTTTTGAAGTTAACAACCGAATAAACCCTCCAATGGCTACTCATATTAACAACCGAAGGAAATCAAACTCAAGACCTCTTGAGTAAGACACCCAAAAGTCTCTATCGTCCTACCCAACTTCCCAAGGGTGATTCAAACTTCTTAATATGCCAGACAGCCCAGCGGCTTCAGCAGCTTCCATGAATCAATAGCCTTATAGAACATGGCTAATAAGGAATTCAGATGAAATAGTTTGCACAAAAAACACATATATAGGAAAAAAGAAAATAAAAAAGAAAGAACACAGATGAATCGATGGGATATTATCCCTGTCATTAAAAACATTATAGAACAATCTATGGACATTATTACAGCCAGTTGGAAAAGACTCGCCGAATTGTGTGTGTGTACAGCCCTATGTCATTAAATTATTAAGAACTCGCTTCTGCACTAAGTTGTTATCAATCATTGTCAAAGAAGTAAAATGCTCTATCTGTTATATGAACTGTAAAGCCGGCCAACAATGGGGATAAAAAACTCATGACCATCTCTGCCTCTCGCCCATAAAAGGGTAGCAATCATAAACGAGGCAAAAGGATTATAATGTACAGTGTCGCATATGGAGATCAAAACTCACCTTCTCCACCAATCTGGAACTTTCAACCTTTTTTGTCTATTTACAGCAAGATGAACTGCAGGAAGTTTGTACTTAACCTGTCTCCATAGCATATTGATGGCATCTTCTTTTTTGGGGGGATATTGGAATTCAAAGTGATGTGAGATGCTCTTAAGATGCCTCCACATTTTAATCCACCTCTCTTTTGGAAATTGTCGGAGCTGATTAACCATGTAACCAGGTTGTACAGCCTCTTTCACGGAAAAGATAATCGAGAATTGAGTGTAATCAATTTCATCCTCAAAGGGGAGCTCAATTCGATCACTCACAATTACTGGAACGCAGTGGCTTACAATAGCATCAAATAGGCGGCAAGATGATGGAGTGTCTCCTGCAGGATGCAAACAGAACTTTGAAGAACGCATCCCTAGTGTGGACTGGTATCACAGAAGAACAGAAAGAAAAAATGAGAAAAGGGAAAACTCTGGTTAAACATATTTGCATAAACCAAAGACTGCCAAAGACAAATCCCATCTTATGAAATTGGAAAAATACATAGTTTCTTTTCTTTTAAAGAGATATAAAGAATGAATTTGCATTTTGCTCCTTACATGAAAGACCTCTTCTATTTATTTTAGGATAGAAGCTGTTAACTATAACAAGAGATAAAAAAATAGCTCCCCAGTCTCCAATGATAACAGTTTCCCAGGATGAAAGTTTTATTTTAAAAGTAATGGAAGGATATAATGTATTGCAAGAATTTTGCATGACAGGGAGAAATTCAAATGGTCATACAAAAAGGATGGTGTCTGCAAAACTTGCCATCATGAATCAATGAGAAGCCAGCATACAAGAATCTAACAAGATCACATATTTTGATAGTGAAATACTGTGATGGGGACAAAGAATTATTGGTCTTGTTAAACATGTTCTGGGGCCTAAGAAACAAACTCAATTTTGATGATCTATAAAACTCCACAACATACCTCTTTAATGCTCGTTGTTGTTGCCGAGCTACGCTCATAGTAAACATCATCATAGCCAGTTAATATCTTTGCCAATTTAGCACGAACTTTGCCTTCCTGCAGCACAAGAAGACTATAAACAATCAATTCTAGTTCCAAATAGTGGTTCCTTAATGGGATAGTTATTGGTTAAACTAGAATACATCTTTTCTGACTGTATTCCCCCGGAAGAAGAGCAATGAGGTGCGAGACTCAAATGGGTCTGGAGGGTCATCATCTAAAAAGGATTCCACAACGTGTACATATGGGGAGACCACATCTTTGCTCAGATTAGACATGCTCCTGGGGTACCGACCAAAATCTACAATAATAAGAATTGATGCATTCACTTGCTCTCGAAGAAATCTGAAAGCATTCGGATGCGTCATAGGAATTACATGGTCTCTTCCTCCTGACCTCTGCCAGTATTTGGATTTATGCAAGTATTCCAGAACTTCAATCTGAAATCAGAAGACAATAATCAAATGGTAATTTGAAGTTCAGGGAGAAAAAACAAATATCTGTTTGCTGCATCAATTTTGGAAATGGCTTATATAGAGTGCAGAACTTGAAAAGGGAAAAATTGGTCAGCAGAGGGAGTGCAGGACAAAAAAGAAGGAAAACATGGAAAAAAAAAATAATAATAATAATTTATAAATTTCCCAAAATATTACAATTGCTATGGGGTAGAGCTATTTCCATAATGGTTTACACAGGCAATTTTTCAGCAACTTTGCATCTGGAACCATCAATTAATTTCTGAAAATCCTTACATGCTTGCCTTTCAATGTTAAAGTAAAAGCTAAAAATGCTCCTTTGAAAATGACTGACGAATGGATTAATTTATTTTCTGGCCTCTCATCAACTAAAAGCTTATAACCAACCAAACCAATCATCATTATAACCAACAAATTGGAGGGTGACAAAATAAAAAGATAGTCTCACAAGAAAGCAAAGGCATAGATAAAATACTTGGGAGACTATCCACTATAAAATTGCTTCTATGAATATAACATTTTTTATATAAACTGACATAACTTCCAAACTTAGCTATATCTAGCTTCACCCAATAATAGTACCTACAAAGAGATCGATTCCTAAACTACATTTCCCAGCTTCCCTTTTCAGCTGTTTAGATCTACAAAGATCAACAAATTCGTGCAATCAATCCAACTTTGCAGTTTGCACTACTATCCATATGCATAAACGAATTCCCAAACACAGACAAATCTAATCATCAATGCGTATTTTCGAAATTATAAATCAACAAATTATATACTAATTTCCATCTAAACTCTGAGGAACAAAAAAAATAGTACGTCCCTAGTTGCAGCCGTAATTATATAGAAAATAAATTAATTAAATTAGTACCTGCAATTGGTGGTCAATCTCGGTATCTGGATCCGTCATGTAATGGCCATGAGTATTAAAACTCAACGAAGAAAAAAAGGGCACGAAAAATGCATCGGCAATTTCCGGATCCAAAACCCTAACCGCCTCTCTTTCTTCACCGTCGCCACCGTCGTACAAAAGCGAAGCCATAAGCCAATACTCCACACTGTGCTGTCGTTTCACGCCTGAATTATTCGGCCAAGGCGGCAGATTCTCCTTGGTCACTAGCAAGTCATCAGGACTCCGGTGGTCCAACATGCCGACGTGGAACCTCCTCGGGAGATCGTACATGTAGACTTTAAGTGGAGCAATGTTTGTCGCGCAGGAGGAGAGTGCGGCGGAGGGCGACTGTAGTAACGGAAAAAAGTACGATCGAATATCGACGGTCCCGATGAAAATTGAGTAAGTCATGATGAGAAGAGCGACGAAAATGAGAGAGAATATAACTTTTCCAAACATTTTGGAGACCTCTTGCCGTTAACAAAGCTAACGTCAACAGTCTCGCCTTGGTGCAGGTGCCGGCGTCTTTATAAGGCCAAGTTTCTTTCAGTTAGACAAAACGGAATGAAGAACAGTTGCTCCCCTGTTTTATGAAATGGATGGTATTGTACAGTACTGATTGTACTCACCTTGTAGCCATGCCATTTAACGTGCTCTGCCCAGTGCTGTGGGCGGTACCCGGTACTAATTAATTAATTAATTAATTATAATCAAAAAAATCATTTTAATTTATGTAATCACCACGACGAGGCCACCTTCCTTCACTGGCACTTCCATTTCTGTTACCGCCAGATCTCCGTGATGCCGCGTCTGTGCAGTTAAAAGAAGTAGAATTAAAGCTTTTAACATTCTACTTCTTTTAACCGAACTTTTTCATTTTATAATTAAATTAATGGCTGTATAAGGCAATTCAACGTGGATTTGGGCTGGACTTGTTCCTTCATAGGCAAGGAAAGTATTTATCAAGTATTAATTTTAATTTTAATTCAATTTTATAATTGGTTGAAAATTCTTATCTTATTTCAATTCACATTTTCAGACAAGTTCATTTTATGACATTGTTCATAACTTTCACTACTAAAGAATAGTCATGTGAACAATTCTTTTCTAAAATGGGTTTCATAAAATTGAGAATTACAGAGAAAAAGATTACATAGTTTCAAAGATAACCCAACGCAGGTAAATATGATTCGTAGTTTAAATTTTAAACGATTCCCCAATGCCGGTAAACCGTAAATATGATTCGTAGTTTAAATTTTAAACGATTCCCCAATGCCGGTAAACCATGATTAATGAATGACACGCCGAAACAAGACTACATTACAATCTTATGCAAAGGCAGGTAAATCATGGATCATGATTCGTGAATGACAAACCGAAACAAGACTACATTCAGTCACATAACTTGGGAGTTGGGGCCATCAACAAGAAAAAGCCCCTTTGTTTTTCTCAGCCAAAGATCGAAGTGTTTAACGGGTCTTTTTCATGAGGAATCAAGGTTTCCATCGTTTACCAGTTTCTTCAAGAATGAATATACCTCATTTTCATCTATCTGATTTATGCCGATGATCATCTCTCTCTCTGTGACGATGAGAGGAAGAATCCCCATGTTTAGTTGAATATTTGTCCCCTCCTCTTCTGTCTCGGTCTTCTCGTGTATAAGAGTCAGACTCATGCCTTGTAGATCTCCTTTCTCCCCTCCTATCATCTTCTCTGGACCTTGGCTCAAATTCATCATCACCATGCCTTCTCGACCTCTTTTCTTCCCTCCAATACTGATCTCCTCCTGACCTACCCTGAGGTTCATCATCAGTGTGCCTTCTTGGTCTCTTTTCTTCCATTCTATAACGATTTTCTCTCGAACTGGGCTCAAATTCCTCAGCATCATGCCGTATCAATCTCTTTTCTTCCCTTCTATGATCATCATCTCTAGAATTTTCAATATAATCATGTCTTCTTGATCTCTTCTCCTCCCACTTATCACTTTGCTTAGGGTCACTCTCTAAAGCCTTTCCATTGCCTGTTGCTATGGAACTTGAATCCTTATTATCCCACCTAAAACCTTCTTTCTTACCTTCAAATTTTTCATGTCCCCATCGAGAACTTTTATCCTGAGGACCCCCACCAGTGTTAGCAGCTCTCTGGATAAAGAAAGAGCAAAGCATTAATACAAACCTCCATCACAAAGGCGGAGAAAGTTATCAATGCACAGCTCGGTAGTGCAAATCGCAGTTTCCCACTCAATTTTTTCAAAACACTAACAACTTAAAGGCAAAAGTGCAATAACTTGATTACCTATTAACGGACAAGGTGAAAATATTTCTCTGATTAACAAGTATTTTAAAAGTTAACGCAATGGTTTCTTAAAAGAAGAATCAAAAGCAAAAACTAGTTGTGGATGCATAAGATTTGTCTTAAATCATCAAATATCCAACACTAATGTGTAATGATTTGTTCCTAAAGCTTCACTAATCTTACTTGCTCATCATGCGAAAATTTGCATCCAGCTCCACGGGTACATTCACCTCTTTGGAAAGCACGGCACACTCCTCGTTCCTCCCGCTTCCTCTGTTGTGTCTCTTCATCCTCTTCTTCTTTCTTTTTGTATTTAGTAACATGATCAACCCTCATAATCCGTCCTAATACCTGTGCTCCATTCAGATTATCTGAAAAGAAAATGCAGCGAATATAAGTTCATTACATTCCATAAGAAGCTTACTAAAGCATGTTAAAAGCATGTTAACAGTTTCTAACTGCTTTATCAATCAAACTACTGTAGAGAGGGCGAGAGAGCACCAACCTACAGCAAGAACTGTACTTCTTTGATCCTCATATGCAATAAAAGCAAAACCTTTTGATTTACCAGTACCCTTGTCTCTAACAAGATTAACATCAACAATCTCTCCATACCTGGAAGCAGTCATTTAGAAGCAGATATTAACTGCCAACCAAAAAAAAGGAGACATGCATAATTTAACCTCACAAGAAGACAGATAAATAAAGGGAGATAACTAATAACACCTAAATTCAAAAATACATACAACAAAATCCATATCCTCTACATATTCTCTAAATAAACAATAAAATCTCTTGAACCCACTCAGTGAATTCAAGCTTGAAACTAAAATTTTGCCAAATTTTACCATCTTCAGGAACTCTTATGGCCCTGATGAATCAAACCCCACTGAACTCTAAAACTTGTGGAAGCAAATCAAGGCTCTCAACATTCAAATCATATTTGATATCATACATAACTTATTCCTTCGAACAAAGGGTACATGTCACAATGAAATTTAACAGAAAAATACTAAGTAAACCACTAAACCTCCTGTGAACAGTGGGGGTGTATAAATATTCACAATAACTAAAAGGATATAATTAAATTAGGCAAGTAAGAATATCACAGAACAGCAGAATAAGTAATTGAATAAATGTTGATGGCTAATACGGACTTACTGAGCAAAAACAGCAAGGAGGTCACCTTCCGTGAGATCGAAGGGTATGCCACCGACGTAAACATAAGCAGAATCTTTGTACTTAGCGTGCCACGACGCATCATCCGAAATTCCAAGAGAAGCTTCCTTCGAATTTATGTTCTGGATTCGCTTCACCAGCGTTAATGGATTCATTGCTTCTAACCAATTTCAATTGACCTAAAATTATTTATATCACTTTCTCAACCGTCGTGGATCAGTCGATCAGTTCAAATTCACTAAAAGTCAACACAGGCATTGTATCAAACACTTGGTGACCAAACTTTTCAAAAATTATTTAAGCAAAACAAAGACGTAGATGAAATAAGCAGAATCATTGAAGCATCAACCGAAATGATGTTATTAGACTCATACCAGAACATCAGACGGCGCCGCAAGAGAGACGAATCGTAGAAATGCCAAGAAAATATTTTCTTTCTTCCAATATGCAACTTATTAGACTCTACAAGTCACAAGAACAAAAACCCCCTTCGTGAATTTGCCTGAAAAGATCAAAAGACCGTCAAAATCACTCACGAGGTTACCAATTTCAAAATAAAGAAACAAAAGCATAACTTCCCACAAAACCCATTTAACTAAAAGGTAAAGCTAAATCCATAATACTCACATATTACGCCGGAAGATCAGAGCTCTACCACTGTGGTGTGGTAGACTTGACGGCGGCGATGGTTTGCTGTCCTATATATTTTACTAATCAACAATTCTTTAATCTAGTTGATGTTCACGTGGTGGAATACATAGTATAAGGGTCATTGGTGTGTAATGACTATAAATCATCAAGTAGCCTTCATAGAGGGGTGTATTCAGATGGGAAAATAATTAAAATTGCAGAGGGAATTGACGTGATCATGATAAATGAGAATAGGTTCTTTCATACTGCACCGAAATTTTGGAATCTTGATTTAAAAACTAAAAATTGGATCGCAACAGGCAAAGGTTTAAGCCAATTGCATATGGAAGTTATATGAACCTATCAATTAGGTTTTAATCAATAAAGATTAACTCACAATCCAATCCACAAAAAACCTTTATATAACAATTCACAGAAATTCATCAGAAACTATTGCAACTGTCGCATTAGAGTGAGAACAGTTTGTGAGATTTAGTTGTAAGTGTAATATTTCTTTTTAATTTAGCAATGTACTTCTTAAACACTGTATATCCTAAGGTTGAGCACACTTCTTATATATATGTGTGTGTATGTGTGTGTGTGACTAGGGTGTTTGGATAGTTGTGGCACCTAAACAATTCTCCGAGGTTTTGAAGTTAACAACGAATAAACCCTCAATGGTACTCCTATTAAAACCGAAGGAAATCAAATCAAGACCTCTTGAATAAAACACCAAAAGCTCTATCGTCCTACCCAACTTCCCAAGGGTGATTCAAACTTCTTAATATGCCAGACAGCCAGCGGCTTCAGCAGCTTCATGAATCAATAGCCTTATAGAACATGGCTAATAAGGAATTCAGATGAAATAGATTGCACAAAAAACACATATATAGGAAAAAGAAAATAAAAAAGAAAGAACACAGTGATCGATGGGATATTATCCCTGTCATTAAAAACATTATAGAACAATCTATGGACATTATTACAGCCAGTTGGAAAAGACTCGCCGAATTCTGTGTGTGTACAGCCCTATGTCATTAAATTTATAAGAACTCGCTTCTGCACTAAGTTGTTATCATCATTGTCAAAGAAGTAAAATGCTCTATCTGTTATATGAACTGTAAAGCCGGCCAACAATGGGGATAAAAAAACTCATGACCATCTCTGCCTCTCGCCCATAAAAGGGTAGCAATCATAAACGAGGCAAAAGGATTATAATGTACAGTGTCGCATATGGAGATCAAAACTCACCTTCTCCACCAATCTGGAACTTTCAACCTTTTTTGTCTATTTACAGCAAGAGAACTGCAGGAAGTTTGTACTTAACCTGTCTCCATAGCTATTGATGGCATCTTCTTTCTGGGGGATATGGAATTCAAAGTGATGTGAGATGCTTTAAGATGCCTCCACATTTTAATCCACCTCTCTTTGGAAATTGTCGGAGCTGATAACCATGTAACCAGGTTGTACAGCCTCTTTCACGGAAAAGATAATCGAGAATTGAGTGTAATCAATTTCTCTCAAAGGGGAGCTCAATTCGATCACTCACAATATATGGAACGCAGTGGCTTACAATAGCATCAAATAGGCGGCAAGATGATGGAGTGTCTCCTGCAGGATGCAAACAGAACTTTGAAGAACGCATCCCTAGTGTGGACTGGTATCACAGAAGAACAGAAAGAAAATGAGAAAGAGGAAAACTCTGGTTAAACAATTTGCATAACCAAAGACTGCCAAAGACAAATCCCATCTTATGAAATTGGAAAATACAAGTTTCTTTCTTAAAGAGATATAAAGAATGAATTTGCATTTTGCTCCTTACATGAAAGACCTCTTCTATTTATTTAGGATAGAAGCTGTTAACTATAACAAGAGATAAAAAATAGCTCCCCAGTCTCCAATGATACAGTTTCCCAGGATGAAAGTTTTATTTTAAAAGTAATGGAAGGATATAATGTATTGCAAGAATTGCTGACAGGGAGAAATTCAAAGGTCATACAAAAGGATGGTGTCTGCAAAACTTGCCCTCATGAATCAATGAGAAGCCAGCTATAAGAATCTAACAAGATCACATATTTGATAGTGAAATACTGTGATGGGCAAAAGAATTATTGGTCTTGTTAAACATGTTCTGGGGCCTAAGAAACAAACTCAATTTGATGATCTATAAAACTCCACAACATACCTCTTAATGCTCGTTGTTGTTGCGAGCTACGCTCAAGTAAAACTCATCATAGCCAGTTAATATCTTTGCCAATTTAGCACGAACTTTGCCTTCCTGCAGCACAAGAGACTATAAACAATCAATTCTAGTTCCAAATAGTGGTTCCTTAATGGGATAGTTATTGGTTAAACTAGAATACATCTTTTTGACTGTATTCCCCGGAAGAAGAGCAATGAGGTGCGAGACTCAAAGGGTCTGGAGGGTCATCATCTAAAAAGGATCCACAACGTGTACATATGGGGAGACCACATCTTTGCTCAGATTAGACATGCTCCTGGGGTACCGACCAAAATCTACAATAATAAGAATTGATGCATTCACTTGCTCCGAAGAAATCTGAAAGCATTCGGATGCGTCATAGAATACATGGTCTCTTCCTCCTGACCTCTGCCAGTATTGGATTTATGCAAGTATTCAGAACTTCAATCTGAAATCAGAAGACAATAATCAAATGGTAATTTGAAGTTACGGGAGAAAAAACAAATATCTGTTTGCGCATCAATTTTGGAAATGGCTTATATAGAGTGCAGAACTTGAAAAGGGAAAAATTGGTCAGCAGAGGGAGTGCAGGACAAAAAAGAAGGAAAACATGGAAAAAAATAATATAATTTATAAATTTCCAAAATATTACAATTGCTATGGGGTAGAGCTATTTCCATAATGGTTTACACAGGCAATTTTTCAGCAACTTTGATCTGGAACCATCAATTAATTTCTGAAAATCCTTACATGCTTGCCTTTCAATGTTAAAGTAAAAGCTAAAATGCTCCTTTGAAAATGAATGACGAATGGATTAATTTATTTTCTGGCCTCTCATCAACAAAGCTTATAACCAACCAAACCAATCATCATTATAACAACAAATTGGAGGGTGACAAAATAAAAAGATAGTCTCACAAGAAAGCAAAGGCATAGATAAATACTTGGGAGACTATCCACTATAAAATTGCTTCTATGAATATAACATTTTTTATATAAAACGACATAACTTCCAAACTTAGCTATATCTAGCTTCACCCAATAATAGTACCTACAAAGAGATCGATTCCTAAACTACATTTCCCAGCTTCCCTTTTCAGCTGTTTAGATCTACAAAGATCAACAAATTCGTGCAATCAATCAACTTTGCAGTTTGCACTACTATCCATATGCATAAACGAATTCCCAAACAAGACCAATCTAATCATCAATGCGTATTTTCGAAATTAATCAACAAATTATATACTAATTTCATCTAAACTCTGAGGAACAAAAAAAATAGTACGCCCTAGTTGCCGCCGTAATTATATAAAATAAATTAATTAAATTAGTACCTGCAATTGGTGGTCAATCTCGGTATTCGGATCCGTCATGTAATGGCCATGAGTATTAAAACTCAACGAAGAAAAAAAGGGCCGAAAAATGCATCGGCAATTTCCGGATCCAAAACCCTAACCGCCCTCTCTTTTCACCGTCGCCACCGTCGTACAAAAGCGAAGCATAAGCCAATACTCACACTGTGCTGTCGTTTCACGCCTGAATATTCGGCAAGGCGGCAGATTCTCCTTGTCACCAGCAAGTATCAGGACTCCGGTGGTCCAACATGCCGACGTGGAACCTCCTCGGGAGATCGTACATGTAACTTTAAGGGGAGCAATGTTTGTCGCGCAGGAGGAGAGTGCGGCGGAGGGCGACTGTAGTAACGGAAAAAAGTACGATCGAATATCGACGGTCCGATGAAATTGAGTAAGTCATGATGAGAAGAGCGACGAAATGAGAGAGAATATAACTTTTCCAAACATTTTGGAGACTCTTGCCGTAACAAAGCTACGTCAACAGTCTCGCCTTGGTGCAGGTGCCGGCGGCTTTATAAGGCCAAGTTCTTTCAGTTAGACAAAACGGAAGAAGAACAGTTGCTCCCTGTTTTATGAATGGATGTATTGTACAGTACTGATGTACTCACCTTGTAGCCATGCCATTTAACGTGCTCTGCCCAGTGCTGGGGCGGTAACGGTACTAATTAATTAATTATAAATCAAAAAAATCATTTTAATTTATGTAATCACCACGACGAGGCCACCTTCCTTCACTGGCACTTCCATTTTGTTACCGCCAGATCTCCGTGATGCCGCGTCTGTGTAGTTAAAGAAGTAGAATTAAAGCTTTTAACCGAACTTTTTCTTTTTATAATTAAATTAATGGCTGTATAAGGCAATTCAACGTGGGTTTGGGCGGAGTGTTTCTTCATAGGCAAGGAAAGTATTATCAAGTATAATTTTAATTTGAATTCAATTTTATAATTGGTTGAAAATTCTTATCTTATTTTAATTCACATTAGACAAGTTCTTTTATGACATTGTTCATAACTTCACTATAAAGAATAGTCATGTGAACAATTCATTTCTAAAATGGGTTTCATAAAATTGAGAATTACAGAGATTCAATATTTCTAAAAAGGGTTTCATAAAATTGAGATTAAGAGAAAAAGATTACATAGTTCGAAGTAACCCAAAGCAGGTAAATATGATTCGTAGTTTAAATTTTAAACGTTCCCCAATGCCGGTAAACCATTTAATGAATGACACGCCGAAACAAGAATACATTACAATCTTATGCAAAGGCAGGTAAATCCTGGATCATGATTCGTGAATGACAAACCGAAACAAGATACATTCAGTCACATAACTTGGGAGGTGGGGCCATCAACAAGAAAAAGCCCCTTTGTTTTTCTCAGCCAAAGATCGAAGTGTTTAACGGTCTTTTTCATGAGGAATCAAGGTTTCCATGTTTACCAGTTTTTCAAGAATGAATATACTCATTTTCATCTATCTGATTTATGCCGTGATCATCTCTCTCTCTGTGACGATGAGAGGAAGAATCCCCATGTTTAGTTGAATATTTGTCCCCTCCTTCTGTTCCGGTCTCTCTTGTATAAGAGTCAGATCATGGTGCACTGGACACCCAATCCAAACGGGGACCGTCAATCATGAAGTGGGTCCACTTAATGTGGACGGACAGTGATTGACCTCAACACTTCTAATCTCTACAGTAACCGCAGGTTGCGACAAATCCGGCACGACCACTGTATTTAGAAGAAGAAGAAGAAGAAGAATCGATGGCCGGATTCATTTTATAAAATTAAAATATCATAAACCATCTTCATCTTTCATTCAACTACTTTCACATTTTCACTTCCCCAGCTTCTGACTAATTTCACTGAGAAAAAGAAATCTTATCCAGTTTTTTCATATGAAACTAGACAAATTTATCTGTTGATTCGCAATGAAACCACAGAAAGCAGGTTCAGGATTTTTGATCAGTTGTTAAAAGAAAATGGAACCAGTTGAAAACAGAAAAGGAGAGTTCAGACTGAAGCATATTGATATTGTGAAAACAGTAGAAATCCATGGAAGAACCGAAAGAATTCGAGAAAAAACCAGCGGATCGAAATTAGTAATGGAAAGAGGATCGTGGAAGTCTATAAATGAAACGATCAGAGTAAATCAAATAGATCGTTGTGGTTATATAAAAAAAAAAAATAATAATAATAATAATAATAACATCACATTGTAGGCGGCAAAGCACAGACGGTGAAAGAGAGAGAAAATAAGTACCTGAAGAACCGTGACCGCAGCGGTTGATAGAAGAAGAAGGAGAGAGAGTACGGATCGCCACGCAGCTTCCCTGAGTTCTGACTACGCTCATCTCACTCTGTAAACGCTTAATCTCCAATAACATTCACAGCAAATCTCAAAAAATTAAAATTTTCAGCCCTAAAGGCAAGTGTCTGCATGTGAGAGATAGTCGTGGTCCGAGTATTTTGAGCGAGTGTGAGTTACTGATATACAGATCAAATGTCAAAATTGCCCTCTCCTTGCCACTTTTCTCAAACACGACTTTACAAGTTAAAAGTAGAAGAACACGTATAAACAAATAATAAATGGATTCACAATTTTAAAAATTTTAATTAACAAATATATAAATATGGAATATTAGATTAATTTAGTAGAAAGATCATAATATTGATATGAAAATATATGTTGTTGGGATAGTATTACGAAGAGACGGCTTGCATTTTTTATTTTATTTTTTAAATTAGAGTAAAAGACATATTTCCACCCCAGGTTTAGTGAAACCTCTGATTGTATTTATTTCAGATTCTCACTCTTAAACTAACATCGTTAATGACTGTTGGAGATGGTCGGAAATAATGAGTAAGGTTAGCAAGTAAATGTATAAGTTTTATAGAGGAGGTTGAGGGGAGTCTAACGGTAGTCTCGGAAGTAATTTTGGACTTTAGAATTGGTTCAAAAAAGCCAAAAAGCGTTGGCTTGAATGTTACTAAAGTGAGCATTTTTTTTTTTTGCTTACATAAACCGGTCTTATGTCAAAGAAAACGCTAAAATACTTTAGTATGTTAACGTGCGTCACGCTACAATAAAAAGTTAAGAATCTGTTAAAATAATAAAAATAACGTTATTTTAAGAATGAGAATCTATAATAAATAAAAACATGTGTATTAATTTGGGATTGCTAAACTTGAGTGAGAATATATGACTTGCTATTTTAGTTATGTTGATTGGCCATAAGTGAGTGGTTACTTAATGGACATTTTCTCTTGAAAAATTGTTACTTCAATAAACTATTGGCATTAATATAAAAGAAGGGTAATCTAGACTTTGAAATGAGATAGTAGTTGTAGTTTTGTATTAGTATTAATAATCGTAATTAGTTCGGAGTAGGGATGTATGTCAGATGTATGTTTTGAATGTGACAAGAACTTCAAGACTGTCTTCAGACTCCACATGGCAGGATTCTTGTTAAATACTAATCAGAGTCAGTCGGCGATACTTTTTTTTTTTTCCAACTTAATTATAAATAGCCTAATACCACTCAACTAAGAGAGAGTGTAACACACATCCATCTTCTTTTTCTTAATATCTTAATATTACTAATTAAAAGAAAAAAGAAAAAATGATTAAGGTTGTTGACAAATTACTCGCCGAAAAACAAGTGGGACGTTTAAGTTGAAAAGAAGACAGACGACAAAAGTTAAGGTAATGTAAAGCCAAAAAGGCTAATGTCTTTGGAGTTAGCTACGCAGTTTACTGTTATGTCTTTGTCTACTTGTCGTCTGAGATTGAGATATGATATGACTGCCACGTGGAATATAATAGAATCGAAAAAAGATAATTAGGGTTTTAAGTGTTCGGTGTTCCTTTGAGCCTTAAAAGGAAGGCAACAATCCAACAACAATAATTTATGTCACCCACGCCACTCAGTTACCCTAACTACTCTCCAATTTGCCTTTTTTTTTTTTTTTTCTCTTGTGACAATAATATGGTTTGACTACTAAGTAGATAAAGAGTTCATTATCAAACCAATCCTTAATTTGACCAAACAATTTTATAAGGAATTTGTTACACCACTAGCTCTAGGAATTTGACATTACTATTTTACTAATCAACAATTCTTTAAATCTAGTTGATGTTCACGTGGTGGAATACATAGTATAATGGGTCATTGGTGTGTAATGACTATAAATCATCAAGTAGCCTTCATTAGATGGGGTTGTATTTTCAGATGGGAAAATAATTAAAATTGCAGATGGGAATTGACGTGATACATATGATAAATGAGAATAGGTTTCTTTCAATACTGCACCGAAATTTTTGGAATCTTGATTTACCAAACTATAAAATTGGATCGCAACAGGCAAAGGTTTAAGCCAATTGCATATGGAAGTTATATGAACCTATCAATTAGGTTTTTAATCAATAAAGATTAACTCACAATCCAATCTCACAAACCCTTTATATAACAATTCACAGAAAATTCATCAGAAACTAATTGCTAACTGTCGCATTAAGATCGTGAGAACAAGTTTGTGAGATTTAGTTGTAAGTGTAATATTTTCCCTTTTTAATTTAGCAATGTACTTCTTAAACACTGTATATCCTAAGGTTGAGCACACTTCTTATTATATATGTGTGTGTATGTGTGTGTGTGACTAGGGGTGTTTGGATCAGTTTGTGCGCACCTAAACTAATTCTCCGAGGTTTTGAAGTTAACAATCGAATAAACCCTCTAATGACTACTCATATTAATAACCGAAGGAAATCAAATTCAAGACCTCTTGAATAAAACACCCAAAAGTCTCTATCGTCCTACCCAACTTCCCAAGGGTGATTCAAACTTCTTAATATGCCAGACAGCCCAGCGGCTTCAGCAGCTTCCATGAATCAATAGCCTTATAGAACATGGCTAATAAGGAATTCAGATGAAATAGATTGCACAAAAAACACATATATAGGAAAAAAGAAAATAAAAAAGAAAGAACACAGATGAATCGATGGGATATTATCCCTGTCATTAAAAACATTATAGAACAATCTATGGACATTATTACAGCCAGTTGGAAAAGACTCGCCGAATTCTGTGTGTGTACAGCCCTATGTCATTAAATTATTAAGAACTCGCTTCTGCACTAAGTTGTTATCAATCATTGTCAAAGAAGTAAAATGCTCTATCTGTTATATGAACTGTAAAGCCGGCCAACAATGGGGATAAAAAACTCATGACCATCTCTGCCTCTCGCCCATAAAAGGGTAGCAATCATAAACGAGGCAAAAGGATTATAATGTACAGTGTCGCATATGGAGATCAAAACTCACCTTCTCCACCAATCTGGAACTTTCAACCTTTTTTGTCTATTTACAGCAAGATGAACTGCAGGAAGTTTGTACTTAACCTGTCTCCATAGCATATTGATGGCATCTTCTTTTTTGGGGGGATATTGGAATTCAAAGTGATGTGAGATGCTCTTAAGATGCCTCCACATTTTAATCCACCTCTCTTTTGGAAATTGTCGGAGCTGATTAACCATGTAACCAGGTTGTACAGCCTCTTTCACGGAAAAGATAATCGAGAATTGAGTGTAATCAATTTCATCCTCAAAGGGGAGCTCAATTCGATCACTCACAATTACTGGAACGCAGTGGCTTACAATAGCATCAAATAGGCGGCAAGATGATGGAGTGTCTCCTGCAGGATGCAAACAGAACTTTGAAGAACGCATCCCTAGTGTGGACTGGTATCACAGAAGAACAGAAAGAAAAAATGAGAAAAGGGAAAACTCTGGTTAAACATATTTGCATAAACCAAAGACTGCCAAAGACAAATCCCATCTTATGAAATTGGAAAAATACATAGTTTCTTTTCTTTTAAAGAGATATAAAGAATGAATTTGCATTTTGCTCCTTACATGAAAGACCTCTTCTATTTATTTTAGGATAGAAGCTGTTAACTATAACAAGAGATAAAAAAATAGCTCCCCAGTCTCCAATGATAACAGTTTCCCAGGATGAAAGTTTTATTTTAAAAGTAATGGAAGGATATAATGTATTGCAAGAATTTTGCATGACAGGGAGAAATTCAAATGGTCATACAAAAAGGATGGTGTCTGCAAAACTTGCCATCATGAATCAATGAGAAGCCAGCATACAAGAATCTAACAAGATCACATATTTTGATAGTGAAATACTGTGATGGGGACAAAGAATTATTGGTCTTGTTAAACATGTTCTGGGGCCTAAGAAACAAACTCAATTTTGATGATCTATAAAACTCCACAACATACCTCTTTAATGCTCGTTGTTGTTGCCGAGCTACGCTCATAGTAAACATCATCATAGCCAGTTAATATCTTTGCCAATTTAGCACGAACTTTGCCTTCCTGCAGCACAAGAAGACTATAAACAATCAATTCTAGTTCCAAATAGTGGTTCCTTAATGGGATAGTTATTGGTTAAACTAGAATACATCTTTTCTGACTGTATTCCCCCGGAAGAAGAGCAATGAGGTGCGAGACTCAAATGGGTCTGGAGGGTCATCATCTAAAAAGGATTCCACAACGTGTACATATGGGGAGACCACATCTTTGCTCAGATTAGACATGCTCCTGGGGTACCGACCAAAATCTACAATAATAAGAATTGATGCATTCACTTGCTCTCGAAGAAATCTGAAAGCATTCGGATGCGTCATAGGAATTACATGGTCTCTTCCTCCTGACCTCTGCCAGTATTTGGATTTATGCAAGTATTCCAGAACTTCAATCTGAAATCAGAAGACAATAATCAAATGGTAATTTGAAGTTCAGGGAGAAAAAACAAATATCTGTTTGCTGCATCAATTTTGGAAATGGCTTATATAGAGTGCAGAACTTGAAAAGGGAAAAATTGGTCAGCAGAGGGAGTGCAGGACAAAAAAGAAGGAAAACATGGAAAAAAAAAATAATAATAATAATTTATAAATTTCCCAAAATATTACAATTGCTATGGGGTAGAGCTATTTCCATAATGGTTTACACAGGCAATTTTTCAGCAACTTTGCATCTGGAACCATCAATTAATTTCTGAAAATCCTTACATGCTTGCCTTTCAATGTTAAAGTAAAAGCTAAAAATGCTCCTTTGAAAATGACTGACGAATGGATTAATTTATTTTCTGGCCTCTCATCAACTAAAAGCTTATAACCAACCAAACCAATCATCATTATAACCAACAAATTGGAGGGTGACAAAATAAAAAGATAGTCTCACAAGAAAGCAAAGGCATAGATAAAATACTTGGGAGACTATCCACTATAAAATTGCTTCTATGAATATAACATTTTTTATATAAACTGACATAACTTCCAAACTTAGCTATATCTAGCTTCACCCAATAATAGTACCTACAAAGAGATCGATTCCTAAACTACATTTCCCAGCTTCCCTTTTCAGCTGTTTAGATCTACAAAGATCAACAAATTCGTGCAATCAATCCAACTTTGCAGTTTGCACTACTATCCATATGCATAAACGAATTCCCAAACACAGACAAATCTAATCATCAATGCGTATTTTCGAAATTATAAATCAACAAATTATATACTAATTTCCATCTAAACTCTGAGGAACAAAAAAAATAGTACGTCCCTAGTTGCAGCCGTAATTATATAGAAAATAAATTAATTAAATTAGTACCTGCAATTGGTGGTCAATCTCGGTATCTGGATCCGTCATGTAATGGCCATGAGTATTAAAACTCAACGAAGAAAAAAAGGGCACGAAAAATGCATCGGCAATTTCCGGATCCAAAACCCTAACCGCCTCTCTTTCTTCACCGTCGCCACCGTCGTACAAAAGCGAAGCCATAAGCCAATACTCCACACTGTGCTGTCGTTTCACGCCTGAATTATTCGGCCAAGGCGGCAGATTCTCCTTGGTCACTAGCAAGTCATCAGGACTCCGGTGGTCCAACATGCCGACGTGGAACCTCCTCGGGAGATCGTACATGTAGACTTTAAGTGGAGCAATGTTTGTCGCGCAGGAGGAGAGTGCGGCGGAGGGCGACTGTAGTAACGGAAAAAAGTACGATCGAATATCGACGGTCCCGATGAAAATTGAGTAAGTCATGATGAGAAGAGCGACGAAAATGAGAGAGAATATAACTTTTCCAAACATTTTGGAGACCTCTTGCCGTTAACAAAGCTAACGTCAACAGTCTCGCCTTGGTGCAGGTGCCGGCGTCTTTATAAGGCCAAGTTTCTTTCAGTTAGACAAAACGGAATGAAGAACAGTTGCTCCCCTGTTTTATGAAATGGATGGTATTGTACAGTACTGATTGTACTCACCTTGTAGCCATGCCATTTAACGTGCTCTGCCCAGTGCTGTGGGCGGTACCCGGTACTAATTAATTAATTAATTAATTATAATCAAAAAAATCATTTTAATTTATGTAATCACCACGACGAGGCCACCTTCCTTCACTGGCACTTCCATTTCTGTTACCGCCAGATCTCCGTGATGCCGCGTCTGTGCAGTTAAAAGAAGTAGAATTAAAGCTTTTAACATTCTACTTCTTTTAACCGAACTTTTTCATTTTATAATTAAATTAATGGCTGTATAAGGCAATTCAACGTGGGTTGGCGGAGTGTTTCTTCATAGGCAAGGAAAGTACTTATCAAGTACTAATTTTAATTTGAATTCAATTTTATAATGGTTGAAAATTCTTATCTTATTTTAATTCACATTTAGACAAGTTCTTTTTATGACATTGTTCATAACTTCACTAATAAAGAATAGTCATGTGAACAATTCATTTCTAAAATGGGTTTCATAAAATTGAGAATTACAGAGATTTCAATCATTTCTAAAAGGGTTTCATAAAATTGAGAATTACAGAGAAAAAGATTACATAGTTTCGAAGATAACCCAAGCAGGTAAATATGATTCGTAGTTTAAATTTTAAACGATTCCCCAATGCCGGTAAACCATTTAATGAATGACACGCCGAAACAAGAATACATTACAATCTTATGCAAAGGCAGGTAAATCATGGATCATGATTCGTGAATGACAAACCGAAACAAGAATACATTCAGTCACATAACTTGGGAGTGGGGCCATCAACAAGAAAAAGCCCCTTTGTTTTTCTCAGCCAAAGATCGAAGTGTTTAAAGGTCTTTTTCATGAGGAATCAAGGTTTCCATCGTTTACCAGTTTTTCAAGAATGAATATACTCATTTTATCTATCTGATTTATGCCGATGATCATCTCTCTCTCTGTGACGATGAGAGGAAGAATCCCCATGTTTAGTTGAATATTTGTCCCCTCCTTCTGTTCCGGTCTTCTCTTGTATAAGAGTCAGACTCATTCCTTGTAGATCTCCTTTCTCCCCTCCTATCATCTTCTTGGACCTTGGCTCAAATTCATCATCACCGTGCCTTCTCGACCTCTTTTCTTCCTCCAATACTGATCTCCTCCTGACCTACCCTGAGGTTCATCATCAGTGTGCTTCTTGGTCTCTTTTCTTCCATTCTATAACGATTTTCTCTCGAACTGGGCTCAAATTCCTCAGCATCATGCCGTATCAATCTCTTTCTTCCCTTCTATGATCTATCTCTAGACTTTCAATACATCATGTCTTCTTGATCTCCTCCTCCCATTATCACTTTGCTTTGGTCACTCTCTAAAGCCTTTCCATTGCCTGTTGCTATGGAACTTGAATACCTTATTATCCCACCTAAAACCTTCTTTCTTACCTTCAAATTTTTCATGTCCCCATCGTGAACTTTTATCCTGAGGACCCCACCAGTGTTAGCAGCTCTCTGGATAAAGAAGAGCAAAGCAAATACAACTCCACACAAAGGCGGAGAAAGTTATCAATGCACAGCTCGGTAGTGCAAATCGCAGTTTCCCACTCAATTTTTTCAAAACACTAACAACTTAAAGGCAAAAGTGCAATAACTGATTATCTATTAACAGACACAGGTGAAAATATTTCTCTGATTAACAAGTATTTTAAAAGTTAACGCAATGGTTTCTTAAAAGAAGAATCAAAAGCAAAAACTAGTTGTGGATGCATAAATTTGTCTTAAATCACAAATATCCAACACTAATGTGTAATGATTTGTTCCTAAAGCTTCACTAATCTTACTTGCTCATCATGCGAAAATTTGCATCCAGCTCCACGGGTACATTCACTCTTTGGAAAGCACGGCACACTCCTCGTTCTCCCGCTCCTCTGTTGTGGTCTCTTCTCTTCTTCTTTCTTTTTGTATTTAGTAACATGATCAACCCTTATAATTCGTTCTAATACCTGTGCCATTCAGATTATCTGAAAAGAAAATGCAGCGTATATAAGTTCATTACAATAAGAAGCTACTAAAGCATGTTAAAAGCATGTTAACAGTTTTAACTGCTTTATCAATCAAACTACTGTAGAAGAGGCGAGAGAGACACCAACCTACAGCAAGAACTGTACTTTCTTGATCCTCATATGCAATAAAGCAAAAACCTTTTGATTACCAGTACCCTTGTCTTAACAAGATAACATCAACAATCTCTCCATACCTGGAAGCAGTCATTTAGAAGTAGATATAACTGCCAACAAAAAAAAAGGAGACATGGATATTTTAACCTCACAAGAAGACAGATAAATAAAGGGAGATAACTAATAACACCTAAATTCAAAATACATACAACAAAATCCATATCCTCTACATTTTCTAAATAAACAATAAAATCTCTTGAACCCACTCAGTGAATTCAAGCTGAAACTAAAATTTTGCCAAATTTTACCATCTTCAGGAACTTTTATGGCCCGATAATCAAACCCCACTGAACTCTAAAACTTGTGGAAGCAAATCAAGGCTCCAACATTCAAATCATATTTGAATCAACATAACTTATTCCTTCGAACAAAGGGTACATGTCACAATGAAATTTAACAGAAAAATAGTAAGTAAACCTCATGTGAACAGTGCGGCATGATGGTGTATAAATATTCACAATAACTAAAAGAATATAATTAAAGCAGGCGAGTAAGAAATCACAGAACAGCAGAATAAGTAATTGAATAAATGTGATGGCTAACAGGACTTACTGAGCAAAAACAGCAAGGAGGTCACCTCCGTGAGATCGAAGGGTATGCACCGACGAAACATAAGCAGAATCTTGTACTTAGCGTGCCACGACGCATCATCCGAAATTCCAAGAGAAGCTTCCTTCGAATTTTGCTCTGGATTCGCTTCACCAACGTTAATGGATTCATTGCTTCTAACCAATTTCAATGACCTAAAATTTATATCACTTTCTCAACCGTCGTGGATCAGTCGATCAGTTCAAATTACTAAAAGTCAACACAGGCATTGTATCAAACACTTGGTGACAAACTTTTCAAAAATTATTTAAGCAAAAACAAGACGTAGATGAAATAAGCAGAATCATTGAAGCATCAACCGAAATGAGTTATTAGACTCATACCAGAACATCAGACGGCGCCGCAAGAGACACGAATCGTAGAAATGCCAAGAAAATATTTTCTTCTCCAATATGCAACTTATTAGACTCTACAAATCACAAGAACAAAAACCCTTCGTGAATTTGCCTGAAAAGATCAAAAGACCGTCAAAATCACTCACGAGGTTAACCAATTTCAAAATAAAGAAACAAAAGCATAACTTCCCAAAAACCCATTTAACTAAAAGGTAAAGCAAATCCATAATACTCACATATTACGCCGGAAGATCAGAGCTCTACCACTGGTGTGGTAGACTTGACGGCGGCGATGGTTTGCTGTCCCACAAGTTTCGCGACAGCGACTTGTACTATGATTGCCCGTCGCTCGTATATCACTTTGGGGGCGTTTGGTTGGGTCCTCTGTGTTCAGTGGCTAATGTGATCTTATATTACTTAATTATCATGTTTGGTTGTCAAGTAATATAAAATATCGATAATCTTCAAATACCAATAGACAATAGTGATTACTATTGGTAATATGGGAGATAATTGATTACCTCTATTTTTTTAGGTATTCTGTGATTACCAGGATTATCATTTTTTGTTACAATTTTATCTCTTATTAATAAACTTTTTGAACAATAATACCCCTACTTTAAAACAAATTTACATTAATATCCTATTTCAATTTTACTCCTGTTTAATTAAAATTTTGGACAATAATGCCCTTATATTTAAAATAATTTATAAACCACTACTGTCGCCCAGCCACCACCACCATTGCCACCCAGCCACCACCGCCGATGAGCCAACCACCATGGGCCGTCGCCAAAAAATCACCGGAGTCCCCAAAAAAGAACGAGATTCGGTGGGAGACTCCGGGAGGCTTTGATATGGCCGTTTCCGGCCATATTGATAGCCAAAAACGGATTTGGTCGGAAACAGCCATATCGGGCCAGATCGATGGAACTAACCGTTAACGGCCAGATATGGGTGAGATTTGGCTAACAGCCAGATCTTGCCCAGACCTGGCCGATAATGGCCAGGAATCTGGCAGTTAACGGCCAGATTTGGCCTGATATGGCTGTTTTCGGCCATCAATATGGCCAGAAACGGCCATATCGGAGCCTCTTCGTCACGGTGACGTACTCACGGGCACTTTCGGAGATTCCCGGTGGTGGTTTGCGGGCGGCGGCAGGAGGTGGGGGTGATTTCGTCATAAATTAAAGTTTTATATAAGTGGGGGTGTTTTAGCTAAATCTGAAATATTGGGGGTTAAAAGAAATTATTCAAAAATTAATAATAAAAGTAATTTTATATTAATATTTAAAAAGAGGACAATTTAGTAATTTAAATAACATACCCACCAATTTATTCCCCATAACCAAACATATTAATATAACATACCTACCAACTAACCAAACACATTTTTTTAAAGATTCCCACTAATCTTCCAAGATAATCTATCTTTCAAATAATCAAACATTCCCAGTAATCTAACATTCCTGAACCAAACGCCCCTTTATGCTTTTGTTTAGGCATGGCAATGTTCCCCAAGATTTTGGGGACCCGTCCATATGGGGCGGGGAAGCCTCGATTTTTTTGGGGATAGGGGCAGGGGTGGGTGATGCCTTTGCTCCGGCCCACCCCCTATATAATATATAAAATTAAAAAAATGTATATATATATTTACTTTTCACTAATATCTCTATATTTCACCTAATTACACAATTATCCTACTTGTATAAACTTATATTTTTCTAATTTCCCTCACCCTAAACAATTGAACAAGAGCAAACCCTGACCCATATTTATGTATAATTAATTATATTTAAACGATTAATTTAAGTGTTTGTCATGTGGATGAGAATTAACTATTGTGTTTGGTAATGCTCAAATTAATTTATGTTTATATAAAATTAACAGGGCGGGGACGAGTCTCCAATATCCCCCTTTGGGGTGGGGAATGAGAATTCCTGTTATCCCTATAACGGGGATAGGGTGAGGTTGGGGAATGATTTTGAGGGTGAAGATGGTACGGTGAATGAGATCCCCCCTCCACCCGCCGCATTGTCATGCCTACTTTTGTTTCTACATTTTGCACAGTATGATTTTTTTTTTTAAATTAAAAAAAAAATCAAATTGTTGGGTTGGGTAGCCGCAGGCCGCAACCCAACCTGAGATTATGTGGGTTGAATTAAACCCAAATTTTACAGGCCCATTTTGCACGGAAGAGAATCCATGTCCATCTAAAAGCACAAAAGCGTGAAGGTCCAAGTCATAGAGGGGATCACTTTGTTTCCTTTTAAAAAAAAAAAAAAAAAAACAATAACAAAATTGTACTCAATGTGAATCATTCTTCTAGTTATTAGTAGTACATCACCCATCCTTTTTCTCTAGGATTTTTTTTTTTTTTTTTAATTCTCTTTGACTTTCTTGCACAAGTTTTCTCTCATTCACTTGATTTATACCAAACATTTCAAAGGAATTAGCTAAGAGAAATCAGTAAAGATTTCCATGAATCTTTAGGTAAACAACTGGCAAACACAATGACAAAAAATAAAATCTGTGGTAACTAGTACCACAATGATATTGTTAGTATACGAGTAATACTATATCAACAACATTTTCTTATAAATTTGTTCTTACTATCCTGACGTGTCAGCTTGTAATTGATCAGTTTGTAATTAATTAGTAGGACCCATGTAAAACCCGTTGTGAACTGACCAATTATGAACTATCACGTCAGGGTTGTAAAAGAAAGTTTGTGAGAAAGGTTTGTTAGTGTAGTATTATTCTATAATACCATAAACTAGTGTATAAACTCTTCAGGTACATAACCACTAAATAAAATGACCCAAAAAAAAAAAAATCCACAGTACCACGCTAGTATTGTTAGTGTGATACCATAAACTAATGCATCCATTTCAAGTAGTTATAATTGATAACACTATTGATCACAATTATTTTAAAAATTAAGATTTGTGACAAAATTACCTTTTGGTAGTATACTAGTATGAATGCTATGATAACACGGTGGTACCCTAAAATATTTCATGACAAGAGAAGAAGCAATGAGAGATCTCTTTCTCTCAAGTGATTAGTTTTACATTATACTTTTTAAGAAAAGTATAGGCTCTGTGAATAAATTATGATATGATTTAATCAAATAAAATAAGATTTTAAGAATGTGTTTGGTACATTTTTAGAAAACATTTACTGATAATATTTAGATTATTTTTTAACCCTCAACACTTATTAATTTAGCTAAACACCTCCACACCCACAATAAAAGTTTACAAATTAACAAAAACACCCCCATCCACCAAACTGATTGTCGGCAGCCCGCCACCACCATTGGATGATGGTCGGAAGTTGTCAAAATGGTGCACAATCGGCTGGATCTAGCTAATGTTTGGCCATTGTCGACGGCTAGATCGACGCACAATCTTTCGTTCCGACACTGGCGATGGTTGCTTGTGGGCAATTGTTGCTTGGATGGGTAGAATGTTTTGGTTAATTTATAAAGTTTTATTGAGAATAATAACAGTATTGTAATGAATCTACATAACCAATAATGACTTGCCACATTGAGAAATTATTTTTTAAATTTTTAAGTGTTTAGCTCTGCCGGTTATATGCTAGTTTACGTCGAAAACCCAAAACATAATAATAATAGGGAGAACGACTTATACATACCCAATGTTTGCCGAAACGACAAGTTGGTACCCAAAAGGTTTTGAAACGACAAATGGGTACCTTCCGTCATGTTCTGTTAGTGATTTTCGTTTGATAATAGTGAAAAGACTAAAATGCCCTTGAAAGTTTAATTTTTAGTTTTTTATAAATTTAAAAATTTCTAAAAACCCCCTAAGTTTGCTAATTTGACTAAATGACCCAATATATAAAAATTTTATAAAATAACAAAAACACCCCCGCCACCCACAGTGCCAGATTCCGGCCACCACCGCCGGAATCTGGCCGGAAAATTGTGTTACGACACAGAACCGTCGGATCTGTGTCGTAACACACCGATCTGGCCTTTTCCGGCCAGATCCGTGGCGGATCTGGCCGGAAAAGGCCAGATCTACGTCTGGCCTTTTTTGGCCTCGACGGCCAGATCTGGCCTTTTCCGGCCAGATCCTCCACGGATCTGGCCGAAAAATGCCAGATCGAGGTGTTACGACACAGATCCGATGGGTCTGTGTCGTAACACAATTTTCCGGCAAGTTCCCGGTCTTGACGGCCGTAGATCTGGCCTTTTCCGGCCAGATCAGCCACGGATCTTGCCGGAAAATGAAAGATCTACGCGTTACGACACAGATCCGATGGGTCTGTGTCGTAACGCAATTTTCCGGCCAGGTTCCGGCGGCGGTGGCCGGAATCTGGCACTGTGGGTGGCGGGGGTGTATTTGTTATTTTATAAACTTTTTATATATTGGGGTATTTAGTCAAATTAGCAAACCTGGGGGTTTTTTAGATATTTTTAAATTTATAAAAAACTAAAATATTAAACTTTTAAGGGCATTTTAGTCTTTTCACTATTATCAAATGAAAATCACTAACAGAACATGACGGAAGGTACCTGTTTGTCGTTTCAAAACCTTTTAGGTACCAACTTGTCGTTTTGACAAACCTTGGGTATCAATAAGTCGTTCGCCCATAATAATACCTGAAAACACATTTGATACAATACAATAAACTATTTAGAAAGTACTTTGTGATTAAAAAAATAATTGAAATAAATATTTTTGTAAACATAAATTAATTTTTTATATTCTCAAAACCGACTTTTACACTTTTGTCAACTCTCTACATTTCTTGTCAACTATGTAATAATCATGTGTAGTCATTTTCATAATCAAAAGTCTCAAGAGCTATCTTCTACTAAAATTTACTTAACCCTTTACTCGTACATTCTAGTTTACTCATCAATACACGGGTTCTTTCAAATTTGTCTGGAAATCATCTATGCAACTAATTTCTGATTTCTTTCAATTTAACCACGTATTTTTGCAATAAAACAAACAAATCACCTTAAACGAAAGATGTATGTTGTGTGTAGTTTTTCCACCAAGCTCGGGTCAATGCGAGGATATAGCTTGACCCAGAAAAACCTTGGTGACTACGATTGATCGACCCAGCATAAGTTTATCGTGGACAACCCGAATATCATTCAATCGATTCCCAGTTAATTTCAAATCCCAGATATTACGGGAACGATCAGATTAACAGCAATTTTGACGCAATCTTAGCGCCTAATCGCGAGAATATCGAAGTTGCAGTCCCAATCAATTGTAATCCCTTTATTTTCGCTATTTCCTTTATGTAAATTTTGTATATATACCCCCTAAAACGATGAGGGAAGGGGATACAAAATTCTAGCTTAGAAATTACATTGTAAGCTCTCACAGCAAATAGATAAAACACAGTGGACATAGGCTATTAATTTCGTCGAACCAATTTAAAAGTCCTTCTTGCCATTTATTTTCTAACACTTTCATTCACCTATAGTTGATTATCCGTAATCACGCACACATCAATTCTGATCCTGACAAGGTCGATCGGATCTCGCTGGTTGGTACAGATTTTTGTATTAACAATATGCTAAGTAAATAAACACCTAAATACATCTCCAAATCAAAAAATCATCTTAAATAGTAAATTTAAATATAGAAAAGTATCATAATAAAACATCTATTTTTTGGGATGATTTAGTACAGTGTCCCATAGTGATTTATCCACGACGTAATGTTAAGTGTGAGGGATAAATGAAGCTAAGGATATTTTTGTTGAAAAGCAATGTACTTAAAAGTGGGTCAATTCCTATTTTGAGTATTTGAAAAGGGTTTTATAAGTAATTATTTCATCTTTTATGGGTCTTTAGCCCTATGCAATCCGTTTAGGTTTAGGCTAAGCAGGGTCCCGCTTTTGGGGATCTAGACTTGGGTAGTTGGGTTAGCTATGATTGCAATTTGCAAGTAAATGTGTTCATCCGATGGCACAACGCAAATAACCGCGGCTTGTGCTCATTGTTTTTGTTTTTGTTTTTTTTTTTTTAATTAATTTAAGAAAGTAAAGTTTAAATTTTTTTATGGGAAACACTCATAGTTGAACACAATTAAATACATTATAATCATATGATTACATGGTTTATTATGACGTGTATCTCTAAATTATTGTTATATTATATGGGAATTGAAATATACTACTTTAGATGTAAATCTGAGATGTGTAATATGAGAAAAAAAAATCATTGATACCGTTATTAGGCTAGTGGTAATATACAATTACTTGTTCTAATACTCGATCTGACTAACTATCACTTTATTTTCTCAATATGCATTGGTAAATGGTAATCTAGTAAAGCTACAACGAATGAATGTAAATAGTTTGTGATATTATTTATAGATCTTAAACAAACTTCGTAATATTTCTCAAAACATGCAACTATTATATAGCTCGTAAAAATCATGTTCAAGAGTCATGTCTTTTGTAGGATATAAGACTTTTGTTATATGGCGAATCTAATAGGCATGAAAACTCGACATGTGTTCCATGACTAGGCAAATGTTTGGGCCATGTGTTACACTATGAAAGGATAGCTTTTCCTACAAGAACGAGAGTGTCATGGACTGCTTCAACAGCAAGATTCGTAATGGCTTATTCCGCACGATTGTTACACTATGAAAAGATAGCTTTTCCTACAAGAACAAGAGTGTCATGGGCTGCTTCAACAACAAGATTCATAATGGCTTATTCCGTACGACTGTTACACTATGAAAAGATAGTTTTTCCTACAAGAACAAGAGTGTCATGGGCTGCTTCAACAGCAATATTCATAATGGCTTATTCCGTACGAATGTTATATTATGAAAAGATAGCTTTTCCTACAAGAACAAAAGTGTCATGGGCTGCTTCAATAGCAAGATTCATAATGGCTTATTCCGTACGACTGTTACACTATGAAAAGATAGTTTTTCCTACAAGAACAAGAGTGTCATGGGCTGCTTCAACAGCAATATTCATAATGGCTTATTCCGTACGAATGTTATATTATGAAAAGATAGCTTTTCCTACAAGAACAAAAGTGTCATGGGCTGCTTCAATAGCAAGATTCATAATGGCTTATTCCGTACGATTGCCAGAGTTTACTTCGACGATAAGACTCACTGCTGAATCACCACTCAGGTTGCGTGGCACCTTATAAGAGGGCTACTTCATTATTAAGTCTTAAATTATAGCAGCTTGTTAGGAGATGTGGCAGAAGACCGGAGGGTTACTTTACTTCTTGAACAAGACCATCCATGCCAAACTATAAATAGGGGTCTCTCATCCCAAACCAGGCATCAATATTTTTTCTTCTTAATAGCAACAGACCAATTACCTCTCTATTGAGTAAATATCTTTTGTAAACACATCAATATGATAATAGTAGACATAAGATTTGTGCGTTGCATCCGAACAACTTTAAAAATTGCTTGTGTCTATTCTTTTGTTTACTTTTCACGTAGTATTTTCAATATCTTTTACGAGTTCAACATCATATTTCACTGTTTTGCATAGATCTTTTACACAAACTCTTTCAGAAGGCTCGCGTACTTTTTCGTTGGTGCGAAATATCGCAATAACAACTTTAAAATCAAAACGTGTGAGATTTATGAACTTTGTATGTGTAACAATGCATGTAGTTAATCAAATACTAATTGTAGACGTAAAAATCTACCTGTACAGAAAGAGAGGGTCTGATCCCGTGAGGTTGAGACCACTAGCGATCTACTGTACCTGCACACGTAGAGAAACACACGCGTGAAGCGAACGGGAAACACCGGTGTGGTGTTTGCCGTAGGCACTTCAACGCTCAAGTCAGCTAGGCTGAAGGGAAAATATAGTGAGGGCTAGGGAATAAGAGATTACCAGAAGTCTAGTCGGGGACTGTGACTACGGTGATGATATGAAGCTCTTAAGTCAGAGCTTTAGGTGTGAAGTTTGAATGTCCCTGTGAGAGGGCTTGCCTCTGCTTATATAGCCGCTGCCTGGTCTCCTAATCCTGGTAGAAGTAGGAGTCCCAGTATGATACTAATGCAAACCCTAGAAGAATTAGGGTCGTGGTGAGTTGTCTTACCAGTGTCCAAATAGGAAAGTGACCTTGATCAGGAGAAGTAACTGAATAGGAAAGTGACCAGGAATAGGAAGGCGACCTTGAATAGGAGGTTGATTAGGAGTAGGAAAGTACTCTGAAGGGGCTGTGGGCTCTGGATTCGTCCATGGACCTAGGACTAATCTGGCTTGGGCCTCTGTAGGACTGAGCCTGGTCTTTCTTCACTAGTGGTCCTGTTTCCCTATTTGGACCAAGGACGATTTTTGGCCCTAACACTAATATAATACCACTTTTATATATAACAAGGTTTTGGTAGATGAAAGAAAAATAAATATATATGTGTTACACTATACCATACATTTATAAGGATAAATCTACATTTTAACCTAAAATATCAACCTCTTTAATCATTAAGCAATATTCGAATTAAAATATACATTTTATTATTGTCATTGCTCCAAAAACATCATTTTCTTCTTATTCTATGTCATAAATGGAGACTTAACGGGAAAAAGCGTACATATTGGTCAATAGATCAAAACCGTCAAATGGAATATTAGGTCGGAGCTGGCCCAAGGCGGTTGAATCACACCAATAACACTTATTGTCAGCGTCACCAATCCGAGTTTGGGCCCCTCCAAAAAGTTGATCCTGGTATTCTAAGCCCAGGAGATTCAAAGTGCATGGCCCACTCGTTTGTCCTCCACGACACGAGGTATGACAATTCACAAACTCACAAGTCATTGGGTTATCGGAGCCAGGGAGATCCATTCGTTTACAGTTCTTCTCTTGACGCCTCGTTCGTTTTCACTTTTCATTTACTCAAAAGTCAGAAACTAGCAGCTTCTTGAGACAGGTATTCGCTCTTCTCGTCAATATATTTATAGTGACGCATTTCACAATCAACAGAGATCAAGTTGAGGGTTTCAATTTCGGAGAGAAATGGCGTTGAGGTTTGATTCTAGAGACGTGTCGGCCTTCAAATTCTTGCTACTTCTATCAGTCATGTATGGAATCATGTCGGTGCTCGTTTACTCTATAATCCACATGAAGTTCGTGAAGCCGCTTGATTTCCATGCGCCTCTTGATCGCTTCTCTGAAGCTAGGGCCATCCAACACGTTCGCGTTTTATCCGAAGAGATCGACGGTCGCCAAGTGAGACAATAACATCATAAACTTAATTTCTATTAGTTACAGACGGAGAGACTTAGCACAAGTTATTTTGCTTGAAATTAGTACCATAAAACTTGATTTTTTAACAGGAAGGGCGTCCGGGCCTAAGAGAAGCTGCTGTGTATATCAAAACACAGTTGGAAATGATTAAGGAGAGAGCTGGATCGAAATTAAGGTTGGTATATCGGTTTACTACTTTATACTGTTAGGTCGAGTTGTGACTGAGTCGGTTGCTGTGGGTTCTTTACTATGCAGAATTGAGGTTGAAGAGACAACTGTTAATGGCTCTTTCAATATGTTGTTTTTGGGCCACAGTATATCGCTGGGTTACAGAAACCATACAAATATCATAATGAGGTATACCTACCTTGCTATTTATGAACTTTATATTTATTTAACTAATTTATGAAGTAATCAATCATTTAGGGGAGGACTGGATTTTCTCTCCTGCAATAGTGCATGAACGTGGGGACCACAATTTAACATCGAGTAAACTTGTAATTGTGAAGTGTGGTTGCAAATAGTAGCTGGGAGAACTTTAATCCTGGATATCTTTACTGGAGTTCAAGGATGTGGTTTTGTTATGTATGATCTGGACAGAATCGGAAATAGGAAAGTAGCTTGAACTCTGTTCAGAAAATTATTAGGTATATGGGGTAAATATTAAACCCTTTGGATGGTATTTTAGGTGCAATTGTCTAAAATAACTTTAGGAAGAAAAATAGAACAGCATCTTATACTGGATCACAAGAAAGATGATGGAGCATTTATGATGCTTGGGGGTTTCATATATATATATGTATATCTGCTCCTATGCGAGAGGCATTTTACCAATGATGTCTTGTGAGACACCCAATCATTAGAATCTCACAACTTTCTTGCAAAGTGTTTTAATGAACTGGTATTTCTTTTTTAATTTATTTGTGACAGGATATCATCCACAGATTCGCGAGAGGATGAGCCCTCGGTTTTAATGAATGGCCATTTTGATGGCCCACTTGGCTCCCCAGGTGCTGGCGATTGTGGTTCATGCGTTGGTGGGTACAATGAATATTTTCTCTGAATGGAATATACACTTATACAGAATTTTTCTGCTTCATGATTCATTCCATATGCGTTTCTCTCTTTGCAGCATCGATGCTGGAACTGGCTAGACTTACAGTAGATTCTGGCTGGATTCCTCCTAGGCCTATCATATTTCTTTTCAACGGTGCAGAAGAACTTTTTTTGTTGGTAAGGATTACTGGAAGCATTACGTGTAGTTTGAAATAGGCTTCTATTATTGCTATCAGATCTTCTTAGTCTTGGAGTTATGCTTTTCTTACTTTTTGCATTGCTAATTTGTTGTGATATTCTCAGAGTTTGAATCCTTTGATTCTTGAATGAAAATGTCAAGGTAACACCTCTATTAGAAAGTAAAATCTTGCATGATGTTTGTCCATGGGCAGCGGCTGAGTTTATACGGAAGACAAATTAGAAGCTGCATTAACTGCCTTTATTAAACCTTGCATGAAATTTTAACTTATCCAAAACCAAAATTGCTGGAAAACAAATAACACGAGGAACAACCATTGAGCTAGCTTAAGCTATTAGTTTTTTTATTGTTTTTTTTTTTTTTTTTTTTTTAATGAAAGTCTATTTTATTGAGCTTCCTAGGCGCTAGCAATTGAGATGATTTGTGCTTATGATGTTTTAGGGCGCACATGGCTTTATGAAGACACATAAATGGCGTGATTCAGTTGGGGCTTTTATAAATGTAGAAGCATCTGGATCAGGAGGTTTTGGTAGGAAATCCAATTCTAATCTCATTGTCTTTCAAAATTAAAAGCATGTGTGGTGCAATAGCGCTAATATGTGAAATAAAAACTACGGAGAAGTCTTTTGAATGATCATTGGCTTGTGACTGGTGAGCTACAAAACATACAAACTTCTTCCCCAGGGTTATATGGATTTTAGATCACCATGCCACAGCATTTTCCTTCCTTTTTGTCTTTGAAAGAAACCTTTGTTGATTCTGTGGATAGAGATCACACACTCAGTTTTTTATTGCCCTTTTCATGCGAAATTTCTTTTATGGTGCTGCAGCACTGACTATATGTTGTTGGATTAACAGATTTAGTTTGCCAATCTGGGCCCACTTCTTGGCCTTCTCTAGTCTACGCTCAATCAGCAATATACCCCATGGCACATAGTGCAGCTCAGGTTTATCTATTCTTTATGTTTATGTTCATATCAATCTGGCCAGCATTTCATTGTTGGTTATGTATGAAGGAACTCACTATGTTGTCTTGCTTTATTATTTTAAAACAATATGACATGTTCAAATTCCTAACAGCATGATTTGGACCACAGTTATACTTCTATACTGAGGTATCTATTTTTTATATGCAGGATGTCTTTCCTATTATTCCGGGAGATACAGACTATAGAATATTTTCTCAAGATTATGGAAACATTCCTGGCCTGGATATTATTTTTCTCCTTGGTGGTTATTATTACCATACCTCCTATGATACAGTGGACAGATTATTGTATGCATTACATCTGCTATTTTGGTATATATTTACTTGAGAGGAGCTCCTGTTTCATTTCATCCTTAAGCAGTTTCTCTGATATGTTTAAGTGTTTCTGAAACAGACCCGGAAGCATGCAAGCACGGGGAGATAATTTTTTCAGTTTACTTAAGGCCTTCAGTAATTCTTCTCGGCTACAAATTACCCATGGAAGAGAGTCTTTTGGAGATACTTACAATGAAAATAAGGATGAACGTGCTGTTTTCTTTGACTACTTAACATGGTTCATGGTAAGTTACTATACCAGTGGTTTGTTCTCTTCTTATAGTTTATGTATTTTATGTATATTATAAAACTAATTTGATCCTAAGCATGGATAACGTCTTTATTTTATTATGGATGTTTCAGATATATTATTCAAGAAGCGTATCTATGGTACTTCACAGGATTCCCATTGTCATGTTCCTTTCTGTTCCATTTTTTTTGTGTTTGCTGAATTCTGGCCTGCATGCTTGGTTTTCAAAATTCTGCGATTTTGTAAAAGGTAATTGATCACTGCTAATTTATTTTGTTTGAAGGGATTATTGTGATTTTCCTTCAATTTTATCATAATTTTTGCTCTTCAACAGTACATGAATATTGAGAGTCATTGTCAAAGAATTAAGTAACATTTTGAAATATCTTAAATTTTCAGGAACCATGTTTCATGCTACTGGGATTGTAATGGCAATTATTTTCCCAGTTACCTTTTCAATCCTAAGATTGCTGTTCTCAAGTTATGCAATGAGCTGGTGCATTTCAGATCTTTTTGCTTCACTTCTTTGTATAAACGATTGCTTGTCATATATTATATGTGTATTGCTCTGTGTATTTGTTATGACGAATAATTTTTAACTTGCAATGATTCTATGGAATTGTGTTCTTGTACCATATTAACATAGTTTTAGAAAGTGATATCTGGAAGGTCCTTGCTGAATCCAGTCCTAAAAATAAAAATACAAAAAAAGGTTGATCTGCAGGATGTATATTGCAGGTTTGCTCATCCTTTCTTGGCTTTGATGATGTTTGTTCCATGCTCTCTTGTTGGTCTTTTGATTCCAAGGGTTATTTGGAGTCATTTTCCCCTCTCTCAAGATGCTAAAGCTCTGAAGACATCAAAGGAGGTAAATTTTTTATGTTCAGTTATTGTGGACAAGTGTTAATTTAGGCCAAGTTTATCGTGTGCTGTTTTAGCAGATAAGCAAATATATTAAGATCATCATTCTTATGAATTTGTAAACTGTATTGCTGTAACTGCTACATGTCTCTGATTGAGATTTATATTTATCTAGTGACATTATCTTGTGCAAGGCATGAAACTGTTAATGCTGGTTGCTGGACATACCATACAAGTTGATGTCCAAGTTGTGTGGCAATATATGCCTCACATCTATCAGTTAGAAGAAATGTCAAAATTACATGCACTGCTTTATTCTGTTTCTGCTCCTTTTGGCCACGTACTGGTTCCAAGTAAAAATTATATGATCCCTTAATGGTAACAATTATAATATACAATGCTTTATGGAGAATTATATGATCCCAGAAAGGACACAAATGTATAAACAATGATTTATGGAGAATAATGGTTTATGATTAATGATTTGATATGTGTGTCTACATGCTTAATTGTTTGCTGAGCCTGTCATTTTGTTTTCAAAGTTATTATGGTGGCATTATGCTATCATATGGAGTTTATAGTCCTGCTGTCTCAAAAGATTCTCAAGTTTAATGTTTGTGGCACCAATTGCTGCTGAAGGCTAGCAAACATGTGATGCTCCACGTCTTGCAGGCACTATCTGATGAGGCAAGGTTTTGGGGGGCGTTTGGATTTTATGCTATAATTACTCTGGTATGTAGCTTGATCATTATTTGTCAGATGAGATTATGTGTCACAGTACAGATAAATTTATTATTTTATGTGGAAAACTTCAGATGTGTGACCAATATATTCTCTAGCTTCAAGAAATTTTAAGATTTGGTATAGCTGAAACTGTTTTAGTAAAAACAGGCTTATCTTGTGGCTGGGTTGAGTGGAGGTTTCTTGACTTTTAGCCTGTCTGCTTCTATGATTCCTGCATGGATCTTCTTTTGCCTATCAACCAAGTTTTATGGTCATCGAGCATTGAGGTACTGATTTTAAATTTCTCATAGAATTATATGTTTGATTGTCCATATAAATTAGCTTGTTGCCAACACTTAGAAATAGTTGTAGCATAACCTGTTGCTGTAATCCCCTTGGAAGTTGTCTTTGTTTCCTTTTTATGAGGGTGAAGTTTCTAGCTTTACATTTCTTGTCCTTATTGTTCTTGCTTTCTCATGAATTTTTTCTTTCTAATAGCAGAAAGTTGTTAAGGGTAATAGAATCAAGACTTGTGGTTTGATTAATGTTTTTGCTTTCAGGTCAACTATCGTTTACACTGTACCTCTAATTCCATGTCTTTTATACTCTGTTTATTTTGGTGGGTTGCTTTTCCAATTTTTGATCGAGAAGATGGGTATGATGGGTGCTGTTCCACCCCCATATGGTCAGTTTTCATCAACTTCAATCTCTTGTGATGCTTAAGTAGTTTGATAACCCTAGTATTTATAGAAATTTGAAAGAACAGCTGTGACTGTTAAGTATTTGCTTGCAGGGTATTACGTTCCAGATATTGTAGTTGCAGCAATTACTGGAGTTGTAACTGGTTGGTGTGTGGGCCCTCTTATACCGACTTGTGGCCACTGGCTAGCCAGGTCCTCAGTCTTGAAATTTTTGCTGCATCTTAGTGTGCTTGCCTTGGCTCTCTCATCACAGTTCTTTCCATATAGCATGGATGCGCCTAAAAGGATTGTTTTCCAGCATACATTTATGACTGCAGGTATTGAATAACATCGTGTAAATATTCAAAAACCTTTTTATACTTTGCTGATGTAGAAGTTTCTAATTATAATTGTTTTTATCATACATGGGATTCTCAGATGCAAATCAGGTTGCAGAGTCCAGTTATGATTTTTCGGTAGTGGATTCCAATTCTTTACTGTTTCTCTTTAAATATGCACCTGAAGTGGCAAAGGAGTTGCTAATTGACTCAGAGTTCTCTTTCAAAGCTGCAAATATATCTCAGCCAGAGACTTGGATGGTATGACATTATGTTTCTTGCTATTAATATGTTAAACTGATGGTTTGAGAAGATCTTTTACTGCTTATCCTTTATGGTTTTCCCGGGACTATAGAGATTGATCTTCTTATCACCATGCTCCTTTCTGCAAAGAAGTGTCTCCCACCTTTCTGTGCATACACGAATAAATACATGAATATGAGTTTTCGATTTCAACCAACCAGTTGTGACAAATTAGTCGTGGTATTGCAAAAAGCTTGGTGGAGTTCCTTGAATGGCATGTATTTTACAACATGTTGATGCATACATGAGAATCATCTAATGATATACCATCTCCCTTCCTTTCTCTTTCTCTAACACAAACATATATTCAGGCTTGTAAATAAAAAGAAAATAGGTGCTACCAATGGGTTGTGGTATTCCTCAAAAGTTTCTTTTTCTCTTTATTAATCTTATATGGGAATATTCCTCTTCATAAGAGCAGTAGAAATCTTCTATGTGACCACTAATGCTGAGTTATTTCATGAAGTAGTCATTACTTTCAATAAATTTCTAAATATCATATAAGACTTGATGGAAGGCTTGGTGGATTAAGTTATTTTGAAATTATGTTTCTTTTGCAGTCAATATTTCCAGTATCCCTTTTGTTCTCGAGAAGTTTGAAATTCCCTGCAAGAAGTGATGGAATTTTGAAGCGATACAAGTATTTCCCCCATTTGTCTAATTACAAGCCGCATACAACTTCTGGTGATGGATCCCGGAGAGTTTATTTGGAATTTTCCTTAGGGTAAGTAGAACAAAATTCACAAGGGATGTCAATTGTCATACACATGCACAGAAAATTGTTTGCTTCAAAATACACAATTTTCTTACTGTATCTCCAATATTGGGGCTAGCAGACATTCTCATAGTTTACTGTTTGAATCATAAATATGGATAATTCTGTATACCTATGGGTATACAGAATTATCCATATTTATTTAATGTTTTAACCCAAGTAGCTGGTCAATGATTTATGTAAATAAAACAAGTGACAAATTGGGAATGAGTTGCGACTTAAAGTGGCTTGGTGGAAACTTGGTGTTAACAGAAAAAAAAAAAAGTGGTGCATGCACGACAGTTGTATGTATTTGATATATTGTTAGTTGGCTGATGATATGAGATATATATATTTTTACATGTATTTGTAGATGTTATATTCAGCTAAAAGGTTTTACAGCTTGCACATTCTTTTCTTTCAGCTCGTTGGAGGAGGTTTGGGTTGCAGTCCTAAACATTACGGGTCCTTTATCTAGTTGGTCATTTGCTGACAATAAACTTCCAGGTATTATGTAGAATTTTGGATTCCATTTCCATATCCAACAAAAGCATCTCATATAGCATATTTATCCTTTGTGAAATTTCTACAGCTCCTGAGACAGTTTATGGTGGCCCACCATCATACATATGTCGGCTTAGTGGATCCAGCCATGAAAATTGGACCTTTTGGTTAGAGGTAAGGTTTCGCTCCTCTTGGTAGTTTATTTGCATGTCTTGTTTGCGCTATTGACATAAAAACCTGATACTGTTGTAAGAATTGTAACTTCTTGTGTGATCATCCAATAGCCTTTAGCGCCTTCAGTCATCTTTGAATAATTGGAATGCTGGTTGAGTAAATATATCGTTATTGTTCCATCTGTTTCTTCGGTATCATCATCATCATCATATATTTTCTTTAAATCTGTAACTGTTGCTACTTTTACATATTTTTTCAGTCCTCTTTGTGTCCCCTCCCCCTCCACGCTTGCTCTGGGCATTTTCTGATTCATTATTATCTGTAATTTTAAGTGTACTCAACTCTCCTCGTGGAATTGCAGGCTAGCAGTTCAGAACATTTAAGAGTGCAAGTCAGTGTAGTAGATCAAATTTTGGTTGATGAAGCAAAGAAGTTGAAGAGCCGTTTCCCAGACTGGGCAGATGTTACTGCTTTTTCTAGCTTTATATCCAGCTATGTCTTCTAGCTTGTATAATATACAATACCACTTTATAATTGTCTTAAAAACAATTTGTAAAACACAGCTTTAATAAAATCAATGATCAATATAGTTCAATTTTAAAATTCATGGTTAGCTTGTCTTCTGATGTTTCCTTTTTTATTTTTATTTTTTTTATCACTGGGGTGTTTGGGCCAGTTTACGTGCTTTTTAATTAATTCTCCGGAGCTTTGGAATTGTCGACCAGGTAAAAGTTTCAGTGGTCACTCCTATTAGTGCTTGAAGAGATTCAAACTCAAAAGTTCATAGAATCTATTTTTGCTCTTTTACTAGTAATTAGATTTGCGATGTTTCTGAATTGCAACAAATTATGAGGTGATGCTACATTAAAATCAAATGATAAACAGCATTCTTGTAGCCTAAACTTGGCTTTAATAACCTTTAAGCATTGCCAGATCTAGGGCTGTAAACCACTGTTTTAAAAATCGGTCACGTATCCGGTCCGGGTCAACATTAAAACCGTTATTATACATTAAACCGTGTTAACCTGGATAAACTCAATGAACGATAAACCGGTCTGATTTCAAAACCCCCAACCCTACCCAATCGCACTACCGCAACCCATTCCATCGATTTCCTTTCTCTGTTTCTCAGATTCTTCTCTTTCTCACTTTCTCTACTAAAATTTCTCAGCTTCTCTTCAAAAATTTCTCTATTAAATTTCGTTGATGATTTTTTTTTTCTATAAAACGTATGCACATCTTGTGTATGTACAGGAAGAAAATGGAAAACAAAAACGAAAAGGAAGACTTAGAGATAATCGATTACAAGATTGAAACTTGCGATCAAGAAATTGAGTCTTTAAGGCCGGTGCATGTCCAAGCAGGACCTTGACTCCACCAGATCTTCATCTTCCACAGTTGCTAGTCTCCAACTTCAATTGCTTCTGGTCAGCGAAATATGTTGAGGAGGGGAACTGATTGAGTATTGTTTCCACAGAATCAGATTTTTGGTGTTTGAGATGAAGAAGCTGAGTCACCAAAAGAAAAAAAAAACAGGGGATGTCATGCCCATTGATTAGCCATTGGTTTTGTCTGGTAATGGCATGGTGTCGGTGCTGAACCTGTTTTGTTTTGGTTTTCGAATTTTCCAGTGTTTCCCAAAACCAAAGCATTGGCTCCCTCAAAATGTTGCAGTTGTTTTCCAAGGCCAATTGTATTCCACTACTTGGTCATGGGCCAATTTAAGTCTCGATTGTTGTAGAATGAGGCTGAAGCTATATTGTATCTACATTTGGGCTACACAAAAGCCCAAAATCCTTTAATTCTATTGTTTGAGAAATTTCATACTTGTTATTAAATGGTTAAGGATTTGATGGAGGAAATTAAAAGATGGTAAGAATTATTTGTTGTATGAAGTGTGTTCCAATCTCATTCTAGCCAGTGGCCTTTTGGATAAAGTTTTTTTTTAAAATATGCTGATGTCATCACACATTATGATGATGTCACCGGTCTAACCAGCGGTCCAACTGGTTGGACCGGTTGAACCGTGACCCGACCAGCAGAGCGGGTTGCCCTCCGGTTCGGTTTTTAAAACAATACTGTAAACGAGCCGAGCCGAGTTGAGTTTTCGACTTATTGAGCTTGGCTCGTTTGCTACAGGATCGAGCTCGAGTTCAAGCTCGAGCCTGTCGAGTCAGAGAAAAGGAACTCGAACTCGACTTCATCTTCATCATCTGCATCCTCTACATCTCTCCATCATCTTCATATCTTCATCCTTTTCTTCGTCTTCATCTTCATCCTTATCTTCATCTTCATCTTCATCTTCGTCTCATCTTCATCTTCATCTTGTTTTCGTCTTCATCTTCGTCTTCATCTTCATCTTCGTCTCCATCTCATCTTCATCTTGCAGAGCATCACACGCTGCTTCCATCTTCATCTTCTGCATCTTCATCTTCTTCCTCAACACAACCATTATATTGATTTTGATTTTGATTTTTGATTTTTGATTTTTGATTATGAATTTTTGCAAGAACAAATTTAGGGGTTAGGGTTTGTCGATTTGGGATATCTGATTTGGAGGTTTAATTTTGTGTTTTAGAAAAAATTACATCGGGGGGTTAAATGTCGTTTTTACAAATTTTTAAAACTAAAGAATATGTATAACACTTCAGTCCCCACAGTTTATAAAATATAACAAATGGAACCCTACTTAGCCGAGCCTCCCCATGTTCGAACTCGGCTCGTTTATATAACGAGCTCGAGCCGAGTTGACTCGGCTAACCACGAGCCGAGTCATAAACAAGTTTCAAAAGAGTCGAGCCGACTCGCGAGCTGCTCGGCTAGTCTGACAGCCCTAGCCAGATCCGTGCTTCTAATCAAAATTGTGGTTTAAGATGTTAATGAACTGGTAAGAGTTGAAAGGTTCTACGGGAACCTTTCAGCGTTACTAATTTTTTTTGTGAAATATGATACTCTTTTTCCAGAATGATTGTAAGGAAATTTAAATTTGGTTTAACCATGTTCGAATTCGGCTCGTTTATATAACGAGCTCGAGCCGAGTCATAAATGAGTTTCAAATGAGCCGAGCCGACTCGCGAGCTGCTCGGCTAGTCTGACAGCCCTAGCCAGATCTGTGCTTCTAATCAAAACTGTGGTTTAAGATGTTATTGAACCGGTAAGAGTTGAAAGGTTCTATGGGAGCCTTTCAACGTTACTAATTTTTTTTTTTAAATATGATACTCTTTTTCCAGAATGATTGTAAGGAAATTTAAATTTGGTTTAAATACTTAGACTTGTGTTTTGAGCCCATTTAAGCGGTCCAGAGCTGGAGTTAATCCTAGGCTGCTTTACTCAAACGTTTCCAGCGGCTATTGACTTCATGCGAACAACTAATGGGCCTTTTAGATCCCAAACATAAACCCGGGCCCAAATTAAAATAACACCGCCGTTAGGAGCTAGGGTTTCACGTTTCAATCCTATAAAATGAAGCCCTAGCGCCTGTTTAAGTCTCTGCTGCTAGAACAGAACGAAGCATACCATCTTCCCTAACTCAGAAGCGGCTCATTTCTTCAGCCGCAATGGTACCTCTTCAATTGTCTCCCCTCTCTTCTGGTTATACAGTCAATATTTCATATTAGTTTGCAATCTTCAGACGCTTTGTTTATAACCTTCATACTTCGGAATTTTGTTTTCAGGTGAAGTACTCAAAAGAGCCTGACAACCCCACCAAGTGTAAGTTTTATTATCCATTTCTCTTCCTTTATCTTCTTTTAGCTTGAATAGATCTATGTTGTCCTGATAATCATACATAGTTGAAGTTCCTGCTTTCTTTTTTTTTTTTTTGCTGTTTTGATCTAATTTTTTTTTTATAATGCTTATATTTGCAGCCTGCAAGTCCAGGGGATCTGATCTCAGGGTTCATTTTAAGGTATAGTACTTTCTGTTTAATTATTAGACTGGTTTTTGTATAGTTAGTGGTTTTGTTGAAGCACTTGATGTTTGTTTGGTTTTTATTAGTGTCTCATGAGCATGTTACAAGCCGGTGATTAATAAGAACCTGATGAAAAAAGCAGTGACCTGTTGCCCTTGTGAACAGGTCTCTCGTAAACTTCAGGGAAATCAAGTGCATTGTTATTGGGTGAACCTCTGTTTGTTTTTTTGTGGCTGAAGGTTCAGTAAACGATGTCACATTTAGCTGATTGCATGCACTCTAGGATCGGCAAATAATCTGAGTTAGGTTTTGTTATTCGTTTCAAGTCATGAGTTGAAAACCTTTTTCCCCTTAATTTATTTCCATACGTTGTTTGAATTCCATGTTTTACGTGAGTTCATTTGTACCTACGTGTTAGGAATTTTAGAGAAGAGTATGAACATTATATCTCCTTCTAAAGCTGCTTTCTTATTTAAAGTCTAGAGATTAATTGCCTTTACATTGTTATAACAAGGAGGCATGGTTGTTTCTATTTTTCAGAGCACAGGTTTGGACTGCCTTGCTGTTTTTGATTACGAGAGTTGGATTTAAATTGGTATCTTGTTAGATGTATGATTTTATCTTTCAGAGGTCATATTTTAGAATTAGCTGTTTGAGAAAAAAAATTGGATTATTGTGCAGATATAGAAACAATGATAAAATTTCAGTTCCCTTGAACTTTCATCTTTTTAACTGTCTTTATCTTTTAGACAAACTAAATTTTTTAATATCCATTCATCTTTTTATTTTTTATCTGAATCTAAAACCTGATGCAAAAAGCAGGGCCCTGTTGCCTCTTGTGAACATGACTCTCGTAAACTTCAGGAAAATTATATGCATTGTTATTGGGTGAACCTCTGTAGTTTTCCTGGCTGAAGTTTCAGTAATATGGCACATTTGACTTATACTGTACTTATGCCTAGGCAAGATTTATCTTCCCTAGTTAAAACCTGAGGATAAAGCAGGGCCCTGTTGTCTCTTGTGAACATGACTCTCTAAATTTTCAGGGAATTACATGCATTGTTATTGGGTGAACCTCTGTAGTTTTGTGGCTGAAGGTTCGTAAATGATGGCACATTTAACTTGAGTGGTAACTTAACACTAGGGTTTGAATTCTTTTCCCTCCTTGTTTGTTTGATTATAAACCTGATTGAAAAAAGCGGGTCTTGTTGCTTCTTGTAAACATGACTCTCGTAAACTTCAGGGAAATTACATGCATTGTTATTGGGTGAACCTCTGTAGTTATTGTGACTGAAGGTTCAGTAAATGATGGCACATTTGACTTCTACTGTAACTTATGCCTAAGGCAAGATTATTTCCTTAGTTAAAACCTGATGATAAAAGCAGGGCCCTGTTGCCTCTGTGAACATGACTCTCGTAACTTCAAGAATTACATGCATTGTTATTGGGTGAACCTCTGTAGTTATTTGTACTGAGTTCAGTAAATGATGGCACATTTAACTTGTAGTGTACTTACAACCTAGGGTTTGAATTCATTTTCCTCCTTGTTTGTTTGATTATATAACCTGATTGAAAAAAGCAGGGTCTGTTTGCTTCTTGTAAACAGGGGCTCGAGTAGACTTCAAGAAATTATATGCATTGTTATTGGGGTAACCTCTGTAGTTATTGGTGATGAAGTTCAGTACATGATGACAATTTTCTTGTATCGTATTTCATACCTGGTGTATAATTTGTCAGTCCTCGTTTGGAAGTTATTTTTTAAATTATTTTAACATGGAAGTTGTTTTCTTAATGCTGTTGTTATAGGAAAAATAAGTCTTAATCTCTTGTATCAATGTTGTTTTGTGTTATGTGTAGACGGTGAATTATATCTCTTTATTATTACATGCTCAACTTGAATTCAGTGTTCTATTACATTTGTACTTATATATTTGTTCTGTGGCAAATTTTACTGTTTTTATAGAACACAAGAGAAACAGCCCATGCCATAAGGAAGTTTGCTTGGTTCAAGGCTAAGAGGTATTTGGAGGATGTTATGGACTCATAAACAGCTATACCTTCACACGTTTCTGTGGTGGTGTGGACGTACTGCTCAGGCAAGAACCAGGCATCCAAATGGCCAAGGGCGGTGGCCCGTGAAATCTGCAAGTTCATTCTAGACTTGCTTAAGAATGCAGAAAGCAATGCTGAAGTATGTCCGTGTCTTGTTTTTTGTTTTTTGTGCTTTGCGGACTCATGATTTCTATTTTCTAATAGTTGTAACTGTTTTTCAGGTGAAGGTTTGGATGTTGATGCACTCACATTTATTTCTCATACCGGTGAACCGGCCCACAACAAAGACGCCGCACATACCGCTCATGGAAGAATTAATCGTAGTTCTGAATTCTTTCGACTTCGTTGTTTGTTGTCTGATGGATCACACTTCTTTTATGTATTGATAATAACTGGAAAAAAAATTGCAGCTTACATGTCCTCCCCATGCCACATTGAATTGACCTTGTCTGAGAAGGAAGAACCGTAAAGAAGGAGGTTAATGCAGTCATGTACACATATTTGTGAGCTATAATGGTGTAAATTTATTTTGTCTCATGTTTTCTTTGTCTTTTTTGCAGCCTGAAAACCAATGGCAACTAGCAAATCAAAGACAGTAATTTAGCTAGTCGAGGGATTGGCACTCTCGTTGTTATCTTCTGGAGTTTTTGTTACTTTTAATAGTGCGACTGAGCTGTTATTTAGTTGAATCGGACGGCAATTTTGTTTATTTAAATTTTCTTTGGTTTAATGTTCGTTAGATTTTCATGGATTCTTTGAGCTTATGAAAATGAAGATTTTTGATGCTCATATAATTAAAATATTAGCCGTTAAATATGTTCTAACTCTAATATCAAGATAATCATTGGTAAATATGGCTTTGCATGAGTGCTATTGCTTCTTTTCTTTCTTGATAGCGAAAGTATCTTACTTCATTATTAGCGTAGTACCTTTAAATTTCATTTTATAAAATAAACCGCCGAATCCAGTGAAATCTCGATGATAGATATCCTCTTCATCACTAAGTGAATAATGTATTCGAAAAGATATATATTATCAAACGTAACAATCACGAGTAAACGCTCGCATGACATGATCTAATACTAATAGAGAGTAAACGACTTTTTCCCAACCCAAGTTCCTAGAACGACATTTCATCTAAACAAACTTAAATACTATTCTTACCAAGTTTATTTCCATTATTATTACAAATACATTTCAACTTTAGGATGAGAGGATTTTTAGAATGAAGTCGATAGATCAATGGTGATGATAATTAAATTGTGTCGTCAGAAGTTTTGAAAATCAGTTAAGATAGTATCGAAAATACAAAAAGAACAGAAACTCTAAACTTTGCAACGGTCGCATCATTGAAAAATCAATGCTAAAATAAAAAAGATCTTGTTAAGAAAGATACAAGAGATTCAAATAGTAGTGACAAAATATTTTTCGTTGTTAGAATCATTTTGATATTACGGAATAAAATTTAGGTGAAAAATGGTATTTTTGAGATCTTTTAAAAAAATATTGTTAAAGCAAACTTTGGGTGGAAAAAGTGGTTTACTCTCCGATAAAATGAAATTCACTCGCAACCATTTGCCAAATAATGGCAACTTTTTTTTTTTTTTTTTTTTAACTCTACAAAATGCAAATTAATTAATTCGAAATAATTAATTGCAATTTTCAAGGGCTCATAACTTTTTATAGGGCAGCCTCATCACTTCAATCCAACGGTTTGCATTTTCCTTCTCTGACATTAAGACGTTGGTAATGCGCTCCATACATCTCCAGTTTCTCACTATATCTGAGATCTTGGCTTGACTTCAGCTTTCCTTCAGACACCGTGACTTTCTTCTATTCAACTCTTAATCACGGTAGCTCAATCCTTCGAGGTCTCAGGCCTACGATTTTATTTCTAATACGTTCAAATTCTCATATTTCGATTTCTTCAATATATTCAGTTTTGCTTCTAATACCTCTGTTTGTTTTATTAGAAACTGAGAAGGAAAATTGAATCAGTATTTATTTGTCGATTTGTGCGCTTCTGAGAAATCGAAAGATGACTTTTACGATTAGTTGACTGAAACAGATTTCGCGAAAGGGAGAAAGTGTTTCCGAATTTCTCTCTTTTAAAAACTTTCTCAGCAGCCAAACAGCGAGCATTAGGTTTTCGTTTCATCTTCATGTCATAACATTCGTATTTTTATTGTTTACTTCTCAGCACAAGATGCATGATGGTTTTTTTCTCTCTGAGGGTCTAACATTCACTTTAGTTGTTTATCTTTGGTAGTCTTTAATGTTTAGATTGCAATTCCATGTTGTAGATGGATTGGCAAGGGCAAAAATTAGCGGAGCTGAGCGATAATGCTGTTGGCATCTGCGGTTGTGGCATTGTTACTGGTTACGCAATGAGTTCATTTCAGATGATGATGTTGATATATGCTGGTGGTGTGGTTCTCACCACATTAATCACTGTCCCTAACTGGCCTTTCTTCAATCGCCACCCACTCAACTGGGTTGGCTCCAGTGAGGCTGAAAAGCATCCCAAACGCAGGTGGCTGTTAGTTCAAAGAAAAAGCCGCTAAGAGTAGGTTAATTTTGGCATGTGATAGGGTTCTCATGACTTTTGGCTGTCATCTTCTTAGAAAGGTTTAAAAAAACCCCTTGCTTTCTTGTCAAAACTTTGAAACTCTCTTGACTTCACTAGAAATGGCCTTGATTTAGTATAATGACTGTGTTGCCTGCATCTGTATATTATGTGTATGTGTGTGTTTTATTGGGAAAGAATATCTATTGCTTGCCTGTTATGGTGTTAAGTAATATTAATTCGGTCATCAACTCACTATGATAGGGCATGGTGAGTATCATATGATGAGATTGACTAGAGTAAACCCTGGAAAGTGACGTTTCTGCATAGCGAAATGAAGTGAATGTTATAGTTTTATGTAGCATACTTCTTCTGAGAGTGGTGAGATTTTGATAGAAGTTAGCATAGTTCTGCTTGATGGTATGTCAAAGTATTCGCCTGAATTAGCATGATTCTATTGTTGTTCAGGGAAAAATGAATTCTGATTCTCTTCGAAATGACGGTTCCTGTGTGCATAACCACAACAAATTTTAGCAGACCTGATTATACTTGAAATTATGAAATGACAATCAATAAGAATGATGGTGATTTCATCATTTCATATAGTCAACTGAATTTTGTTAACAGGGAAATTTGTATTCTTCTTTTCTTTATTAGAGAGATGTGGCGAGTTTATGGCTTCAGGTATCTTTATTAAGTATTTATCCTATTTCCTCTAGAGTTGTTAATGCTCCTGTCTTCCATCTGTGATGATCTAACATATCAATGTTTTCAGCCTGAGGTGGATTGTGTTTTCTTTTTCCTTACTCTATATGGCCAGTTTGTTTGAGATCATAACTGCATCGCTAGGATACTCCAAGATTTGGAGTATTGGTGATATATCTAAGTGTTCTATGCGAAGTATTTCAGTTACTGATGGAGTGTTGATGTGTCATGAATAATAGAAAGTTCAGGTTTTAAGTAGCCCTTAAATGTCAATTTGGTTACCACGTTAGTATCCAGCAGAGGCTAACTGCTAGCACAGACATTCCCCTTCAATACTTTAATTACGAATATGGAGGAGTCCTTGCCCGTAGTCAATATCATGATGGTTGTTAAAAGAGTTTTCAGACAAGCAAGCGAAGTGGTCCCATTGACTTCGCAACGGTACTTTAATCCTTAAAAATCTTGACATCATAATATGTAGCAAATTCAGTCACGGAATTAACTCATTCATTTTATGTTCATCTTACAACGAGACAAGGTTTCTTAGGTTGAATTTCAAACAAAAGTAAGGGCATCATATATTGGAGCATCAGTATGCCAAGTTTATAAACCGGTACATGGAAAAACAGGGTTAAATTTAGAAAAAAAAAGCACGCTGGAACCTCCAATTTTACACTCCTAAAATCTTCACTAGTTCACTGCTTTACTGCCTGACATCTGTTTCTGCAAAAATAAGCGCTGTGGGTAGTCATACCATGAAAGAGAAAATTGCAAATGTTAACACATTAGATCTCAATCAGTCCATGAGCAGCCATTATACAAGGATTTATTCTCTATCCAAGAAAACTCACAATCTGATTGGTATCACATCATTACCCGTCACCGATCATTCAGTGTAGCAGCTGTAACAAAAAGAGGTCAAAAATCTACTCATTTACACTTACTTTAAACACTCAACTTTCTACTGCTTTCGTTCCTCATATCTCTCAAAATGGTGATCATTTTCCAAGTCTAGCTCATCCTCATCCTATCCACTCATCTCATCCTATCCCTCCAGCTCATCTAATATTGACTGGTGATCTTCTTGCGAGAACTGTCTTCGGTGCTTTTAGGCTCCAATCGTGGTTCAGCTGCTGACACCCATGTCACCCATCGTTGTACCTACAACAATTTGACAATTGGAAATGCAGTTATCAAACCAGGATTGTCCTGCAAAGTTATACTAACAAGGAACTGAACTACATTTTTGCAAATTATTGGTTCTAGAAGAAAAGGAAGTACACAGGAAAAAGTATAGGAAGAGTCGTCAGTATAAATGCTTAATACAAACATTATATGGCCATAGAGTATGAAACTGAAGTTGCATATTTCAGACAAAATGTTTCTACTCTCAATTTTAATGGCCGTTAGCTTATTGAAACATAACATTTCTAACTTTTAGTTCCACAGCAGGATCCGCGATTTTTTATGGGCACCAGCACCCAGGTAATTCAGTCTTACGGCTCTTCATATCTGCATAGTGGCCTTTTTTTTTCTAGGTGTCAATTTGTATGGGCTTTTAGTTTAATGTTTCTATTCAGCGAGCTGTTATTTGCAAGAACTTATTGAATCCATGTTTAGGCTCATAATAAATTAAAGGTTGCTCCTGCCACTCAGCCTAAAGCCTAGAGCCTGAGCATTGTACAAGGACTGTTTGTAGGAGTACACCCATTACCTCTGGGTGGAATGCCACAGACCATGGCAAATATGTAGCTATCACTAGAGATCTAATCTTACGTACCTTACATCACCCTCTCTTTTGGTTCCAAATGTCCTCAACTGAAACACCTCTCTCATCCTGATCTCATCAAGAAGTTGAAAATAGTATTGATATCTTTCCCAATCCCCTTTTATAACGCACCCTGGTTCACCAATATGCACGCAATCATTGAATGTACATTTCAAGGGCTCATTGGCTTTCAACCTTTTCCGAATCTGAGGAGAAAATAGAAACAGAAAGAATCAACAATAGAAAAGAGAAGGTATCACTACCTGTTCATAAATTTAACACAGTCAAAGCTTAAATAAATGAAGCGTGCGAAATCACTGTCAACAGGCTAAAAGCACAAACCTCAGGGAAAGCTTGTGCAAGAGATTGCTTAGTTACTTTCAGTAAACTAGGCTGATTAAACCCAGGAGTATCAGCTAGATAACCTCCTCCAGATAATGGAAGCAAAGAAACATGGCGCGTGGTATGCTTTCCCCTGCCACTTCTGGTTGAAACTTCCCCAACACGCTGATCCTCTAACCATTTGCTTCCCAAAATCTGGAGAGAGTGAATGTACAAGAACGAAATTATAACCCAAACACAAACAAAAGGAAAGACAAATAAGTGAAGGAACAGGGTTAGGAGAACCCCACTGGTTCAAACCAATTATCCCCTTCAGCAGCATCAGCAGCACTAGGATTGCTTCTCAAAGCATTAATAAGACTAGACTTCCCAACTCCACTTGGACCCACAATTACAGTTGTTTGATTTTTCAAGCTTGATGCAAGAGAGTCAAGTCCGTATTTTGATTCGACACTGCAAAGCAGCGGTTCGTAGCCCCAACCATGCAGCCTAGTGTTCCATCCAACCAGTGTCTGCAGAGTCAAGAGATTTTAGCATTAACAGCACTGGAATAGAAGAAGAAAAATGCGTTTGATTTAGAATAGAACAGAAGTGCTTAGAGAGCGGGATATTTTTCCCACAACCAATTCAAATACTGATTAAGAGATAGGTGTAATCCTGTAAGTTTTATATCAACAGTCCTAAAGAAACAGCAACAATAACACCACTACTGTTAGTTGCAGCACGAGCTTGACTATAATCCACAGCTTTGTGCAGGCATTTCTCTTTTCACGTGGCATTCAGAATTAAAACAATAGAGATTGGCTAGAAGCCAATCTCATTAACTATCTCTCACAAACCGGCAGTTCCCAATTGGTTTACGATGATTTATCAAATATCATGAACCCGAATTAAAATCAAAGTTTATCAAATTTTCACCTTTAAGCAAAGTTGCAATAAAGTTAATACTAAGCAAAGTTTATTTTCACCTTCAATCATATAGATATTACATCCTAATAACATGCCAATTCAAATTAGAAACTGAAGCTAAGATTAGAATGCAGATTTGAACAAAACAAAACAATAATGAAATAACATAAACAAAATGTATCTAACCTCCTTATCAACAAGCTCTACTTTGTTCAATGCTAGGGTGAGTGGAATTCCTGTCGACTCAGCCTCAACCAAGAACCTTGTGAGCGTAAATGGCTCTGGCTTGGGCTGGTCTAGTGAGAAAAGCACGAGCAAATGGTCCACATTCGCCACGGGAGGGTCCAGAATCTCCGTACTCCGTTGAAACACATTCTCAATCATGCCTCTGCGGTCCACCCAATCAATGGACCCCACCACCACCTTGTCCCCGACCAAAACTCTCCGTTTTATCTTCTTCAGCACGGCTTTCACCACACACAGCAGCTCCACTCCACTAGTGATGTTGGAAGACGAATCGGAGGTTCTAGAAGGTTCTGGTTGGACGATCACGCGCATGAAATTCGCTTGGGCGGCGGCTACAGTACCTATTGCTTGGGACTCGGTCAGGTTCTGTTTGTCCTGTGGTGAGAGAACTGGAGCGAGAGAGGAGAATTCTTTCACAGTGTGTTGTTTGGCTCTGAGTAGATTCTTGCTAACATAGTTTTTAGGTTTTTGTTGCTGGTGCTTAGCTGCGGCGGTGACGATCGGGGCTTGACGGTGGTGGATAGCTGATACATGGCGGATGAAGTTGTTAACGGCGGTTGCTCGGTGACGGAAGAGAGAAATTGAAGAGATCGGCATGGAGATCGTTAGTGTAACAATAATTTTCGATCAAAATTTGAAGAGATAAAAACAAAGGAAGCGAAAAGTCACGCATTGGGTGTTTTATCCATTTTTTCTAAACTGAAGCAGTGGAAGCATTTGAGTGTCCAGTAGCTTCTTGAAGGATTAGCAACAGACATTTACAGCTTAGTTGCCTTAAACGACATCGCTTCAGCATTACATCCGCAGAAAAGATAGGCACGAAAATTTTGTTTGTTAATTTAAATTGAATACCTTATAATCATCAAAACCAATATTCTCAGTTTGTTGATAAATTATAGGCGTGTATGTTTTGATCGAATTTTGATTGAATTATACAATATTATCCTGTTAATACTTTACGCAATGAAATACTGTTACCCGCCAATCGATAAATCCGGATAGGGCTGCTAATCCAAATTGAAAATGGGCTTTAGGTTTAGGGCTTAGGTGGAAAATGTGAAAGGGTAAAGATGGGTTGAGAGTACATTTTATTGGATGTGGTGCATTTAGAAATACTCTTTACATGAGAAAAAACCCACGTGATGGAAGTCCAATCTGTTTTTTTTTTTTTTTTCTTTTTTTCTGATTATTAGAGTGTTTAGGTAAGTTTGTGTGCACCTCGATTAATTTTTGGTGCCTATTGAATATCCAATAAACTCAATATTCTAAGATAAGTTACAAATGTGATAGGTGATTCTAAGGTTCGAATGTAAGAAGTCAATGAAATGAGTAAACTTTTTTTACCGTCAGGTTAACCCCCTAGGGGGCGTTTGGTTGGGGGTTATGTGGGATTACTGAAGTTAAGTCATCTTATATTACTTTATTACCATATTTGGTTGTCAAGTAATATAAGATATCGGTAATCTTCAAATACCAATAGTGGTTACTATTGATAATATTGGAGGTAATACCTCAATTTTCTTGGGTATTCTAAGATTACCAGAGTTATCTTTTTTTTGTTACAATTTTATCCCTTATTAATAAAATTTTAGGACAATAATACCCTTATTTTTAAATTTATTTACATAAATATGGCTTTTACTATTTTACCCAAATTAATTAACTTTTTTGACAAAATTACCCTTGAATTCAAAATAAATTGCAGCCCACCCAAACCACCACCCCCACCCACCTGCTACGAGGAACCACCGTCATGGCCAGCCGCCGCGGCCACCGGAACGGCGCACGAAAGGCTGAAAATGGTCGTCGTGTGCCGATATGGCCATTTCCGGCTAGATATCTGGCTGAAAATGGCCAGATCTGGCAGTTGACGGCCAAATCCGTTGATCTGACCATCGACAGCCAGATCTGCCACGTCTCTTTGGCCAGAAATGGCCATACGGCGCACGGAGACCTTTTCCTACCTTTCGTGCGCCGTTAGGTTGTCGGCTGCCAGCGGTGGTTGCCGGTGGCCGACAGTGGCTGGGTTGGTGAGGGTACTTTGTTGATTTTCCAAACTTTTATTATGAGGTTGTTTTTGCTAAGTTTTTAAATGTAAAGGGGTTAAAATAATCCAAATAATAATCAATATTAAAAAATAATATAATAATAATATTTAATTAAAGAACAATTCAGTAATTTAAATAACATACCCACCAATTAATCCTTCTAACAAAATATATTAATATAACATACCCATTAATTAACTAAACACATTTTCTTAAAGATTCTCAGTAATCTTTAAGGTAATCGAACTTTCCAGTAATCCAATATTCCTTGAACCAAATGCCTCCTTAGAGTTAAGTCCAATCTTATTGGTAGATGATCCTTCTTTTATTTTTTGAATCTTGTCTTATAATGCAATTGATTTATTTTGTAAGATGTTATAAAGAATTTTAGACCTATGTGTGTAAATAAATTGAGATTAGCTGAAAAAAAAAAATAGAATAACATAAGGATATCTAATAAAGAAGAAAAAATCTATGATATCACAGTAGTATTACAAATGTAGAATCACAGGTTAATGTATCCATATTATGTAATTATTTTATTTAATAAATATCAATCATATTTATTGTAAAGACATATAAGAGAAAAATAAATCATATGTAATATAAATTCACTTTTGCTAGATTATTGTTAATATTTTTTTATTGTGATTTGATGTAAGTATATACAATGGGTGGAAACATAAAATTTGTTCTTGCAATTTACATCCTATCGAAGGTAATATATTATCGTAAACTCTTTTCAGTATTATATTGTAATATGCCTGTTCAATCGCTCCTCATGATTGCTATATAGTTTCAGTTAGAAACATAAAATTTGCTCTCATAATTGCAGTTTATTTCCTATTGATCTGATTTCACAATCTCATTGTCGACCCATAAGCTTTGTTTACTGTTGAATTCTAATAAACTGGCTACCAAACCATAAATTTGACTGTATAATTGTAATAAGCCATTGCCGAACTATGATTTATACATCATTGTTATATATTTTTATTACTGTTGATATGACGAACCATAAATTAGATTGTACAGTTGTAAGAAGTCATTGCCGAACCATACGTATTACTACAACCGTGATTTATGCATAGTTGCAGTACATCAAAGTCTCCTTCAATTCAAATTATCACTGTCAAACGCTAATGTTTCATCATGTTTAATTGTAGTAAGCCACATGTCAAACCATAAAATTTGCTTACATAATTGTAATAAAGCATTTGTCCAACTATGTTATGCCTAAAAAATCGCACTGATATTAGCACTAACCAATTAGAGTTCAGAAAGGCTTTGTACCGTCTAGGAGCTACCACGTTATCCCAAGATAGAAGGGATACGGATGTCACCAACTCAGCAGATTCAAGTTTTGTCTATGAGTGGATGAGGACCGCACACATATCCCAACTTTATCAAAATAAAAAGATAATAATTAAGGAGTGGTCCCCACGTGCTAGGGTAACTTGCAAAAACATTCATTATATTGATTTAAAAGAATAAAAGATGTATAAATAAGCACCCCTCTTCACAAAAATGGGGGTTAGGCATATGAGAGTTAGACATAGATTTGAGCTTCATTTTTTCTCTCTGTAAGCAAAGTATTTCTTCATCTTTGTATGTCTTACGGGCAATATCATAGAAATAGTCAGAGAACAATAAAATAACAGTGGATGTAGGATTTGCTTTAAGCATCNCATAAGGAAGTTGCCTTTGGTCAAGGCTAAGAGGTATTTGGAGGATGTTATGGCTCATAAACAGGCTATACCCTTCACACGTTTCTGTGGTGGTGTTGGACGTACTGCTCAGGCAAAGAACAGGCATCCAAATGGCCAAGGGCGCTGGCCAGTGAAATCTGCAAAGTTCATTCTAGACTTGCTTAAGAATGCAGAAAGCAATGCTGAAGTATGTCATGTCTTGTTTTTTGTTTTTTGTGCTTTGCTGACTTCATGATTTCTATTTTCTAATAGTTGTCAACTGTTTTTCAGGTGAAAGGTTTGGATGTTGATGCACTCTACATTTCTCACATCCAGGTGAACCAAGCCCAGAAACAAAGACGCCGCACATACCGAGCTCATGGAAGAATTAATCGTAAGTTCTGAATTCTTTCGACTTCGTTGTTTTGTTCTGATGGATCACACTCTTTTATGTATTGATAATTAACTGGAAAAAAAAAATTGCAGCTTACATGTCCTCCCCTTGCCACATTGAATTGACCTTGTCTGAGAAGGAAGAACCAGTAAAGAAGGAGGTAATGCAGTCATGTACACATATTTGTGAGCGATATTGGTGTAAATTTATTTTGTCTCATGTTTTTCTTTGTCTTTTTTTGCAGCCTGAAAACCAATTGGCAACTAGCAAATCAAAGAAGTAATTTAGCTAGTCGAGTGCATTGCACTCTCTTCTGTGATCTTCCTGGAGTTTTGTTACTTTTAATAGTGTGACTGAGCTGTTTTTTAGTTGAACCGGACGGCATATTTTGTTTATTTAAATTTATCTTTGGTTTAATGTTCTGTTAGATTTTTCATGGATTCATTTGAAGCTTATGAAAATTGAAGATTTTTGATGCTCATATAAAATTAAAATATTAGCCGTTAAAATATGTTCTAAATTCTAATATCAAGATTAATTTCATTGGTAAATATAGCTTTGCATAATAATTATTGGTACTATTGCTTCTTTTCCTTAATAGCGAAAGTACTCTTTACTTCATTAATTAGAGTAGTACCTTTAAATTTCATTTTATAAAATATAACGCCGAATCCAGGGAAATAAATCTCGATAGATAGAATATCCATCTTTCATCACTAAGTGAATAATGGTATTCGAAAAAAGAATATATTATCAAATGTAAACAAACACGGTAAACGCTTTGCATGAGCATGAGCGTGAGCATGATCTAATAAAGAGTAAACGACTTTTTCCCAACCCAATGTTCGCCTTAGACGACATTTTTCAATCTAAACAAATCTTAAAATACTATGTTCTTACCAAAGTTTATATTCCATTATTATTTAAAATACATTTCACTTTTTTAAGGATGAGAGGAGTTTTTTAGAATGAAGGTCGATAGATCAATTGGTGATGATTAATTAAATATTTGTCGTCAGATGAGTTGAAAATCAGTTAAGAATAGGAGTCGAAAATCAACAAAGAACAGAAACTCTAAACTTTGCAACGGTCGCAATCATTGAAAAATCAGATGCTAAAATAAAAAAGATCTTGTTAAGAAGATACAAGAGATTCAAATAGTAGTGACAAAAATAATTTTCGTTGTTAGAATCAGTTTTGATATTAACGGAATATAAACTTTAGGTGAAAAAATGGTATTTTGAGATCTTTTAAATAAAAAAATATTGTTAAAGCAAACTTTGGGTGGGAAAAAGTGGTTTACTCTCCGATAAAATGAAATTCCTCGCAACCATTTGCCAAATAATGGCCAACCTTTTTTTTTTTTTTTTTTTTTTAACTCTACAAAATGCAAATTAATTTAATTCGGAACTAATTAAATTGGCAATTTTCAAGGGCTCATAATTTCTTATAGGGAAGCCTCATCGACCTTCAATCCAACGGTTTGCATTTTCTCTTGACATTAAGACATTTGGTAATTGCGCTTCCATACATCTCCAGTTCTCAATATATCTGAGATCTGTACTTGAACTTCAGCTTTCCTTCAGACACCGTGACTTTCTTCATTCAACTCTTCACATCACGGTAAGCTCAATCCCTTCGAGGTCTCAGGCCTACGATTTTTATTTCTAATTATCGTTCAAATTCTCTATTATTTCGATTTCTTCAAATATATTCATGTTTGTTGCGTAATACCTCTGTTTGTTTTATTAGAAACTGAGAAGGAAAATTGAATCAGTATTTATTTGTCGATTCTGTGCGCTTTCTGAGAAATCGAAAAGATGACTTTTACGATTAGTTGACTGAAACAGATTTCGCGAAAGGGAGAAAGTGTTTCGAATTTCTCTCTTTTAAAACATTTTCTCAGCAGCCAAACAGAGCATTAGGGTTTTCGTTTCTATCTTCATGTCATAACATTCGTATTTATTATTGTTTCACTTCTCAGCACAATTGATGCATGATGGTTTTCTTCTCTTGAGGGTCTAACATTTCACTTTAGTTGTTTATCTCTTTGGTAGTCTTTTAATGTTAGATTGCAATTCCATGTTGTAGATGGATTGGCAAGGGCAAAAATTAGCGGAGCACTTGATGCAGATAATGTTGTTGGCATCTGCGGTTGTGGCATTTGTTACTGGTTACGCAATGAGTTCATTTCAGATGATGATGTTGATATACGCAGGTGGTGTGGTTCTCACCACATTAATCACTGTCCCTAACTGGCCTTTCTTCAATCGCCACCCTCTCAACTGGTTGGATCCAAGTGAGGCCGAAAAGCATCCCAAACCGCAGGTGGCTGTTAGTTCAAAGAAAAAGCCTGCTAAGAAGTAGGTTAATTTTGGCATTTGATAGGGTTTCTATGACTTTGGCTGTCATCTTCTTATGAAAGGTTTATAAAAAACACCATTGCTTTCTTGTCAAAAACTTTGAAACTCTCTTGACTGTCACTAGAAATTGGCCTTGATTTAGTATAATGACTGTGTTGCCTGCATGCTGTTATTATTATTGTTATGTGTTGTTTCTTTGGTAAAGAAGGATCTAATTGCTTGCCTGTTAATGGTGTTAAGAATATTTAATTTGGTCATCAACTCACTATGATAAGGCATGGTGAGTAATGATATGATGAGATTGACTTAAGAGTAAACCCTGGAAAGTGACGTTTCTGCATAGCTGAAATGAAAGTGAATGTTATAGTTTTATGTAGCTAACTTTTTCTGGAGAATTGTGAGATTTTGATAGAAGTTAAGCATGGTTCTGCTTGATGGTATGTCAAAGTATTCGCCTGAATTAGCCAATGATTATACTAGTTGTTCAGGGAAAAATGAATTCTGATTTCTCTTTGGGAAATTGATGTTGCCTTGTGCATTAACCACAACAATAATTTGAGCAAACCTGATTAATGCTTGAAATTATGAAATTGACAATCAATAAGATTGAATGGTGATTTCATCATTTCATATAGTCAACCTGATTTTGTTAACAAGGAAATTTGTATTCTCATTTTCTTTATTAGAGAGATGTTGGCGAGTTTATTGGCTTCAGGTATCTTTTATTAAGTATATTCCTATTATCCTATAGAGTGGTTTGAATGCTTCCTGTCTTCCATCTGTGATGATCTAACATATCAATGTTTTCAGCCTTGAGGGGAGTGTGTTTTTCTTTTTCCTTATCTATATGGCCATTTGTTGGATGAGATCATAAACTGCATGATCGCTAGGATACTCCAAAGATTTGGAGTATTGGTGATAATATCTAAGCTGTTACTATGCGAAGTATTTCAGTTGACTGATGGCAGTGTTGATGTGCATATGAATAATAGAAAGTTCAGGTTTTAAGTAGCCACTTAAATGTCAATTCTGGTTACCACGTTAAGTCCAGCAGAGGCTAACTAGCTAGCACAAGACATTCCCTTCAATACTTTAAATTACGAATATGGAGGAGTCCTTGCCCTTAGTCAATATCATGATGGTGTTAAAAGAGTTTTGCAGACAAAGCAAAGCGAAGTGGTCCGGCATTGCTTCGCAACTGTACTTTAATCCTTAAAAATACTTGACATCAATAATATGTATAGCAAAATTCAGTCCACGGAATTAACTCATTCATTTTATGTTCATCTATAACGAGACAAGGTTTCTTAGGTTGAATTTCAAACAAAATTAAGGGCATCATATATTGGAGCATCAGATGCCAAGTTTATAAACCGGTACATGGAAAAACAGGGTTAAAATTTAGAAAAAAAAAGACACAAGCTGGAACTCAATTTTACATCCTAAAATCTTCACTAGTTCACTGCTTTACTGCCTGACATCTGTTTCTGCAAAAATTAACGCTGTGGGTAGTGCATACCATGAAAGAGAAAATTGCAAATGTTAACACATTAGATCTCAATCAGTCCCACTAGCAGCCATTATACAAGGATTTATTCTCTATCCAAGAAAACTCACAAATCTGATTGGTATCACATCATTACCCGTACCGATGAATTCAGTGTAGCAGCTGTAACAAAAAAGAGGGTCAAAAATCTACTCATTTACACTTACTGTTTAAAACCAACTTTCTACTGGCTTTCGTTCCTCATATCTCTCAAAATGGGATCATTTTCCAAGTCTAGCTCATCCTCATCCTCATCCAGCTCATCCTCATCCTCATCCTCATCCAGCTCATCTAATATTGACTGGTTGATCTTCTTGCGAGACTGTCTTCGGTGCTTTTTAGGCTCCAATCGTGGTTCAGCTTGCTGAACACCCATGTCACCCATCTTGTACCTACAAACAATTTGACAATTGGAAATGCAGTTATCAAACCAGGATTGTCCTGCAAAGTTATACTAACAAGGAACTGAACTACATTTTTGCAAATTATTTGGTCTAGAAGAAAAGGAAGTACAGGAAAAAGATAGGAAGAGTCGTCAGTATAAATGCTTAATACAAACATTTATTGGCCATAGAGTAATGAAACTGAAGTTGCTATTTCAGACCAAAATGTTTCTACTCTCAATTTTAATGGCCGTTGAGCTTATTGAACATAACATTATCTAACTTTTGGTTCCACCAGCAGGATCCGCGATTTTTTATGGGCACAGGCATCCCAGGTAATTCAGTCTTACGGTTCTTCATTATCTGTATATGGCCTTTTTTTTCTAGGTGCTCAATTTGTATGGGCTTTTAGTTTAATGTTTCTATTCAGCAAGCGTGGTTATTGGCAAGAACTTATTGAATCCATTGTTTGGGCTCATAATAAATTAAAGGTTGCTCCTGCTACTCAGCCTAAAGCCTAGAGCCTTGAGCATTGTACAAGGACGTGTTGTAGGAGTCACCCATTACGTTCTGGGTGGAACTGCCACAACATGGCAAATATGTAGCTATCACTAGAGATCTAATTTTACGTACCTTACATCACCCTCTCTTTTGGTTCCAAATGTCCTCAACTGAAACACCTCTCTCATCCTGATCTCATCAAGAAGTTGAAAATAGTATTGATATCTTTCCCAATCCCCTTTTATAACGCACCCTGGTTCACCAATATGCAAGCAATCATTGAATGTACATTTCAAGGGCTCATTGGCTTTCAACCTTTTCCGAATCTGAGGAGAAAATAGAAACAGAAAGAATCAACAATAGAAAAGAGAAGGTATCACTACCTGTTCATAAATTTAACACAGTCAAAGCTTAAATAAATGAAGCGTGCGAAATCACTGTCAACAGGCTAAAAGCACAAACCTCAGGGAAAGCTTGTGCAAGAGATTGCTTAGTTACTTTCAGTAAACTAGGCTGATTAAACCCAGGAGTATCAGCTAGATAACCTCCTCCAGATAATGGAAGCAAAGAAACATGGCGCGTGGTATGCTTTCCCCTGCCGCTTCTGGTTGAAACTTCCCCAACACGCTGATCCTCTAACCATTTGCTTCCCAAAATCTGGAGAGAGTGAATGTACAAGAACGAAATTATAACCCAAACACAAACAAAAGGAAAGACAAATAAGTGAAGGAACAGGGTTAGGAGAACCCCACTGGTTCAAACCAATTATCCCCTTCAGCAGCATCAGCAGCACTAGGATTGCTTCTCAAAGCATTAATAAGACTAGACTTCCCAACTCCACTTGGACCCACAATTACAGTTGTTTGATTTTTCAAGCTTGATGCAAGAGAGTCAAGTCCGTATTTTGATTCGACACTGCAAAGCAGCGGTTCGTAGCCCCAACCATGCAGCCTAGTGTTCCATCCAACCAGTGTCTGCAGAGCCAAGACATTTTAGCATTAACAGCACTGGAATAGAAGAAAAAAAATGCGTTTGATTTAGAATAGAACAGAAGTGCTTAGAGAGCGGGATATTTTTCCCACAACCAATTCAAACACTGATTGAGAGATAGGTGTAATCCTGTAAGTTTTATATCAACAGTCCTAAAGAAACAGCAACAATAACACCACTACTGTTAGTTGCAGCACGAGCTTGACTATAATCCACAGCTTTGTGCAGGCATTTCTCTTTTCACGTGCCATTCAGAATTAAAACAATAAAGATTGGCTAGAAGCCAATCTCATTAACTTTCTCTCACAAACCGGCAGTTCCCAATTGGTTTACGATGAATTTATCAAATATCATAAACCCGAATTAAAATCAAAGTTTATCAAATTTTCACCTTCAAGCAAAGTTGCAATAAACTTAATACTAAGCAAAGTTTATTTTCACCTTCAATCATATAGATATTACATCCTAATAACATGCCAATTCAAATTAGAAACTGAAGCTAAGATTAGAAGGCAGATTTGAATAAAACAAAACAATAATGAAATAATATAAACAAAATGTATCTAACCTCCTTATCAACAAGCTCTACTTTGTTCAATGCTAGGGTGAGTGGAATTCCTGTCGACTCAGCCTCAACCAAGAACCTTGTGAGCGTAAATGGCTCTGGCTTGGGCTGGTCTAGTGAGAAAAGCACGAGCAAATGGTCCACATTCGCCACGGGAGGGTCCAGAATCTCCGTACTCCGTTGAAACACATTCTCAATCATGCCTCTGCGGTCCACCCAATCAATGGACCCCACCACCACCTTGTCCCCGACCAAAACTCTCCGTTTTATCTTCTTCAGCACGGCTTTCACCACACACAGCAGCTCGACTCCACTAGTGATGTTGGAAGACGAATCGGAGGTTCTAGAAGGTTCTGGTTGGACGATCACGCGCATGAAATTCGCTTGGGCGGCGGCTACAGTACCTATTGCTTGGGACTCGGTCAGGTTCTGTTTGTCCTGTGGTGAGAGAACTGGAGCGAGAGAGGAGAATTCTTTCACAGTGTGTTGTTTGGCTCTGAGTAGATTCTTGCTAACATAGTTTTTAGGTTTTTGTTGCTGGTGCTTAGCTGCGGCGGTGACGATCGGGGCTTGACGGTGGTGGATAGCTGATACATGGCGGATGAAGTTGTTAACGGCGGTTGCTCGGTGACGGAAGAGAGAAATTGAAGAGATCGGCATGGAGATCGTTAGTGTAACAATAATTTTCGATCAAAATTTGAAGAGATAAAAACAAAGGAAGCGAAAAGTCACGCATTGGGTGTTTTATCCATTTTTTCTAAACTGAAGCAGTGGAAGCATTTGAGTGTCCAGTAGCTTCTTGAAGGATTAGCAACAGACATTTACAGTTAGTTGCCTTAAACGACATCGCTTCAGCATTACATCTGCAGAAAAGATCAGCACGAAAATTTTATTTGTTAATTTAAATTGAATACCTTATAATCATCAAAACCAATATTCTATAGGCGTGTATATTTTGATCGAATTTTGATTGAATTATACAATATTATCCTGTTAATACTTTACGCAATGAAATACTGTTACCCGCCAACCGAAAAAATCTAGGATATCGAATCATCAATATGATTATAAAAATGTAATAAGAGACATGCCAAACCGTGATTTATGCATAGTTGAAGTACATCAAAGTCTCCTTCAATTCAAAATATCACTGCCAAACACTAATGTTTCATCATATTTAATTGTAATAAGCCACATGTCAAACCATAAATTTGCCTACATAATTGTTATAAAGCATTTGTCGAACTATATTTTATTCATAACTGAAATATATTAAGGTCGATTTGAGTTTACATTGTAACTAGCATACCATCAATTTTCCTATAGAGTTGTAATGAGCTATTGGGCGAACCATAAATTATACATAATTGTTACATAAATAATATACATAACAATGTGATTTTTATGAATAATAGTAAATTAACCAATTTAGATTTGTTATATTTTATTATAAAAACAGTTGGACAATATGATGCTCAATGAATTGTACCATACAATATGTTCTTATTAGTTCTATGATGATAAAAAATTTAAATATTTAATACATGATTATCATATTTACATAATTTTGATGTTTGGTCAGGTATAAAATCTTCCCATTTACAGGTGTACATTTATCTGTTCAACAATTATATTTGGGAAGGATAAGAAACTATCAATTGGAATATAAATCTGGAAACATAAGTGCTGTTGAATTGAGAACACAAGTGTGCAGGGAAAATAGGAAATTGAGAATGTTTGAATTGAAGAGAAAAAGAGGTAGATAATATTAAATTTTCATATAATTATTATCTATTTTTTTGATATGTTAGTAAGTTGTGATTGTTTTTCTGGTCCTCGATTGTACACGTAAGTTGGCTCGGACACCCCCAGTCACAAAAAAATAAATAAATAAATAAAAGAAAATATGGTCCATGATATAGTTCAAAACCAAGATAACTGTCCTTTTTTCCTTTGATTTTAGTTACCATAATACAAAAAATTTGTGTGTGTAAATTATTTGGTGTATAAAGGATTGGCAATATGTTTTTAATAGTTATGAAATAGTTATCGAATAAATCAATTATTGTTTTTCCAGTTTTTGGTTATTTGGTGTAAAAAATTATTATTATTTTGAATTCCAGGTAAGTTGAAGAAGCAAAAATACAAGGAGAGTAGGAAATACAGAATGTCTATATTGAAAAGAAAGAGAGGTGGCGAATGTCATATTTTTAAATAATTATGTTGTCTTGATTATCATGATCTTTATCGACTTAATAAATCTAGCAGGTGTTAATCCATGTATAAACTTGTTATGCCGCGAAAAATAAGGTTGACGCCGAGCCTTGTCAGCATGGGCGGTCAGAGTTTAGGTAGGTTTTACAATCATTCATATACAGCCACGTCGCATGCTGATGTAAGCGGCATGCTCCTGCCAGTGCAGTGGGTATGCGCCAGATTGGCGAAATGCTAGAAACGATCCACGTGTCCAATCCCTGCACAAGTCGAGGAAATCACTCGAGCAAGTGAGCAATGGGATGCAGAGAATGATTTGCACAGCATCTGCCCTACTCACAGATTTAGTAATCATTACCTTAATTCATCACACTATAAATAGAGGGCTCCTCTCCCGTTTGTGGGATTAGCTAATTTCACTTTGGAATAGCATACTCTCTCTCTCTCTCTCTCTCTTGTACTCTCAAAATTATAAATCAGCTCGTTGAACGCGTCCTGACTTTATACATTAATACAGTATTAGTGGACATAGCATTCGCTTATTTGAGCATCCGAACCACTTTAAACATTGTTCTTCATCCCTTCCTCAATCCAATACCCCCATATTCACGTGTGATCTCCGAGTTCGCTTAATATTTTCCACGTGCAATTAGTTGATGTCAAAATCTAACATCAACAAAACTAAAAATCTAATGTGAAGGATACACACTCAGAATAATGCGACTATGAGTTTTAAAAGTGTCAAAATACATGTACAAATATTATTGAAGGTTTTTCCTTTTTTTTTTTGGAGCAACATTATTAAGTTTGTTATGTTTTAAAAAATACTTTTATTTCTGTTAACTGCGGAAATGAAGCCCTGCAATTTTAGTGAACCATCTTACAATTGCAATAATTGTGGGGCACTTTTGTGGTATGAAGAGCGTAACAAGACTAATTAAAACCTCATCACTTTATTCCACAAGAAATAACAAACTAATAATTGAAACTGAATCAATTGATTTCAACCATAAATGATTTCAAGAGGCAATGCACAACAAGCAACAAGATATTGAATCGCTGCATAAACTAAAATTTTAATATACAAAATCACACACCAAAAAAAGAAAAAGAAAAAACAATTAAAATAAATCAGACAAATATCTTACATTGAAATATTATCTTGTTAACCACCACTAGGTGCCCCAGCGGTCAAATTGGACTTTTGGGTATATTATTCAAGAGGTCTTGAGTTCGATTTACATGGGTTGCTAATAAGGGTGATCACTAATGAGATTTACTCGGTTGCCAACTTTAGGGTTCCAATAAATTAGTTAAGGTATGCATAAACTGACTCGGACACTCCCGATCACCAGAAAAAAAAAAAAATTATCTTATTAATACTTCACACAATGAATACTGCTACCTGCCAACCGATAAATCCGGATAGGGGCTGCTTATCGAAATTGAAGTTGGGCTTTAGGTTTAGGATGGTGGGAAATGTGAAAGGGTAAACATGGGTTGAGACTTGAGACTTGAGAGTATATTTTATTGGACGTGGTGCATTTAGAAATACTCTTTACATGAGGAAAAGCCCACGTGATGGAAGTCCAATCTTATTTGTAGATGATCCTTCTTTTATTTTTTGAATCTTGTCTTATAATGTAATTGATTTATTTTTGTAAGATTTATAAAGAATTTTTTTTTCTATCACTAGGGGAGTTCGAACCAGTTTACGTGTATCTTAACCAATCTCTCAATATCCTAAAACTAACAGTCAAGTAAAAGTTCAAGTAGTCACTCTTATTAGTACTTAAAGAGACTCGAGCTTATGAAAGTTGCTTTTATTCTTTTACTATCATGCCACCTAGTATTGGTTATTATAAAGAATTTTAGTCCTATGTGCGTAAATAAATGGAGATTAGTTGGAAAAAAAAAAATTAGATTAACATAAGGATATCATATAAATAAGAAAAAATATGCGATATCATGATAGTATTACAAACATAGTATTGCAAGTTAATACATCCATATCATGTAATTATTGTATTTAATAACTATCAATCATATTCATTGTAAAGATACATAAGAGAAAGAAATTCACACATAACATAAATTCACTATATAGTGGTGTAAATGATGTGATATCCTATAAAACTTATACTTTCGACGAAGAGACCATTGTCCTCCAATATTTATATATTTTTAGTGTCTTTAAATTAAAGTAATCATATTTTTTACACCATTCTCTTCGACCATAATTCTGTAGCTTGTTACAAATTAAATATACAGTACATCATCTACAACACAAGATAAACACGCTAACTTAGCAAGTATAATGACGGATTTAATTAGCATGTTAATGATGTTTATGTTATCTGTACTCTACCCACACGAAAAACAATGAGTAAACAATTTTTTTTCTCACCCAAGGTTTACCTTACCGACATTTTATCACTCATAATACCACTTTCCCACTCAACGTTTATATTTTTTTAATATCAAAAATATACTTCACTTTCTCAACTGACGTTTTCCGAGTTACTATAAGTTAGGGTGAGAGGGTTTTTGTAGATCAGAGATCGGTGGATCAAATGGTAGTGACCAATTGAATATATACCGTTGAAATTAGTCAGAAATCAACTAAGAATATGAAACTTTAGCTTTGTGGTGATCGACAATCAGCAATAAATTGGGTGTTGGAGTGAGGAGTTTTGTAGAAAGGAGACCGAAGGTTGGTGAAAGAGAGAATTTTCATCGTCTGAATCGGCCGGAATCGACTTTGGGTAGTAATGGAATATAAACGTTGGGTGGAAAAGTGGTATTTTAAAACTTTTTGGGTGGGAAAGGGCCATTAATGAAAACCTTGGGTGGGAAAAAGTTGTTTACTCGAAAAACAATTAACAAATTAAATTGACTTAATTCAACCTTAAAACATGAAAACTAGTAGCTGAGAGCCGGGAATGTAAACCCCTCTTTGCAACACCAAAGGCCATTCTGCCGTTGCCATAACGACCCCCAATAAAAGAAATTATACCCGAGAAAATGTTTTCAACTATAAAATATAATGCCTTCCATCACTGGCTCTGAGTCACCATTAATAACATTGAATGTTAGATATTTCTCTTTATCCATAAATTCTTTGCTTGAAAAAATGGTATGGTCGGCTTTAAAATAACCATTGAATCAAATTCAACCTTTGTTATTGTTTATTTAAAGCTGTATTAATTTCCAATCAATTTTGTTTCAGTCAATATCTTCGGGTCAACATTACGGTTACGTTCTAATTTTTTTTTTTATATATAAAATTTAAAATAATAAGAAAAAGTTTGATTTTCAAGATTCTTCCATCTTACCTTAATTTTGAAAAGGTTCTTTCAAGATGAAGGTAAGAGATAGTGTTAGATACATTTCATCGAACGATTGCAAGGCATGGCATGGTTTTTAATAAGAGCATAATGGGCGGTGTTTGGTGCACGCTATTGTATTTGTGGGATATAATAATAAATTTATCACATGCTATAAATAAGATCGAGATATTCCCAAATAGTAATGTGACACGTGTGGCACGACGACAAGCCCTGCCCTTTTCCTTTGTTGAACAGCTGTTGTAGCCGAATATGAGTCGTTGAAAGTGTGGAGGATGCTTATAATACTATCATTGATTTGTCCTCAAATGTAATTTAAACCACCGGTGAGGTGACCCACCACCCTCACCTATTTTATAGGTTGATTTCCACTTTCCCCATAACATTAAAGGGCAAAAGCACTTTAATAGTGTAATCGATTTATCAAATTTATTTATTTATTTACTTTTTACGGGTCAGTTTGCAGACATTTATGATTAAGTAAATCAATAATAATCATTCTAATTATAAATCGAAGTGATTCAAAATCAGGATTTTTTAAATAATATAATATATTTAAAAATTATTATCTAATTAGTCAATTATCTAAAGATGGTTAATTATTAATTCTTTTACATTAACGGATATGTCAATTAGTATATATTTAAGAGAATATACATGAAATAATGTGCCCAGTGAATTAGATATTATATTATTTGTAGTTGAGATAATGTTTCTTACTTTAGTTATCGGATGATATGATTCTGTAACACAAAAAAGTTTTTTGATGATGTCTGTACTGTATCTATGGATTTACATACATCTAAATCCTTGATATACTTAATAATATATGGTCGAGATTCAAAATTATCAATTAATTGCCTTAATAATTGTTTAAATTACATTAATTATTTATTATAATATTCTGTAATCAACGTGATATTATCGCATTAATTTGAACGAATTATTTAAGAGTAACGTTAATCTTAAAGTGGAAACTGTCAGGCATACGTGGAGAGAATTGCCTGTCCACGGTAATATAAATGCCAGACGCGCACACTGGATTTTTAACCAACAACAAATGAGTTTATAAAATCAAGGGTTGGGTCCCATCACTTAGCGCAAGCACGCGTCTCTTTTTCTCGAAATGTAGACCCAACTAATCTACCCAACTGACTATGCGTTAATCCTACCCATTCGTGGGGGTCCAACGCGGCAACGCACACTATCCTATGGCCCACCGCAGCCATATTTGACCCGACTCCACACTCTGGACCCAACTAAACCCGACCTGACCCAACCGACGTATAAACGCAGCAACTCATATATTTATGTTTCATTAGCCAGGTTTTTCTAAAATCTTAAACGTCCTTAGGTAAATTTCCCATTGCGTGGCAGCCACGCGTACCAGTATACGAATAAATCCATCGCCCCAGATGGCAGGATTAGTCCTCAACCAAAGACGTGAAAGATGTAGAAAGTTTGTTAAGAGGTGTTTGTCTAAACTTATAAACTGGTTAAACTAATTTGAAAATTCTAAAATTAAGTTGACATGTTTATTTATAATTTTTTTTAACTTATAAATTGAGTTTATAAGTAAAAAAAAAATAAGATGGAGAAGACATTTTTTTTTTTTTTTTATAAGTACTCTGCTTATAATATGTAAGATCAATGCGTGAGAGCTAATATGAATCTCAATGAACTTGACTCCTTCGATTGGTTGTACCACAACTTTTTTGTGGTAAGGGACATATAGAGCAAATTGGATTCATTTGTCCATGTCAGTCAGTTTTCAAATTACCAATCGATCCCTCTCACTTTGATTCCCTATATAAAATCAATTGACATTTGATGGGCCATATTAATTTCTATTTTATGTGACTCCATTTTACTCTCAAAACAAAAAAAATATAAAAAAAATAGAAAGATAAGATTGAATTGTTCAATGGGAATATATTCCACATCCCACTTTGATGATATTGTCATAAATCATAATTGACTGGAATTTTGGTAGTACGACTACCAATAAAAATAGGAGAAACCCGTAAGAGTCAAAACCAAAGCAATCGGCCAATAAAAAAACAACGGTTGAAATGCAAAAGTATTAATGCGAACTATTTGAGTTAAATCATAAAATATACCATTAAAGATTCTATAAATAGCTGAAAATTTACACGTCACGATTTCCTTATCCATAAGAGTCAAAACTAAAGCAATCGACCAATCAAAAACAACTGTTGAAATGTAAAATTATTGACATTCCTTTGCCATCAATTTATAGTACTGCAAATAGGTGCGTTCTCTATTTTTATTATTGCTAATTATTTGAGTTAATTCATTAATATACAATTAAAGATTCTAATAAGAATAAAGATACGATCACAAACGAATCTCACAAACTTTATTTCACAAATTTAGTGTAGTAATTGAGTTGGTAGCTCTCATCACATCTAAGACACTAAATAATTTTGATTAAATACGAACGGTGGTCTCTTAGAGATTAACGATCGTTTCTTTAGGATGAATGGTTATTCTTTCGTAAGAAACGACTATGAAGGAACAATTATTCTTTATGAAAGAACGATCGTTGAATGACTATTCTTTCATAAGTAAAAACAACCGTTCCTTTATAAGTAAGAACAGTCATTCATTTGTAAGGAACGATTGTTTTATAAGAATAAATAACTGTTCTATAAGAAATGAATGTTACATTCATAAAAATAACTATTCCTTACGATAACAACTGTTCTTTATGAATGAATGATCTTTTGTACTTAAGAAACAATCGTTCACATTTAATCAGAGTCGTCAGTTGATATGATAATATTAACTCAAGTGCCAAGTCAGGTTTGTGAGATTCGTTTATTATTTTAGTAATGAGTAATGCTACAATTATCGAAAAAACACACCAAATTAATACATCAAATAACGTGATATAATCCTGATTATCGATTAATTAATTCGATGTATCAATTCACTCTCCTAACAAATAACTACAAATCTACACGTCACGATTTCCTTATCCGGACACTAGCATTGACAAGTAGATTAGACTAAAACAAGCATCTTGCATATTAGCCAGTAAACGAAGGAATAAATAAAGAAAAGAGAACGACTCCGTGGATACCAGTCATCTCATCTCCACTTTATCTAACCAAAATAATATTTAATTTAAATTAAATTAAATATAATATAATATTTACATAGAACTTTTCTACACCCCTCACCCCAAAAGTCCACATTCCTTTCCACATCAATCAACAAATTCACTATGACCCACCACTTGTAACCACACACTCAACACGATAATCAACCATCAATCAGATTAGATACAGAACAAACCATCATGCTATCTCCTGCTGCAGCTGCACACTAAAATAATCTCCCACGATCACGAGTTCAAATTTCGACAAAGCAATTAAGAAAATATTTTGCCACCCTTTTATTTTGGGAACACAACACAACACAACAATTACTATTACATAATACTCGTCACTCTGTCTCTATCTATAATCTATCTATTTATCCTCACCGTCACCGGTTTGAGTGAAAATCTCATTCTCATCTTGACGTGGTGGCGCTCTGTTAATTTTATCTTCTCCTCCTTTTTTCTAGTCTTTCCATATATTTATATCTATTCATCCTCATTTTTAGCTCACCATCAACCTAAGACAATTCATTTATCATTATCTCTCTTTCTTCAACGAACTCTTTTTCAGCTTTTCCGTATCCCGTAACCTCCGATTTTCAGGTAATTCTTGCGTTCTTTATGGTTATTTCGACTATTCAGATCTGTTTACTTATTCAAGATTGTTATCTTCCGTTATACATTTTGTCGGATTCGGACATGTTTTTTCTTGTGTCCGACAGGTGTGTCGGTCAAATATATAAGAGTTTGAATACTTCTGACGCTTAAACTTAGCATTTCTGATTGGTTTATAATAGGGATAGAACCAGTTGTCAAGCTACGTTTTACATTCAACTCAGATCTGATTAGTTGTTTTTCCGCGAATTTGGATTTTAATATCCTTGCTTCATTTAATCAGATTTTTTGTTTTTCAATATCAAATATTTTTAAGGACTTTATCGATGTCGGATCCGTTTATTCAATTCCGTTTATTAATACATTATTCGGAGGTGATATTGCCTTGTAATGGAGATCTGTTAAATTCATTCTTCTGGTTTTTACCTTCTTGGGTTTTGGTAGGTAGGTTGTTGAAGTTGAGATTTATGCTATTACCAGTTAAGAGAAATATTGAAATGGTTTTTGGATCCTTTATTGTGTCCATTTCATTTGTCTTCGATAAAGTGGAGAACAAGTGATCTGTTGGGCGGTCAAATTAATATATATAATTGACAATTGTTTGCTTGATTTTGCAATTATAGTATGCCATTTTAGTTTTAGGTGCCGGCCTTTGAAAACTGTAGTCAAATCTATGACGAGCCATAATTACGTTAGTTAACTGGAAATTTGAACGTGCTGGTAGAATTGCCTTTTATGGTCAGCGTTGCTATTTATGTATTTATTCACTTTTATAACTAACATCCAGTTTTTGTAAATTTTAATTGACTGTTCTTTTTGTAATGCGATTGATTCAGGTGGTTAAACAATCTATTGAAATGGAGGTTAATGGGGGCTAGAACTTGCTATGTTCTATGGCCTTGATTGGTAATTTTATATTCTCTCAACTCTTATGATCTTGTGGATAAGTACTGGGTTTTGTGTACTCTTATACTTGAAACTATTGTGACGATCTTCTCCTTTTATGTGTAGATATCTGGGAAATGTGTGGTGGGAGAGTTAAAATTAGAGATCTAGAAGATACCACTTTAAGAGGAAGAAACTACTTCAAGAGCAAACTTTCTGGTATGGAGTATGAATCAGACTGGACAAAACATAGAAAATCCTCGGCATTTACTGCTCAAGTGATTCGTTCTGCAACATCTTTTATGCCTTGGTCTTGTAAAATGCCCATAGGTGATGGATTTCATGAATTTCTTTAATCAATTGTTTGTCATTTGAAACAAAAGCATAGTTAGGTTCTCTGGAATATATAATTGAACAAGTACAAGAATCATCAACTTCTCCTCATTTTGCAATATTTAAAATGCCTGGTTTTGTAAGTGGAAAGAAGAGAATTACAGAACCAAATATGTGTTTCTCCACATTGAGCGAGCAACACACATTAACTCATTCGAAAAGCAATCCTCGTTTAACCTCAGAGGTTGCTAATGATCTGGACAGCCCCATTTTACCAGGGCTCCCAGATGACGTGTCAAAGTACATCCTTGCACTTGTTCCTCGTTCCAATTTCCCCTCTATGGGTGCTGTCTCCAAGAAATGGAGGTCTTATATCCGGAGCAAAGAATTCATCACCGTCAGGAAATTACTTGGGTTGCTTGAGGAATGGCTTTGCATCTTAACTATGGATGCAGAAGGAAAGCAAAGCCAATGGGAGGTTTTGGATTGTGAGGGAAACAAACATCGGTTTCTTCCACTGATGCCTGGTCCAGTGAAGGCTGGGTTTGGGGTGGTTGTCATTAACGGAAAGCTTCTTGTAATGGCTGGTTATTCAGTGATTGATGGGACTGGCTCTGCTTCTGCAGATGTTTACGAATATGATCCTTGCCTTAACAGGTTTGTTTCCATTCATCTTCTGTGCTGGCCTTAATATTTTGTCATGGTTTATTGGATCTGCCAATTTTCACTTGTCAGGAATAGAATTTTTGAGCAGTTATGAAATATTTGTACTTCTCTTATAGTAATTGCTAATAATATCTTAGGCTAGTGGATGCCAAGAAATTTAATTTGTTTGATTACTATTATATCTTTGGCTGGGGAAATTTATGATATATTTTACCAGTTAAGAATATTACCATTTGAAGTAGGGGCGGATTCAGAAATTTCTGTTAGGGTAGGTCAAAATAAAAACTAATTACACATTAATATTTTTGTTAGAGTGGGCCAAAATCAAAAAATTGTATATATTAATATTTTTTAATCAAATTTGGGGGTGGGCCATGTACTACATCCGCCCTGATTTGAAGGTCTCTGTGCACGTTGTGAGTTGGGTGAATGGTTTATAAACTGGGACTTCCAATTAAATTATCATCACTGGCCTCAATCATGTTAACTCCTTTGAAGTGATTGTAGACTCCAATTGAAATTGTAGAAGGATGTGGGAAGTTGGTTAATCTGGGAGTGCGTCTTTGCATTATTTGTGTCTATTATGGCTGTTGCAGTCTGAAACGTTATTCTTGTTCAAAGTTGGCTTGCTTTTCTATTCTTGCTAGCTTTGTAACACTTCCGTAATTTCAGTTGGAGCAAATTGGCAAACATGAATGTGGCCCGTTATGAATTTGCTTGTGCTGAGGTGAATGGCATGGTTTATGCGGTTGGAGGCTATGGGACAGATGGAGAAAGCCTCTCAAGTGCCGAGGTGTATGACCCCGAAACTGACGAGTGGACCCTGATAGAGAGTCTTCGAAGACCAAGATGGGGTTGTTTTGCGTGTGGCTTTGATGGGAAACTTTATGTTATGGGTGGAAGGTCGAGCTTCACCATTGGAAATTCAAGGTTCGTTGATGTCTACAACCCTGAGAGGCACGCCTGGTGTCAGATGAAGAATGGTTGTGTCATGGTCACTGCTCATGCTGTGATCGAAAAGAAGCTCTTCTGTATGGAGTGGAAAAACCAGAGGAAATTGGCCATATTCGATCCAGAGGACAATTCATGGAAGATGGTGCCAGTTCCCTTGACTGGTAGCTCATCCATTGGGTTCCGATTTGGGATACTGGATGGAAAGCTTTTGCTTTTCTCTCTAGAAGAAGAACCTGGTTACAACACTCTGCTGTATGATCCTCATGCAGCTCCAGGTTCAGAATGGCAGACCTCCAGGATAAAGCCGTCTGGTTTGTGCTTGTGCAGTGTGACAATCATTGCTTGAAAGTAAAGCTTCATTGCGAAATTCCAAAATGTTTCTTCAGATTTGGTTGGCTTATTGTATTTTAATTGAATCAGGTTAAAAACTTTTTATTTGTTTTGGTTTGGCAATGTGTTGCCAGGTTTTAGACGAGTCTATTGGACTAATCTTTTAGGCCTCAAGACTTATTGATGAAATCTAGTTTCTTATCATGCATTCTGGTTGACAGTGCCTTGACTGCCTTCTCTTGCTCGCATTTTTTTTTTTTAAATTACCGTGGGTGTTTGGGTTAGCTTGGGTGTATCTTCACTAATTTTTAGGGCCCTGAAACTTTTGATCGGGTAAGAGCCTTAATGGTCACTCCTATTAGTGTCTGGGAGAACTTGAATTCAAAAGTTCATCAAACCTTTTTTTGTTCTTTTACCATTATATCACCCAATAATCGTTAACTCGCTTGCATTTCTTCCTTGGTCGTTGTGTAGATATGTCATAGGTGTAATGCTTTCTTTTTAGCTAGTATACTCATAAAATAATCAATAAAACTCATTAAAAATATATGTAAGAAAATACACATATAAACAAGTAATAAAGTATGTGCTCACATTTAATTTTTCTTTATATACAAATATTTACAAAATATACTCAAAATAGCAACTTGATAGTGTAGCCCAATCCCTTCCACTGCGTGACATTCCGAGTGACTGCAACTCATCCATTATCTGAAAAAAAATTGAAAATAACGGAGTGAGCACTAATTGCTCAGTAAGTAAACCTGCTATGCTACCCTTCTCTCTCCGTTGATTAAATCATGAATTTTCTTTCCTTACAACTCATTTCCCGAGTACTCTTTATTCTTTATATGTTCTTTCTCCATTCTTTCTCGGTTTTGCTCTTTGTTTTTCTCTCAATTTTTTAATTTTTCACTACTCACGATAATGAGCATGGTATTATGCATATATATGATGCAAATGCACAAATGCATAGATTATGCATTTTCTTTTCTATTTTCTATTTTCTGTTTCTTTTTCTTTATTTCTTTATTTCTTTTCTAGTCTTTCTTTCTATTCTTTCTTTTCTTGCCGATCGGACTCGGTTGAGGCATAGATTTAGAGCCTTGGCTGTGTGAGTGAATTCTCTAATTCTGGGTACAATTTTCATCCATACGCACTTCTAACGGACTGTACAATTCTTTTTTCTGAATTCTGAGGCCGCTCACTAAAGGCGGCGCGCATGTGGGACTTTGTCACTTACAGGCTCCCCATCACAACAACTTTCTCCTCTTTTTATCTTTTTACACTTCTTTAACTAAAATTTAAGATTTGAATATCTTAAATATTACCATTTCTTTCTATTTTCTCTTTAATATATTTTAGTGTTTTTTCATGCTCTTATGAAGATGTATGCATGTAGATAGTTTCATGCTTATAATTCTTTCTAAATGCAAATGTTTAAATGCAAGGATGTCATGTAGCATAAAAATAAGTTTCTCTCTACCATCTACAAACTCATATCAATTCATAAATGAATAAAACTCATGCATACACTTCTCTTGGACATTTCATCAAACATATTGCATGCATAATCAAACTCTAATTTGACTACAATTCTATCTCTTTCTCAAGCCACCAATATTTGGAGTAAAATTCCTTTAAACAATTACTAAACCTGTCCAAAACAATACACTTCCAAAAATTCTACTCATCTCTTTCTAACTTCAACCAAACTTCAATTAATCATCATACAACCAAAACCACTTCTCATGGCTAAAGTCTATTCATCAATATTCATCAAACTCATCAATAATTCATCAATTTCATCAACAATTCTCAAATCATAAGCATATACATGTATGTAAAATCTCTACACACTTGATTTCTCAAATCATAACTTGGGTGAGATTTACTTACCTTTGATATGAGCAATCCAACCCTTTTTAGAATCTTCTTTGATGACACTCTCTTCTTCTTAAATCCTCCATGTGGGCGTTATAATAGGTAATACTATACTTAAAACCCGATCTCTCAAACTTTCTCTTATAATCCCGACGTGGCAACTTGCAATTGGTCAGTTTACAAATGAGTCTTGCTTGCTCGCTATGGATCCCGCCTGCCATTTGTGAGCTGACAAATTGCGAGTCTCCACGTTGGGATTGTGAGAGAGAGTTTGTAAGACTAGGTTGCGAATCAATCTTTATCCTATAATAAATTTGTATTTAAACCATTATCATGATAACGATAATTGCATTTCATGTAAAAGAAATGACTTTGATGACAAAAATTAGCCCTTTAGCAGATCTTAAAACCATATTATTATAACTGTGATATTGAGTCATACATAACAAGATCCTTTAAAATCAAGTAATCTTGAATCAAGAGGGAATTCAATATCCTTCTAACAATTAGACTTGTTACTCATTCATTTGGCTAACAAATAAATTGTTTATGTAAAATCGACTCTTCAAGTTTATATTTTATCCTCAATTTTTAACTATAAAGAAAAGAAAAATCATACAATGACAGTGAATATCGAAGGGTGTGTTTGGGTAACTATTTATGATATTATTTGAGCTCCAATTTTCAGAATATGCATTTGTTTTGTTACTTAGGGAATTGTATCCAAAAAATTTGATTCTTGACATATTTGACCGTTCTGTTTGTGAGGCCTATCATCTGCAATTTTTTTATTTTTTATTTTTTATCTTTTCCTTCTTTCTTCCTTTATTTCTTTCTTTAGTATGTCTCCTTCCAACCACCAACCACCGCGATAACTCTCTTTTCTTCATGCCATCTGCAACTTTTTTTTTTCTCTTTTCCTTCTTTCTTCTTCTTCTTCTTCTTCTTCTTTATCTCTTTAGTCTGTCTTCTTCCAACCACCAACCACCGCTACAACTTCTCTTCCATATGCATTCAACCTCTTGTGAAGCTCAATCAGGCCGATCTGCACTATTTCGGTGCACAACTCCTTGCTTCTTTCATATATGCCTCAGGTTTTGTTGTTTATGTATTATGTTTGTTTGTGTGGTTTTGTTGTTTATGTATTGTGCTTGTGTGTGTGAGTGATTGTAGTAAAGTTTTTTCAGTAAAGCGTATTATTAGGATCCGTGAAATGAGCACCATATTTCGTTTGTAATACCTACATTTAGAAATATGGTAGGGATTATTTTATATGGTAGGGATTATTTTATAGTCACTAGTTTTATAGAGGAATTCTATAAAAGTTTCAATAGGGGCAAAATGGTCATTTCACATAGAATCACATGTTCAAGTGAAAAGTGAGTATGATAAATATAATGTATTAAGTGTGCTAGCCATGAGAATAGAGTGGTAGAAAGGTTATGGACAATACACGTGATGTGATGCCGAGATGAATACGTGTTTGTAAAGTAATAGAAAGAAATTAAAGAATAAGGGTAAAATGGTCTTTGTACTCCTTACTTTTTCACTATGACTATAAAATAATCTCTACCATATTTCTGAATGTGGGTATTACATCTTTCACTACCAAAACCCAATTCGTGTTGTTACAGAAGAAGGTGTGAATTTGATAGGTTTTGTTGGTGTAATGACGTCTTTTACTTTTTCACAAATGTGTTTTCATAAAATAAAAATTATAAAATAAAATAGAAAACTGGTTATGGGTTTTGGGGGTTGCTGCAACTGAGAACCGGAGGACGATTTGGGAAGGGGGGAGCCGCAGGATTGGGGAAGGGGGGAGTTAGGAAAAAAGATAGAACAAAAAAGAAAAAAGAACAGTGAGTGGTTAGACGGAGAAATTTTAGAAGTAAAAAACTTTTCAGAAAATAGAAAAAGGAAAAATAAAAGTGATGGTGACTGGTGAGTGTTGTGTGGTGAGTTTATGGAGAAATTTTAGGAGTAAAAAATACTGGAAAAAAAATAAAGAAAAATAAAAGATTTGTGTTTGTTTCATCATTCCAAATATTTTTTTTTGGGATTTGTCTAACTTATATATTTGTTTTACAGATTCAACAACGCAATTTAATGGTAAGAACAAACTATGATCATATGACCAAATGTCAGTATAATTTGGCTCATCGTTGCATGATTGATTACTACTTTCAGTAGAAGAGGAGGTTTCGACGTTTTTCTAGACTTGGAGTCCATTACACACGCTGTTGGTCAACAATTGGATTAGTACTTGAAATTAATATAGGAAATTTGTTTTTAATTAAGTGGTTATTAAATTACCAATCAAATATTTAATATTATTAAAATGTAAATTAATAAGTTTTTAGGTCATAATAATAAATTATTTTAACAAAATGCACTAAAATATTGTATCAATAAATCATTTATAAAAAAATATACTAAAAAAATATTCAACAATCATTCAACTCAAAGAATAAAGTCAAAATATTCTACTATAAACACATTTTATTCAAATTCTATTCTCATAAGAATAATCAAATTCAACTTCACAATACTATTTCAAAAATCCTACACAAAATAACAATACAAACACACCTGAAATCATCTGCATAGTACAAAGCACAAATTTGAAAGCATCTAGTGTAATCAAAAGACGAACTTGGGACTCATAAATTAACATACTACTTTTGTAAGGATTATGTTTAAATATTATTGAATTTATTCATTTAAATGATATTTTAGAGATGAATTCAATGGTACTTAAGGATAAGCTTTTACAAATTTTAGGTAAGGTATATTTACGAAAGAACGGTGTTTGGTTGAGACTTGGGAGTAATCTCTCATTACTGAGATAATGTCATTTTATATTACTTGATTATCATGTTTAGTTGTTAAGTAATATAAGATTTCGGTAATCTTTCAAAATTAATAGTCATTATTATTGGTAATATATGAGGTAATCTGATTACCACAATTTTCTTAGGTATTTTAAGATTACTTGATAATTTTAATTTTGTTATAATTTTACCCAACTATTAAAAATTTTGGACAATAATACCTTGTTTTGCAAAAAAATTCAAGGACTATTTTATCCTTATATACATATTTTTTAGGACATAAATGCCCTTGGACTTTAAAAATGTTACCCAAGGGTGGTGGTCGGATTTGACCACCATTGCAAGCCATCAGTCAGTGGCAGCCGCTGTTTGATGTCGGAATGCTGCATGGCCTGTCAGATATGGCAAGTCATGCGTTGATCTGGCAAGTTCAAACCAAATATTTGGCTAGACGATATGGCCTTTGTTAACGTTAGACAACCAGATAGATAGTCAACGGCTAGAATACTAGCCATAGATCTGGCCATTTCCGACTAGATTCATCATGGATTTGGTTGGAAATGGCTAGATCGGCCCATAGATGATCAGATTCAGTCGGTTGTGAGCCATTACAACCATTGTCGCTGCCATCGACAGTGGCTTTGGTTGGGTGGGAGTGTTCTTGTTAAGTTTTAAACTTTTTTTGTAGGTGTCTAGATGAAGTGTTTTAACAATATCTCAATCGTAAGGGGGTAAAAGAGATTATTAAAAAAATTATAATGAAAAAATATTACATTAATATTTAAAAAAAAGTATAATTTAGTAAATTATATAACATACCTACCAATTTATTCCTTCCAACAAAATATTTACTAATTTATTTTAATCAACTAAACATATTTCTTTAAACAATAATATTATACTTATAAAGAAATCTTATAAAGATTTCTATACAAAGTGAGGTGACAAAAAATGAATGAAAGAGTGAAATAAAAAGTCAAACTCATTAAATTTATTTTTTACCATATCACTTTGTATAGGGATCTTTGTAAAATTTCTTTGTAAATATATTATTACTTTTCTTTAAATATTCCATATAATCCTGAAAGTAATAATATACAGAGAAACTAGTTAACTAACTTGGCTCGTTGGCTTAGTGACCGCGTGGCGTGGCGGGCCGCTAAATTCAAATGTTATTATCAAATCCAAGCCCCGATTCCAAAAGCCAAGCAAATTAGAAGTAGATAGCTTTAGCTTCAACTCAAAACACAAAACACGCCCGGCGCCACTATCACAAACATCGCGAAAATGTTCGGAGCTCAACCTTCAATGCCGACATTCGGCACTCCATCTTCGACACCGGCGTTCGGCACTCCATCTTCAACTCCAGCCTTCGGCACACCGTCTTCGACGCCAGCCTTCGGCACACCGTCTTCAACGCCAGCCTTCGGTGCTCCGTCTTTGACACCTGGCTTTGGCACTCCGTCTACGGCGTCGTTCGGATCTTCTTTATTTTCAACTCCATTCTCTTCACAACCTCAACAACAACAACAACAACAACAACAGCAGCAGCAGACTCCGCTTTTTCAGCAACCGGCTAATAACGCATTTACTGGATTCGGATTTCAAACTCAATCTACCCCGTCACAGCCAACGCCCTTTCCAAATTCTCAATTGACTACTCAGATGGCTCCTGTGGCCCCACTCCCCTTCTCTCTCGCCGATCGCGACATTCAGGTTTTGTTTTCTTCTGTGTTAGTCTTAAACCCTAACCATAGGTTTTGGTTTTTTTATTTCTGATTTTTTTTTTTTTGGTGTGGTGCATACATTTAGGCTATTGTTGATGCTTACAAGGACGACCCTACAAACCCTAAATATGCTTTTAAGGTTGGTTTAGTTTGTCGTCACTTTTGAAACTTGGAATTTGATTATTTGAGAAGTAGGGTTTTCTTTGTTTACTTAATGTGTTAATTTTGCAGCATTTGTTGTTCAGTGTTACTGAACCGCAGTATAGGGTGAAGCCAGCTGGCGTTTCTGATGTGAGTGTGTTTTTTTCTTTATTCTTGTCTTGTGAGTTGATATTTGAATTTGAAGCTTGTGTTGCTATTTCGTTGAGTTTTCTTTTGCTAAGTGTGGAGAATAGTTTTGCATGGTAGATCATGTGGGCAGAAGCTATGGGAAAACTAGAGGGTATGGATAGTACAGACAGAGAACGCTTATGGCCTCAGCTTGTTCAGGGTTTCAAGGATCTTTCACACCGCCTCAAGGTTTTCATTCTCAATTTGATGTATGAAGTATTTTGGTTATAGATATATTCATGTATGTCTTTTTCCTGCTGAGACAAAACCATTGGAAGCTCCACTGGATAATATGTTAAAGGTTTTATATTGATGAGGTAAAGTACATTTAGGGGACAAAGAAAATATAATGACAAGGTGAAGACTGCCCTGCTGTAGCGTAATGACTTATTCAGCTCTTGCAGTTACCCCATTTTTTTTTTCTTGTTTTTGTAATGAAAAATAAGGTGCAAGTATAGTAGCTGAATTTAATTCAAGGCTTTGTCTTTTGAGGTTTATGCACTTGTTCCTTTCTGTGAGTGTATTCTATTAGTTGTCTGTAGTTGCTGACTTGCTAATGTATTAACACTGGTCTTAATGCAGGTCCAGGATGAAGTCATTCTATCAGATGCTGAAAGATTACGAATTACTCAAAGCAATGTGAAAACGGTATTCTTATGTTTTCCTAGTCTTATTTGTATATCTTGGATTTAAAATTTCTTATAACCTCTGATAATTTTTTGCAGCTTCAAAGGCATTTTCAAGCTGAAACTCTACCATGGATTGAAAGAATGAAACAAAAAGAGCAAAGCCTTCAAAGGCGTCTTTTAAGGGTAGGAACAATTTCTGTTCAACTGTTAGATTTTAGCTTATCTTTTCCAGTGTGTCGTTGTTAGTGGTCAACAATCTGGTGAACTTGAAATAGTGGTGAAGTGTGGTTTTGGTATAAAATTTTGGTCTTTCTTCTGTTGTTTTTCACTTCAGATGGCCTGAAAATATCTGATTGCTATAAGATGTTAGGAGGAGGTACATAGCTGCATCATCTAGGACACATTTAGTTCTTCTTGTGTTATTAATTCATGCACTTAGTTCTAGTGTAGTCAATTTGACTTACTTTTGTGTGGTTATTCCCATAGGTAATGAGAATTGTTGAAGCATTGGAGGGTAAAGGTTGTCGATTACCCTTAATGAAAGGAGAAGGTGAGTTGGCTGAGAAGTTAGCTGCAGTAACAAGACAGGTTGGTCTTACTTTTCTGTGATATAATTTTTATGCTTTCTGCTTGTCTGAATCTGATATCATTGCTTACCAATAAACACATTTTCAGCTGAAAGGATCTGGAGCGGAACTTTCTAGGAGGGTCCAAAGCCTCCTTACTGTGTCTCGTGTTCAAGCAAATACCTTTGGTGCTGGTGGTTCTCTCTATCTTCCAGGATCAACTAAAATACATGAACAGAGTCTTGCAGACATGCAAGAGGTAAGTGCCATGGGTCCAACTGATGTGTCCTTACCTTTATAACAGTAATAATAGATTCTTCATGCTGGACATCAAAAGTTTTATGCTATCTCTAACATTGTTTTAGTGAGTTCACATAAAAATACCTGACCATTTTTATTCTATTAGTTACATTTTCATTGAAAGCAATATAGAGGGTTTCACTGTCTATGGAATAAATGGATTTGGCATAGCAATACATGGTTTCGCCTGCTTCTTTGTCAACAATTCATAATACATTCAAGTTGAAATGAAAGATTCTTCATGTTATGTGGGCACAGGTTTTACAACAGCAGACTGAGGCCATTGCAAGACTAGGCAATGTGTTGAAGCGAGATATTAGGGACATGGAGATTATAATGGCTGAAGACACAGAGATGACAGAAGATGTGAGCTAAAATGCCTGATTTTCTTCAATTATTCTTTTGAGGTGGTTTAAACTTCGCAGTGGACCAATTAGGAAATTAACTGCTACTGTTAGAATCATGACTCCAACATCGTTGTTGAAGTGATGATCGGAACAAATCGATAAAACCTCAGAGCTTAACAACTCACATACAACAGGTCCCCATTTCGTTCTTGTATTTTTGTAATTTTTTTTTTCCTTAGCAAAGCAGGCATAGTGGGGTAGGAGTCCCAATCTAGTAATGAATTTTCGGCTTATGCTAATCTGTTTGCCGTCAGCAAGTACAAGGCAATGAGCTGTGAATAATAAGAAGATTGTGACAATTGTGTGGGGTTTTAGCCCAGCGCCACTTAAAGTTGATGTAGAAAGCATATTGAATCTAAGCACTTAAAAGAGATCGAACCACTTATCGCTCATTCCACGGTGGCCAATTTGATTTTCCATATTGCTTGCGTTAAGGGGTATGAGAATCAATGGAATCCATGCCCCGAATAATGCCAAGCGGTGAACTGTTGCATTTACTTTTCACGGAAGAGAGAAGCATGTGCATGTCTAATGGGTATGAATAACTTAAAGACATTTACTATTTGGGGCTACACCTTTTAAATTTTAATTATCTTCTATAAGAGTTTTTTGTTTCTTCAATGTATACAGATGTGCTGATACTGGGTACCAGCGCTAATATAAAATTACTACCCCATGAAATAATCGTAGAGAGTTACTCTTGGTACAAAACTTGTTCTTGTTTCCCTTTTCTGTTGGCAAAAACTTCATATTAACGGATTTAACTCTCACTATAACCTTCAGCCATCATTAATAGCACAAGTGATGTCCAGCCAGTGAATACACGAGCACCTTTTCCTTTACCCTTTTTCTGATCATATTGTTCCCATAGAAACCCAGTCTGGTGGTAGTTGCTAACCACATTTCTGCAGGATCGAGGTAAAAAAAGGTTGGAACTAACTGACAAGTTCAGGTAAGGTGCAAGGATATATAGGTAGGCAAACTAGGCAATATGAAGTTACCTGATCAGATTGCTCCTTAATTCATCATATATTGCTTTCGCTCTGTCTCTATACGGTCCATTCACTGCAGGAATTTCAATCATTTAATTTAGGAGACTAAATGTCAGGGAAGGTAGATGTTTCAGGGTTGAAGGAATTTATACCTTGTGTGTAATGGTGGAGTGCAGAAAGAATCCTGTAATTCATGTTCATCCAAATTGGACCTCTCCAATAAGGTGGGTCATGCTCTGTGTTGCGTTTCATGTACATGGAGCTGTGGCATTTAAGATAACATTTTAGATTTAAGTAATTCTAGAATTAGTAACAAGCAAGATACTAAAAGGAAATTAATCATATAAGACATATGAGCAGGGGTAAATTATATAAAATCACCTTGTTTTGGCAAGCGAGCGGAGTCCATAATCAGTCCATAAGATACTCTTATTTGAAATGAGGTCAAGCTGTTTTTCCAGAATCCATGATTCCTGAATCAATCAATAAACATGAGTGGTCTGCTACCATGTTACAAATGATAACTACGGCAAGAGGTCTATCAAACTGATAAAAAATATTTTCAACATTAGATCTTCTATGCAGCTTACAGGTGGAATAATCTTCTCCATGAATGGAAAAAGGCTGACATAACCAATATGAGGAACAAATCTCAGCTCTGGCTTTTCTAGTACTTCCCTTACAAGCTCACGAGTTGGATGGTTATTTCCCACCTTTGTTTCTTTCCAACTTAAACGAACCTGGAATGATAGAACCAACAATCAGTACTAGTGGCAAATTTCAAAAGCTAAGGCATAGGTTTACAGATCATGGCTCAAAAATCTGTTTAGCAACAGATGCTCATCTACTTCTTGGTGGTAGAACAATAAGGACTGCAGCAAGTTAAACTTGGGCCTGCAACTCTACATCTTCGTTACATGCTACAGGCCTAGCAAATTGTAGTCCTAAATAAGCAACTGTCCCCTCAAGGACTGATATGCTCTAGGCCTAGCATGCAGAGAAATGGAAGAGCTTCTTTACATTTACACAAAAGCAAAAAATATTTCCAGATTTAAACATAACCACAAAATTGAATATACACTTAACTGGTGACCTTTGGAAAGCCGACGTCATTCAAATCTGTATATGGGTAAAATTATCTTAAAATATCTTTCACTAATGGTGGATTAAACATGCACCATCCAATTAGTAAGTGTGAGTATATTCAAGAAAACTGCTCTTTATTCTGACAGGAACGGTAACAGAAAAGCAGCATACCTTTTCTGTATGATTTCCATAATCAAAATAAGCTCCGTAAGCTGGATCAAAATGCATCTGGTAAAATGTCAAACACAGATGACATAAAAAGCTGAACTATGTCAGTGATTAGTCCAAAAGGTATGCTTTAAAACGTATCTAACTGATGTGTAGCCACAAGGATTTAATTATCTAGAACATTACACCAATATTACAATAGAGAAATTGTTTATATTACCATTACAAAGTACCATATGAAGCCATTTGAATGTGAAGGAATGAAAAACAATTTCAGACAGGATGATAAAGATGAACATACCTGATTCAGAATTTCAAAATCTGAAAGCAGCTTAGCTGTTGAACCATATTCCTGCATCATTTCATTTTCAAGGTCTATGAAGTTAAATATGGATTTAGTATTTAGAAAGGCTTGCTCATTATTATACCTTTTTTCGTTTGCTTTCCTTCGCAAACAAGTCAGCAATGGAATGCAGGGAATCTGCAGCAAGGAGCATCCAGCATCTAAGGTCCAAGTGACGTTCTTCTTCAGTAGGATGTGAAGAACGAGGATAATCATCCAGCCCAGAGGATAGAGTCTGGAGATGTCAGAAACAATATAAATTAACCAACTTATCTTCAACATCTGAAAATTTTCTGAACCAAATTTCATTTTGAGCATCAGTGACTAAACAAATTCAAGCGAAATGTGCAGGTTACCCTAGTTATAACCTCTAAACAGATCCAAAATCAAAACTATGAAAGGCCTTCAAATATAGAGTGCTGTAGAATTGAACCTTTGGATTTAGTTCACGTATTGTTGTGCTATCTCTTCCATGCCAAAAATAGCTGCTCATTTCCTTTCCTGCTTTTTAAATGTGATAACCCCAAATAAATGAGAAACTCAGAAAGACCAACATCCCAGCTCACTAAAAATGTAAATTGTCTTCTCTAAATCTCATAATCAATGATTCAATTGTACACCTCAAAGAACCTCTAACCATGATGACAGTCAAAAACTCAATAAAGTCTTAAGCCCAAGCCCTTTTTAAGGTTTACACAAATCCTATACCAGTATTCTACCAGAAAAATTCCTTTGAGATTAATAAATACTAAAATATCAATAACTTGTAACTCGATATCGAACAATGCAGGTAACCTTTAGAGCTAGAAACACACTGAAACTACAATCATATGTATTGCATGGAAGATTGAATAGAAACCCAGACTTACCTGACTGAGTAGTGTTGAACCAATGGAACCATCTTTCAAGGCGTATAAGAGCTCGCTCTAAAAAGGAAGAGATATCATTGCTTTCTGTAGCAGTAAATTTGTTTTTCTTCAAGCCATAAACTAGTTCTGAAAGGAGCAAATTTTCATACCATATCTCAGATCATGTATAAAGTACAACATTAATGTTCATCCAGACAATATGTGGATATGCGAAGTATACAAAGAAATAGTTTATCAAATTATCTAATCTCTGGTATTGAACAAGAAAAAAAAAAAAAAAAAATTGAAAACAAAATATCTGCTTTAATCATAGTAGCTTGGATACAGAGAAGACAACACAAGGAATCCAAGAACTTGTACATATGTGCTTTTGAGGATACTCACCTTCATAAGATCACAGAAATCTCTTCTGTTATTAAAAGGTAATTGTGTAAGAAAATAGTATATCTATGCAAGTCAGATCCATGCTAAGATGAAATTAAACTTTCAAGCACAGGCATATAATAATTTAACTGGAAATAAAGTTACCTCGTATAACCATAAATAAAGTCGGTGGATTTCCGTTAGTTGGATGCTGAAGAACAAATTCCTCAGGTACCTTACTGCAATTACACCAGAATGAATTTGAAATTACTTTCCTGACAAACCTAAATCAAGAAGCTTACTGGACATACTTGAATTAGATACTCCAAGCCACCTTAGAGCTTCAGCACCCAAAATCTGCTCCCGGGGAATCCATCCATCAATGTTCATCAAATCTAACCAGTGTCCAATAATATCTAAGCATATATGGACATCCCAACGCCTGCTCAAAATTTAATAAACAACACATAAAACAACAAAAATGATCAGTTAACCTGAATAAATTGTCCATTTAACGATATATTATATAGAAATTAGCATATTCCTTTTCTAAAATAGCAGGAGACGTGAAATTTACACTAATTGATCTGTAAGTAATAGGAAACCAACCAGATCAATAATTGATGAAAACCTTCATCCCAAAGAAAACCCCTTGGAAAGAAGGGTCGACTTGGGACAGCAGTATAAAGCTCGGCAGGCCAATATAAAATGAAATTATCATGACTTTTAAGCTGCAAAAGAAAATAGCCACTTTTGTAACTTTATCAAATATAAGAATAAAGAAGTGAACATAAGCAAAAATATTAACAGCTTAAAGCAAAAGAACCTAGACCCTGACCACCAGCTATTAATTTTCTCATTTCTAATTTGATAGTTCCTTCATCTTTACTACACTTCTGAACACAAATTGAGACAAAAAGGGAATCCAGAAATTAGTTGAACTGGATGATAGATCATTATTCACCAACAGTATTTAGTCGAAGAATAAGAATACCATACTTCTTAAGTTGGTACCCTAAATTTTATCTCAAGTAATATTGCATTGCTTTGGATTATTTTATTATATGGATGATGAAACAATATGGCAAGTGATATGACATCCCAAAATCAATGCCACAATATAAATTTGGAAACAAACTTGGAAAGTATAGCATTACTCAGTTGAATTGATGACGAGACTAGAGAAGATGAAACATGATTAATGAAATCATGCTTATCTAGTTACTTAATTTTCTAATGGAAAAGGGAAAATTAGAAATTAGATTGGTTTCCCTTTATTTACAGTCAAACATACCATTGCAGCCTAGCTTGGAAATTATAACAGAATATCAAACTACATTTCAACCATATTTTACCATTCTTACATAACATTCCAGATATCAGTTCATGAAAAATTATTCTTGGAAACTGAAAGATAAGTGAGCTCCCTAAAAATCAATAACCTAAAATATGTTCAACTTGAAACAATGAATTGGTCACATGATCATAAAAACTGATCAACTGGTACATAAGATATGCAAGACAAATAAGATAAGAAACAAATACAAATAACTCACTTTAGAACTTTTGGGTAATGAAATTTTTGATTGGCCATAGAAGTAGCCAATGCCACCCAACATATTCCCTATAGCAGCCTTTCCAACAATTATGGATTCAGAATCAAGCTGAAATATAAAACACAACAATATTAGAACTTTTATAAAGAAGAATGAAAATCTGGTTGCACAAAAGAACCACTTCAAGAGAAAAGAAAAAATGACATTTAAGTAAAAATATATTAGACCACAAACTATACATCCATTACATTTATCCTAGGAAAATCAGAAGATAAATTTGTTAATATTGCAGGGTTTCAAATGGTAGTACATATACTCCTTGAGAAGGGCAGAGTGTTTATCATTACCTTTTCTGCCAGGTTAAAGCACCTCTCGAATTTGGCATCAAAATCATGTTGCTTCTCTTTGAGTAGACTAGTCAGTGAGGTGCCTAAATAATAAAAAGTAAAAACCAATAAAAATTGAGGAGAAAAAAATTCTGTTTCTGAAGCCAACACATAAAACTTTCCATTAAGTCAGCCTAAAAACATAAAACTACATAGAAACTTATACCAGAAACCACCCACTTTACAGAAAAACACATTGAAAGTCTGAACTTCAAAGAAATTTAAACCGGTTAAAATGTGGAAGAATTGTGGAAAAAATTATTTTTATCCATGTTGGTTGCATACATTTGCTTTTAGTATAGAAGTAGAAATAATAAATATGGACACCATGATAAAAACAATGGTTAAAACTTGTTAACAAGTATATAAACCCTTAATATAAAACTAACATTATAACAAATTCAAAGATCTAAATAAAAAATCAAAATAAAAATACATATGCAAAGAATAGATAGAATTTAGATAGCCCAAAATGGACTGAAAGATCCCCATGATTGCACAGCCTAGTCATATGTGCAGAAGTATAATTAAAGAATGCAAATCCAGTAATTAATACAAGGTAAGCATATCCATTATCCATTCAGTTAACACCTAAACTACCAACTGAAGGGAGCCACATCTTCAGTCAAAATGAGACAGAGAAGATAGATGCAAAGGAAGATGTTTGTTCACCTGCTCACCCCCCTTAAACCACCCATGCACACACTAATGAGCACCACCTTTTGCTTTTCATTGAGAGTAATTATAGAAAAGGGAACCTTTGAACTTGGCATTGGGGAAAAAAGCTTTCCCAATAGAATTTTGAAGAATTAGATAACTAGGGAAATTTGAAAAGCATTGAACTCAGAAGAAAGCATAGTGAAAGAGGGTAATCCAAAAGAGAAACAAAATGGACTTAAGAGAGAAAGTTAGCACTTTCAAACTGTACCAAACAAACCATTAACACATTATTCAGATTAAATAGATGTAGAAAAAACCTGTAAGGCTGCTTACACGTTCTTCTACCCTTGAGTTCTTTACACCAGTTCCAGATATAAAAGCAATATCTGCTTTGAATGGAATCCTGGCAGAAATCTGCAAAAGAATAAAAACCCCAATATAAATTAAGTGAGAGATGAAACCGCAGATGAAACTCATGATTATGAAATGCTTATGATAATTTGATATACCTCAAGGTAACTGATTTAATAACCATCCCTTCCATGACAACATACCTGAAAAACTAAAATGTTTGGAGAATGAACTGATGTGTCACTCAACTGCAGACGACCAAACATTCTTGCCTGGTACATGCATGCAAAGAAACAGAGAAATCAAGACAAGAACCATGAAGGAAACTTAAAAGAAGCATAGCTCTTTCACATTATAACATAATTATGGTATTTAAAAGGGTCATACTCATGAAATCTAACATACTTGGGCTCCAAGATTCTCTAGAACAAGTTCAGATAAGTTATGAATATGAGGACTCCTGAAACCAGAATAATGGACTTCCAAATCATCCTGCAAGGTGGATCCATATCAGCATGTTAGAAAAACATTAAAGATTAATATCAATACTATTATGGTGATAATTTACTAAAAAATTGGCAAGATATGGAAATTTATGCACATGCCATGGGAGGCAAGGTAAATGGCAGAGTTGCTTGGATACACATTAAGCAAGTAGACAGAGAACTTTGGGAGCTTATTCACTTAATCCTTTAATGCATACCACTACAATACTAGTAAAAATAAATCAACGGTTTTCACCACTGCAAACCATTGCCATATTACCATTGCTTTTAAGTGTAGCTGCCAAGCCCCGACATCCATTCGTGAACCTGTTACCAGGAGAGAACTCTCATGAATATCTACGTTATCCCTACTCAAAGTTAGAGCATTTCCTTCTTCATCAGCCAAATAGAAAAATAGATGTCCACTGCTCAGCATGTCATTATTCCGTTCAGATCTGTGAATTGACCAAGAGATCAGAAATCATGTTACAAATTCTGAATGATTGTCTAATGTGCACCACAAAAATATACTAAACATATTGTAAGCAAACGTGAGAGCAGATACTAAAACTGCAGCTACTTACTCCTCAATTTGCACACCAATTCGAACTGCCCAATCTCCTCCATAGCCACAGCCATCTCCCTTGGATTTCAAAAAACTTGTTTCCAAGGTCATGCCATGGTCAACCAAAACCTGATGTCCAAAATCACGACCATTATGATGAGTCCACCCATACTTGCTCAGCTCATCAGAGTCTTGACACACATGGCGCATATGATATCTTCCATCCTTTACACCAATCCACATCAAGCCAGCAACCAAAGATCGCGGAGTCCTTCCAGTGTAAGTAACAAACTAGTAATTACTACGACATCGTTTAAACACTCCAATCACAGAATTCTTAGCAAGTGAGAAGAGGTACCTGGCACGAATTCCAAGATAAACGTGAGGGCGATAAGTTCCCCAGTACAAGCTCTCTTTATGCTCGCCTTGAAACTGAAACATAAGTGTATTCACATAAAAATACGAAACTGGAGCATAAATGTCATTCACATAAAAATAAATATATAGGTGATCATGAAATCGAGTTTTACCATATGAAGGTCCATGAGTTTGGGAGCAGGAAAAGGCGTAACAACACGAGGTGTATCGGCTTCTTGTATAGAATTAACGAGACGATAAATCAGAAACGAAATTGTTAAGAAAGAGAAAATGCTTAAGCCTAGCATGATTCTGACATCAAAGCTGAAAAGGCGAAGTGGACTGTGATCTCTACGGTTTTTAACGTTAGTCCTTCTGGGACGGACAGGCTCTCCTTCGTCTCCATCAGTGGAGGATTTGATTCTGCTTCGTGCACTTCTTCGGCCATTTCCAGTCATTTTTCGACTGTGATTCTGATGAACCGTTTCGGTTCTCCGGTCACTGAAGCGGAAGTAGTCCCGCTTATACAAATGATAAGTTGACGAAGAAAATTCAGGTGCATGGTAATTGGGCTTATGGGCTCCGGCTTAGACCAGGCCCAGATTACCGGGCTTTCAAGAATCTGTTACGGCCCATCGTTGCCGTCCTGGAAATACTAGAGTTAAATTTCAAGTGATTACTGATTACTGTCACTGGTAACTCAAATTTTAAGAAGCCAAACAATAAACAAGTTTTAGATCCACGGAAAGCAGCTTCCGAATCTAAGCCTACAACTGCAGCAGAGCACCACTGCACCAGGCGAGGCTGGTGAAATATTTTAAGTCCAATGAGGGTGAAGGGAAAGGAAGGAGACTCTTGTAAACTATTAAAACTATGCAAGATTGATCAGTAAATAAGTACTTTTGATGAATTATGATTTCATGGCATATTAATCCGATTGGAGACTTGTCATTTGTCAAGGAATGTTCATACAACTCTAATAAAACTTTAAGAAATGAGATAAATCAAACATGAAATGCTGTGAAGGTATATAAATTTAAGAAATTGATGTTTTACGCAGTCAAAAGGATGAACCACAGGAAGGTTCAGCTGTTTCAGAGAGTCAATAGATAGACATCTAACCATGGAGATCCTTCATATTTTATTTGTCAAGACTTGACTTGATGGTCTTTTGTTTTACGAGAGGATGTATCCTGGTAATTCCCTCTGATAACGTGTTTTCCATACCAAAATCTGGACCTTTCTGAAAACATATTAAACTATGGAGAGACCCGTCGTATTACATTGGTTTCCGAGTAATGAATTGACTTCACGGAATTATTTTTTCACATTTTTTCTAAGCCAGAGAGAATCCGATGATCTCAATCTATATAATAATGTATTCTCTTGTTTCGTAAGTCAAAATGTGGACCTCGCACCTCTATAGGGCCGGCATCATCAAAATCCTAGGGTGACACTCGGAAATTTCTGGTGTATGTTCTCCGAAGTTGAAGTTTTATATTGTTGGAACGAAGAATATAAATAAACTAGATTAATTATCTGATTAATGTGATATGAAAAGTCGGAAGTTGAAAGCTGAACTTGATGAATAAACTAGAAAATGTCCTTCATATTAACAAGTTAGTACCATCATATATACCTCATATTCTATTCGTCCTCCATATTTTATCCTGAAAGTAGAAATGGCTAGAGGAGATTCCACCTTTCAACTTGCTATAATCCTTTTCCTTCTTTTGTTAACATGTCAGCTCCTTGAAGCTCAACGGTCGAATTCCAGTGCTGGGAATTTAACTGTTGGATGTGCTGAGATGGAGAGGGAAGCTCTCCTGAAATTCAAAGAAGATCTTATTGATCTTTCAGGTTGGCTTTCTTCTTGGGTTGGAGATGATTGCTGCAATTGGGTTGGTGTAGCTTGTCACAACCAGACAGGGAATGTTTTGAGTATTGACCTCAAATCTCCGGATGTCTGTGAAGCTTTTCAAGACAATGAAGCAGCACCTTACAATAAATCATGCCTGAGTGGTACGTTAAGTCCTTCCTTGCTTAACTTGACATATTTGAATTACTTGGATCTCAGCCACAACGGTTTCTATGAAACTCCAATCCCAGAGTTCATAGGTTCACTAAAGAATTTGAGGTACCTTGACCTCTCTTTAGCATCCTTCACTGGAATGGTCCCTCCAAGTCTTGGGAATCTGTCAAATTTGCAGTACCTTGATCTCTCGAACGGTTTCAGTTCTGGAAAACTGTGGGTCACGGATTTAAACTGGCTCTCAGGTCTCTCTTCCTTGCAATACCTCCACTTAACAGGGACGAATCTCAGTATGTCAACAACTGATTGGCTGCCAGCTATTAATATGCTGCCTTCACTTTTAGAACTGGAATTAGGCGGCTGTGGGCTCAATAATATCCATTATTCTCTTCCATTTATTAATTTTACTTCACTTTCCACCCTCGATCTCTCTGGTAACAACTTCAACTCACCGATACCTCAATGGTTATTCAATATAAGTTCACTTTCGGATGTCGTCATTTCTTTGTCGGAACTTTCAGGTTCCATTCCTATTGTTCCACGGGGAAACATGTGCAACTTGCGAACTTTAGATCTTTCCCACAATGATATCAATGGTGACATAGAAGAGTTTATTGAGGCTTTGTCTGGATGCAACAACAGTACCTTGCGGTGGTTTGATTCGAGCTCTAATAAACTCGGTGGTAGATTACCTGATTCCATAGGGTCCTTTGAGTATTTGTACTGGCTTGATCTTTCCAATAACTCATTCTTAGGTCCACTCCCAACATCTATAGGAAATTTGTCGCGTTTGGGAAAACTGGATCTTTCTTTTAACAAGATGAGTGGTGCAATTCCGGAAAATATTGGACAACTGTCAGTAGTACATCAATTGAATGTCCATGGGAATTCTTGGGAAGGTGTTATCACCGAAAATCATTTACAGAATCTCACAAGATTGCGTGATTTTTCCTTATCATCAAAGGGCAATGCTCTGGTTTTCAACGTGGAGGCCAATTGGATCGCTCCCTTCAGTCTATTGAGCTTAGCATTAAGCGGTTGCCAACTTCCTGCGTTTCCTTCCTGGCTTATAACTCAAGTGCGTCTGTCTGAATTAACAATCTCAAGCGCTTCTATCTCAGACAACATACCTGATTGGTTTTGGAGATTATTACCAAATATTTGGTGGTTGGATCTTTCTCATAATAAGTTAAGAGGTGAGCTTCCCCACACAGTAAGTGTAAGTCATGAGGCATGGATTAATTTGGGATTCAACCGTTTGGAGGGTTCACTTCCTCTCTGGCCAAATGTAACATATCTCTATTTGAGGAACAATTTCCTCACGGGACCAATTCCCTCAAACATTGGCCATGAAATGTCAAGCTTGAGGAACTTAGATCTTTCTAGAAACCTTCTAAATGGGAGCATTCCGCTATCCATGACTGAAATGAGGAATTTGAGTTCTCTTGACTTTTCAAACAATTATCTGTCTGGAGAAATCCCTTCAAACTGGCATGGTCTAGAGCGATTGATGTTTTTGGACCTGTCAAACAACACATTATCTGGAGGCATTCCCAGCTCTACATGCTCACAACCAAGTCTTATGTCGTTGAAACTCAACAGTAACAATCTTTCGGGCGAACTCTCTACTACCTTGCAGAACTGCGCACCCTTGGCTTTACTTGATTTGGGAGAAAATAAATTCTTTGGTTCCATACCAGTAGCTGAAAACATGCTCTATCTGTCATATTTAAGACTTCGAGCCAACATGTTAACTGGAAACATTCCAGAAGAGATATGTCAATTTCCCAATCTCCATATATTGGACCTTGCTCATAATAATTTGTCCGGGTCCATTCCTAAATGTCTCGGCAGTTTGAAAGCTTTCAAATATAAGGCCATTCTTTTCGAATTGCCACCCTCAGCCACACAGATACCATCCTCGCTACATGTGGAGCTGGTTTTGAAAGGAAGAGAAGATGAGTATACGACGATTTTTCCCCTGGTCAATCTCATAGACCTCTCAAGCAATAACTTGACGGGAGAGATACCAAAAGAGATAACAAATCTCTCATTCATGGGCACATTAAATCTATCATGGAACCAACTCACAGGAAAGATACCGGAAAACATTGGAAGCTTGCAACAACTGGAGACTCGAGACTTCTCATGGAAACCATCTTTCCAGGTCCAATAACCCTCCAAGCATGACTTCAATATCTTTCTCGAATCATTTGAATTTCCTATACAACTTCTCAGGACAGATTCCATCAACGCGCCAATTACAGAGTTTGCTTGAACCATCCATGTATGAAGGTAACCCTTAACCTTTGTGGTCCTCCATTGACAAACAAACTGCCATCAGCCAAGGGCATGGGAAGACAAGGCACAGAATACAAGATGGAGAGTCTGAAAAATTTTGGTTCTTTATTAGCATGGGACTGGGTTTCATCGTAATTCTGGGCTGTTTTGTGGCAGTTTAATGTTTAAAAAGTCTTGGAGATACGCCTATTTTCGGTTCTTTGAAATGAAAGATAAGCTCCTACTGATCATTGCATTCACGTGCTCGTTTACGGAAAAAGCTGTATTTAAATGATAAAGAGAATGTCCAAAGAGGTCCAGAGTGAGAAAGGTAAACGCGATCTCCAATTTTTTGCAGTCTTTTATTTTCAATTCATTTAGATCTTAAATCATTTATGTGTGGTTATGGCAGAAACGTGGTGAACATAAGTGGACTGAAAATGATAGTACAATGGAAATGCCAAGTTGAAGAAAGCTGTACAGAGGAAGCGAAATCATGCACATCAGCTGTTCTCCTCAGGCTCATTTCTATAATTCCTATTTCTGTTTTACTTTACCATATTATCTTGGTTCATTGGTTGGCACAATAATTAGAGGTTGGCAGGATGATGAACCTCTGATAAAACTGGTCACGTATTGTATGTATCCTGTAAAATGGTGTTTCCTACTTCAAGAATCAAAACATTGGTTTTTATCATTTCCAGACTAAGGTAAATTAATAAACAATTGAGAAGTTCTTCCATAAGATCAACAATTGTAATACTAGTTATTATCTGCACATCCTCCACTGATTTCAGAAGTCTGATATTGTTCACAACACATCATAACTCGAAGACAAAAAAAAAAAAAAAATGAACCCCAGTACTTGCACTTAATTGATAGAGAAAACTAAGTCCCTAGATCACACCATTTCTATTGCACAAGACCTGTGAAGGATTTCAGTTTTGCTTCTTACAGGTCTGCTTCTCTTTTGAAGGCATCCCTTTTATTCAGCCAAAAGAACACACAACAATAAGTAGTCCCAAGAAATTCAAAACACTTAGCAGAGACCTCATACAAGGGGCTAAACACGAGAGAGTGGCACACATCTACATCATACCATTATTCCATTTAGATTTCACTTTTCACATAGTATACTAAACATGTTGTACGTTAATACTAAAACTGCAGCTACTTACTCTCAATTTTCACACCAATTCGAACTGCCATTCTCCTCCATAGCCACTGCCTCTCCTTGGATTTCAATACACTTGTTTCCAAGGTCATGTCATGGTCAACCAACACCTGATGTCCAAACTCACGACTATATGGAGATCTAGCCATATTGCTCGCTCATCAGAGTCTTGACACACTAGCACATATGATATTTTCCATCCTTTACACCAATCCACATGATAGGGAGTCCCTCCAATGTAAGTAAAATTATAATTACAACGCATCGTTTAAACACCCGCAAATCTGAAATTCTTGGCAGAGAAGCTACTGGCGCAAGTTCCAAGATAAATGTGAGGGCGATAAGTTCCCGTACACGCTCTCTTTGCTCACCTTGAAACTATATAGCAATTCATATATTTTTCAAAATATACATGTCATTCACATAAAATACAGGTGATCCTGATGGTACACTCTCTTTTGCTCACCTCTCCCAGGCATCATTCACTGGATGAAGTCTTGAAACCTCTCCTTGCGGTACCTTGATCTCAGTATGCCTACACTTTCATATCAAAAAGCTACGGGTCTCAGATTTAAACTGGCTTTGTGGTCTTCATCCTTGCAATACCTTAGTTTAGGAAAATTAATCTTGTAAAGCAACGAGTTACTGCTTCCTTCACTCTTGGAGCTGGCTGTGAACTCACAATTTCCCTTATTCTCTTCCATTTGTTAACTTTACTTCACTGTCCATCCTCGATTATCTTATAACAACTTCAGCTCTCCATTGCCCATGGTTGTTCAACATAAGTACAGTTTGAATATCAAACTTGTTGGTTGTGAACTGGAACTCCCTGTAAAACAAATCCAAACAACAACCGCAACACAAGCACAATAGCAAACAACTGCACAATCTGAAAAAACGAAATAGTGTTAATTAGGATTGAAATATCCCCTGAAAGAGCATTCATTCAACAAGCAGGTTCCTAGCAGTTCGAGGAGCTGAGGGCCTCCCAATTTGTCCTATGAAGATGTTACTCGATAATATCTGCCTCTCCCATCCTCTTTATATACTAATTATTGTATTCTGTATTAACCGATATCAGCCACGTGTTACTTTCTATACAAACTCTCCATACTCATAATAAACTCACCACTCTCCCATTCAATGTCACGTCACACTCAGTGCACCTTAATGCCTATTCCTACTCTGCCTTTCAATTTATAACCTTGCGTATGGTGATCTAACATAAACTTTCAGGTTCCATCCCCAAGGTTCCATGGGGAAACCTGTGCACCTTGCTACTGTAAATCTTTCTAATAATGGCATTAGTGGTGAAATACAAGAGTTTATGGAGGCTTTGTCTTGATGCAATAACAGAACCTTGATGACCTTGGATTTGGGTTCAAATAAACTCAGTGGAAATCTACCTGATTCTGTGGGGCAGTCTAAGCATTTGGAACATCTTGATCTATCCCAAAACTTGTTCTTAGGCCCACTTCCATCGTCTATAGGAAATTTGTCCCTTTTGGAAACACTGGATCTATCTTTTAACAGATTTGATGGGATGATTTTGGAAGGTATAGGACAGCTTACAGAGTTAAACGCATTGCGTCTCTATGGGAATTCGTGGAATGGTGTCATCACTGAAAATAATCTCAAAAATCTCACAAGGTAAAACTATCTATCCTTCTCATGTACAAGCAACTAGGTAAAACTATCTATCCTTCTCATGTACAAGCAACTTACTGGTTAATGTGAGACACGATTGGATTCCTCCCTTCAGTATATATACCATGGCAATCAGTGATTGCCATTTGGGTCCTGCATTTCCTTCTTGGCTTAGAACTCAAGAAGAAATTTCTGAATTAGCACTCTCAAACGCTGAAATTTCAGACACTATACCTGATTGGCTTTGGAGATTATCACCATGGCGTTGGTGGTTAGATCTTTCAGGAAATCAATTAAGAGGAGAGCTACCTAAGTCAATACATGTTAATCAGACTGGTGCCTTGATTGATTTGGGATTCAACAGGTTGGAGGGTTCATGGGTTCATCACCGCTGTGGTCAAACGTCACAAGACTCTCATTGAGAAATAATTTACTTACAGAACCAATTCCAATAAACTTCGGTCAGGAATTGCCAATACTTAGAAGTCTGGCTCTTTCGCAAAACCATCTGACTGGTAGCATTCCACCATCCATAAATAAAATCAGGGATTTGTCTTTTCTAGACTTATCTAATAATCACTTGACCGGAGAAATTCCTTCAAACTGGCAGGGGTTAGAACAACTGACTGTTGTAGACCTGTCAAACAACAGGCTATCAGACGGATTTCCTAGCTCTCTCTGTTCGCTACCTTTTCTTGGCTGGTTGAAACTGAGGGGTAACAATCTTTCTGGAGACCTCTCTATCGCCTTGCAAAATTGCGCGAATATTAATGCTCTTGATCTTGGTGAAAATAGATTTTTTGGGACCCTTCCAATATACAGAATCTACCATTTTTGTAATATTTAGGGCTCAGATCCAACCTTTTAACTGGAAATATTCCTGAACAACTATGCCAATTTCCCTATCTCCACAACTTGGACCTTGCACATAATAACTTATCAGAATCCATCCCTAGATTTATCGGCAATCTGAAAGCATTCAAACTTCCGGGCTTTTACTTTGGATCTGAACTCTCAACCTACACATAGAGTTCTCTGAGCATGTGGAGTTGGTTGTCAAAGGAAGACAAAATGACTATACGAAGATAATTTCACTTCTAAGGGTCATTGATCTCGCGGGAAACAATTTAGTGGGAGAGATACCTGAAGAGATAACAAATCTCTCAGCTTTATTTACCTTAAATCTGTCATGGAACCAATTGCAGGGAAAGATACCGGAGAATATCGGAAGCTTGCAAAAGTTGGAGTCTCTTGACCTGTCATGTAACCGTCTTTCAGGTCCAATTCCTCCAACGATGTCCTCTATGACTCTTGTGTCCCATTTGAACTTCTCATACAATAACTTTTCAGGACCGATTCCATCAACCAACCAGTTCCAGACTTTCAAGATCTGTCCATTTATGAGGGTACAGAAGACAAAGATGGAGATGAAGATGGGTCCGAAAAATTATGGTTTTACGTCAGCATGGGACTGGGATTTGCCGTAGGATTTTGGAGTGTTTTCGGTGCTTTGGTGATTAAGAAGTCTTGGAGACATGCCTATTTTAGATTCATTGATGTAATGAAGGTAGGCTCTCAGTGATCATTGAAGTTTACAAGGCTCGTTTACGGGGAAGACACATCTAAAAGATAAAGAAGTAGCCATATGGAGAGGTAAAAATAATCTTCGATTGTTTACTATATTCTTTTTTTCCTGGTTCTGTTTTTCCTTTATCCTTCCGTCATGTGTCAGCCCAGGTCGTTGCAGTTAATAAAGCATGCTAAAAGGAGATGATGAAGATTTTTACAATCAAGGGGTGAACCATGTATATGTTTAAAAACTGTAATAGCTTGTCATGTGTATTCTGAAAATTTAAAGTGTAGTTCCAGCTATTTGTATGTTCAAAATCAAAACAATGATCGACCTCTATCTCATTTCAAGATTGAGGTAAACTGATACATGGATCTAGACGCATTTGCTTCTATAAGAATCCATAATCTCATAGTAGTTGCTACCTTGCACATTTTTTATACAGAAAACTTAGTTTGTAAATCATGTTACATTCAATCTGACATGAATTAAAGCTTTTGCTTCCTACTGATATGGCTAGTTTAAATGTACAACTTCTGCATGGATACAGACAATGCCAAAAATTTGCTTCAACATCAATTTGTGCTCAATTGGTGAACAGTAACAATCTTTTAGGAGAGGTCTCTACCTCGTTACACAATTGCTCAGGCTTATTTCTTCTTGATCTGGGAGAAAACAGATTCCTTGGAACCATACCAAGTGCTGAAAACGTGTTCTATCTGTCATTTTTAAGACTTCGAGTCAACGTGTTAACTGGAAAAATTCCTGAAGAGCTATGCCAATTTCCCAATCTCTATATCTTGGACCTTGCTCGTAATAATTTATCCGGGTCAATCCCTAGATGTATTGGCAATTTGATAAAATTCAAATATAAGGCCACTCTCTCTGATGGGACGCTCTCAACCACGCAAATACCATCGCCGGATCATATGGAGTTGGTTTTGAAAGGAAGAGAATATGAATATACAAATATAATTCCCTTTGTCGATCTAATAGACCTCTCAAGCAATAACTTTACGGGAGAGATACCAGAAGAGATAACAAAACTCTCATTCCAGGGTACATTAAATCTATCACTGAAGCAACTCACAGGAAAGATAACGGATAACATTGGAAGCTTGCAACAACTGGAGACTCGAGACTTCTCGAGGCCCAGTATCTCCAACCATGACTCCTTCGCCTTTTTGAGTCATTTGAACGTGTCATATAACTTTTTTTCTGGACCAATTCCATCAACCGGCCAATTTCAGAGTTTGATTGATCCATCTGTTTATGAAGGCAACCCTTATCTTTGTTGTCCTCCATTGACAACAAACTGCTCATTGGGCCATGGGGATGTAGAAAACAAGGACAGAGAAGTGCATAATGAAGATGAGTCGGAAAAAATTTAGTTCTTTTTTCAGCATGGGACTGGGATTCATCGTAGGATTCTGGGCTGTTTGTGGCAGTTTAATGGTTAAAAAGTCTTGGAGATACGCCTATTTTCGGTTCTTGGATGAAATGAAAGATAAGCTCCTACTGATCATTGCAATTCACGTGGCTCGTTTACGGAAAAAGCTGTATTTAAATGATAAAGAGAATGTCCAAAGAGGTCCAGAGTGAGAAAGGTAAACGCGATCTCCAATTTTTTGCAGTCTTTTATTTTCAATTCATTTAGATCTTAAATCATTTATGTGTGGTTATGGCAGAAACGTGGTGAACATAAGTGGACTGAAAATGATAGTACAATGGAAATGCCAAGTTGAAGAAAGCTGTACAAGAGGAAGCTGAAATCATGCACATCAGCTGTTCTCCTCAGGCTCATTTCTATAATTCCTATTTTCTGTTTTACTTTACCATAGTATCTTGGGTCATTGGTTGCTACAATAATTAAGAGGTTGGCAGGATGATGAACCTCTGATAAAACTGGGTCAACGTATTGTATGTATCCTGTAAAATTGTGTTTCCTACTTCAAACTTTAGAATCAAAACATTGGGTTTTATCTCATTTACAGACTAAGGTAAATTGATAAACACAAATTGAGAAGTTCTTCCATAAGAATCAACAATTGTAATACTAGTTATTATCTGCACATACCTCCAGCTGATTTCAGAAGTCTGATATTGTTCAAACATCAATCATAAAGACTCGAAGGGGACAAAAAAAAAAAAAAAAAGAACCCCAGGTACTTGCACTTAAATTGATAGAGAAAAACTTAAGTCCCTAGATCACACTACATTTCTATTGACAAAGAAAACTGTGAAGGATTTCAGGTTTTTGCTTCTTACAGGTCTGCTTCTCTTTTTGAAAGGCTATCCCTTTTATTCAGCCAAAAGCAACACACAACAATAAAGTAGTCCCAAGAAATTCAAAACACTTAGCAGAGACCTCATACAACAGGGGCTAAACACAGGAGAGTGTGGCACACATCTACATCATACCATTATTCCATTTAGATTTCACATTTTCACATAGTATACTAAACATGTTGTACGTTAATACTAAAACTGCAGCTACTTACTCCTCAATTTTCACACCAATTCGAACTGCCTATTCTCCTCCATAGCCACTGCCATCTCCCTTGGATTTCAATACACTTGTTTCCAAGGTCATGTCATGGTCAACCAACACCTGATGTCCAAACTCACGAACTATATGATGAGTCTAGCCATATTTGCTCAGCTCATCAGAGTCTTGACACACATAGCACATATGATATCTTCCATCCTTTACACCAATCCACATGATAACGGAGTCCCTCCAATGTAAGTAAAAATTTAGTAATTACAACGACATCGTTTAAACACCGCAAATCGTGAAATTCTTAGCGAGAAGAGCTACTGGCGCAAGTTCCAAGATAAATGTGAGGGCGATAAGTTCCCGAGTACACGCTCTCTTTATGCTCACCTTGAAACTATATAGCCAATTCATATATTTTTCAAAAATAAATACATGTCATTCACATAAAAATACAGGTGATCCTGATGGTACACTCTCTCTTTACGCTCACCTCTCCCAGGCATCATTCACTGGAATGAAGTCTTGGAAACCTCTCAAACTTGCAGTACCTTGATCTCAGTATGCCTACACTTTCATATCCGAAAAGCTCACGGGTCTCAGATTTAAACTGGCTTTGTGGTCTTTCATCCTTGCAATACCTTAGTTTAGAACTATGAATCTTTGTAAGCAACAAGTTATGCTTCCTTCACTCTTGGAGCTGGCTGTGAACTCAACAATTCCCTTATTCTTTCCATTTGTTATCTTTACTCACTTTCATCCTCGATTATCTTATAACAACTTCAGCTCTCCATTGCCGCACTGGTTGTTCAACATAAGTACAGGCGTGAATATCAAACTTGTTGGTTGTGAACTGATGGAATCCCCTGTAAAACAAATCCAAACAACCACCGCAAACACAAGCACAATAGCAAACAACTGCAACATCTGAAAAAACTGAAATAGTGTTAATTAGGATTGAAATATCCCTGAAAGAGCAATTCATTCAACAAGCAGGTTCCTAGCAGTTCGAGGAGCTGAGGGCTCCCAATTTCTATGAAGATGTTACTCGATAATGATCTGCCTCCTCCATCCTCTTTATATACTAATATTGTATTCTGTATTAACGCTATCAGCCACGTGTACTTTCTATAACAAAACTCCATACTCATAATAAACTCACCACTCTCCAATTCAATGTCACGTACACTCAGTGAATAGCCTATCTACTCTTGCCTTTCAATTATAACCTTGCGTAGGGTGATCTAACATAAACTTCAGGTTCCATCCCCAAGGTTCCAGGGGAACTGTGCAACTTGCATACTTTAGATCTTTCTAATAATGGCATTAGTGGTGAATACAAAGTTTATGGAGGCTTTGTCTTGATGCAATAACAGAACCTTGATGACTTGGATTTGGTTCAAATAAACTCAGTGATCTACCTGATTCTTTGGGGCAGTCTAAGATTTGGAACATCTTGATCTATCCCAAAACTTGTTCTTAGGCCCACTTCCATCGTCTATAGGAAAATTTGTCCCTTTGGAAACAAGGATCTATCTTTAAAAGATTTGAGGATGATTTGGAAGGTATAGGACAGCTTACAGAGTTAAACGCATTGCGTCTCTATGGGAATTCGGAATGGTGTCATCACTGAAAATAATTTCAAAAATCTCACAAGGCAAAAACTATCTATCCTTCTCATGTACAAGCAACATACTGGTTAATGTGAGACACGATTGGATTCCTCCTTCAGTATATATACCATGGCAATCAGTGATTGCCATTTGGGTCCGCATTTCCTTCTTGGCTTAACTCAAGAAGAAAAATTCTGAATAGCACTCTCAAACGCTGAAATTCGACACTATACCTGATTGGCTTTGGAGTTTCACCATGGCGTGTGGGTGGTTAGATCTTTCAGAATCAATTAAGAGGGGAGCTACTAAGTCAATACATGTTAATCAGACTGGTGCCTTGATTGATTTGGGATTCAACAGGTTGGAGGGTTCTTCATCACCGCTTGGTCAAACGTCACAAGACTCTCATTGAGAAATAATTTACTTACGCAATTCCAATAAACTTCGGTCAGGAATTGCCAATACTTAGAAGTCGGCTCTTTCGCAAAACCATCTGACTGGTAGCATCCACCATCCATAAATAAAATCAGGGATTTGTCTTTTCTAGACTATCTAATAATCACTTGAACGAGGAAATTCCCAAACTGGGAGGTTAGAACAACTGAGTTTTAGACCTGTCAAAAAACAGGCTATCAGACGGATTTCCTAGCTCTCTCTGTTCGCTACCTTTTTTGGCTGGTTGAAACTAGAGGGTACAAACTTTCTGGAGACCTCTCTATCGCTTGCAAAATTGCCGAATATATGCTCTTGTCTTGGGAAAATAGATTTTTTGGGACCCTTCCAATAACAGAATCTCTTTTTGTAATATTTAGGGCTCAGATCCAACCTTTTAACTGGAAATATCCTAACAACTATGCAATTTCCTATCTCACCCTTGGACCTTGCACATAATAACTTATCAGAATCCATCCTAGATTTATCGGCAATCTGAAAGCATTCAAACTTCCGGGCTTTACTTTGGATCTGAACTCTCAACCTACACATGAGTTCTCTGAGCATGTGGAGTTGGTTGCAAGGGAAGACAAAATGACTATACGAAGATAATTTCACTCTAAGGGTCATTGATCTCGCGGGAAACAATTTAGTGGGAGAGATACCTGAAGAGATAACAAATCTCTCAGCTTTATTTACCTTAAATCTGTCAGGAACCAATGCAGGGAAAGATACGGAGAATATCGGAAGTTTGCAAAAGTTGGAGTCTCTTGACCTGTCATGTAACCGTCTTTCAGGTCCAATTCCTCCAACGATGTCCTCATGACCTTTGTCCCATTTGAACTTTCATACAATAACTTTTCAGGACGATTCCATCAACCAACCAGTTCAGACTTTCAAGAGTCTGTCCATTTATGAGGGTACAGAAGAAAAAGATGGAGATGAAGAGGGTCCGAAAATATGGTTTTTACGTCGATGGGACTGGGATTTGCCGTAGGATTTTGGAGTGTTGTTTCGGTGCTTTGGTGATTAAGAAGTCTTGGAGACATGCTATTTTAGATTCATTGATGAATGAAGGTAGGCTCTCGTTGATCATTGAAGTTTACAAGGCTCGTTTACGGGGAAGACACCTAAAAGATAAAGAAGTAGCCATTGGAGAGGTAAAAATAATCTTCGATTGTTACTATATTCTTTTTTTCCTGGTTCGTTTTTCCTTTATCCTTCGTCATGTGTCAGCCAGGTCGTTGCAGTTAATAAAGCATGCTAAAAGGAGATGATGAAGATTTTTACAATCAAGGGGTGAACCATGTATATGTTTAAAAACTGTAATAGCTTGTCATGTGTATTCTGAAAATTTAAGTGTAGTTCCAGCTATTTGTATGTTCAAAACAAAACAATCATCGACCTCTATTCATAATCCATAATCTCTAGTAGTGCTTTTTCATTCTAGCTCTTACATCATTTATTCTTACCGCAGAAAGACAATGAACATAAGTGGACTGAAAAGGACAGTGAACATCAGCAAGCAGAGTTTAAAGATACAACAGGAAGATGAAATATTTCCGTTGGCCATTGTCATGTGCTTTATTCTTATTTCTCCTTTTTTTATCTTCTCCTTTATCTTAGCATCTCAGGTCATTGGTTAGTAATTAGCGTAGCAGGTTGGCAGCGTGATGAACCTTGATCCAACTTTCAAGGTACTGCATCTATCCTGTAAAATTGTGTTTCCTACTTCAGTACTTAAGAATATGATATTGAGTTGTATCCCTTTTCCAGACAAGGTAAATTGATAGTCAGATTCAAACACTTTTCTCCACAGAATGAATCAAGTAATTCTAGTATGTTTTGCATATATGATGTAAGCAGCTGATTTCAGAACTCTGAAACTAAATACAAACATGAATCATAGAAACACAGGAAAAAGAGAAGAGAGAGAGAGAGAACCCCAAACTTGCACTATAAATGATACAAAAAAAACTTAGTCCATAGATCAACTCTATTTTCTGTTCACAAAGACAACTGAAAAGGATGTCAGGTTTTAGCTTCTTACAGGTACACTAGTTTAGAAGTACAACTTCTGAAAGAAGTGAAGAGCTTCACTTACCATCCTCAAGCACTGGCGGAACTCAGCCCTTTTTTCCTCTCAGTAAAGCTCAGGCTGCGCATCAAACTTGGAATGCAGCACTGAGAGTATTGAGATGATTTCCCTTTCCTGGAATAGATTTCTCTATAAGGAGTTCTTTCACTATTGCAAACAGAATTTGGAACTAATTCATATGGACTTGTAGATTTTGGAGGGAGGTCAAAAACAGTTGGCTTGGCTTCCTGCTGACCATGTAAATTTTGATCTCCATCACTACAACCATCACTGAAACTCTCACGGAAGAGCTCAATCAGTTGTTTTTTCATATCCGTAGGAGATGGTTCAGGTAAGGAATTTGGCATCGGTGTGCTGTCCGTATAAACAATCTTATCCAGATGAGGAGTATCTATGGCGCTCTTATGGTGGATCGGAGAGTTGCCAGAAGATGGGGTAAGATCTGTTACATATACAATCTAATCAAAGATCCAAGATGGAATTGCAGCCTCTTCAGCTTTAGTTATCTAGAAATTGCAGTAAAGTAAAATGCAGATATTCGAAAACAGTAAAATAACTTTTTTCCTACAACAAACTGAATCTTACCACCATTGACACTGAAGTAATCTTCACAATCAGATTCTAACCAGGCTTGAGAATCGAAAAACATTTCCTCTTTACTACCTGCACACAAAATGTGCACATTCCATGCCAAGAAGGATTAGAAGCACATAGCCACAGACAGTTAAACACTACATTAAATTATAAATCGAAGTCACAAACAAACAAAAATACAAAACGTGAACGGAAAACCTTTAAATTGAACCATATGAACAATGCGTACAAAGAGTTCAGTAAACCTCCATAATTTGGCTGAAACAAAAATTTCCTAAGAGCATAATGATTGTACATGCTAATTCAATAACTACTATCTCTATGCATCTCACTACAATGTCTATTTTGATTATATAGACTTACACTTTAAAAATAGAATTATGTAAAGTCACCATATAATAAGCAGGGGAAACAAAATTTTTATAGAGAGAAAAATGAACCACAATCAAACATCATAAACAGATAATCAATAATTAAACAACCAAGACATGTAAAAAAAAAAATGGCAAAAAAGAAGATATATATGAAATTAGTAAACCAAGTTAGAATCATACTCAAACTCAAGTCTTGAAAACTAGCCTCATGTCCCATTTCTGTCGTTTGAGGCAAGAAACGGTGGCCAACGGTGTTTTGATCGATTTTGGTAGTTTTCTGCTTAGTGGGTGATTGAATTTGGACAGCAAGTTTCATTTCAGAGTTCAGTGAGTTCTTTTGAACTGTAACACAATTACCCATCTCTTAAACTGGATTTTATTGTCGAGAGTCTATTCATTCACATCAATAACTTCAAACTCGGTATTTCTAACTACCAGAAAGAGAGACAGAGAGACAGAGAGAGAGAGAGAGAAATGAAGAGGAACACTATTCTTTGGCTCTATGCTTGGAGGAGATAAAAGTTGTCAACTAAAATCTGGAGAGGAAGTCGATTGGTCTTGAAAGCGAAGTAATGGCATTGGCAGAAATGGGACCCTTTCTTTACTTTTATATTTATATTTATATTTAGTTTTCATTTTAACTCCATTAAATTTTTCCACTGTAAGCCTGCAACAAGACAATAACGAAAAGTAGCTTTTTGGTTGGTTCCACTTTCATTATTTGCCTGAGAAAGTCATCTATAGTGAGGCAATAATAGTACCATGGTTAGTGCTTGTACAGTGTTCAACTGCTACTGTTGAACAAAATATCAGATGGCAATGGACCAAATTTTTTTTCCATCTCATCGTCATGTCCTCATCAAATCTTTAAAAAAAAGAAAGAAACCCATCTGAAGAAAGTTGAAAACATTGTAAACCAACTCAATTTCTATAAATCATTTTACTGAAAGAAGGTAAACGAGTTAGTTCAGACTTTACTGACTATTACAAAGTTGATACAAATACAACAGGTCCACATCTTGAACTGTCTTACACGTTGAGCAATTATCCAACTGTAGATTTTTATGTCTCTATCTGGTGGTTAAATTTCAATTCACAGTGGTGGGACATTGTATTAATAACTCTTCTTTACTCATTGTAATCATCGTCAATTTAAGAAATGACCAAGGGGCAAGGATAACTACGCACATGTGGCTCTAAGAATAGCATAGACGAATTCAAACAAGATTTTTAGAGGCTCTTAATCTCCTCCTGAACCACAGATAATTATAGTAATAATAATATTCTTTCTGAGGTTGGGTTTTCTTGTAATCTTTTGGGGGAAAAGGGTTCAGCCATTTTGGACCACTTTTTGTGGGTTGTTTTTCCCATAAATATGATGTAAAATAACTTAGAAGTAATGACAAACAAGTAGCTTGGTAGTTATCGAATTTAAGATGAAGCAAAAAAAGCAATCATGTCATCACTGAAATTTGCTGGTGAGTGCAACAAAAGTGTAGGAAGCAAAAGCATATCATATCCCTTTTTTCATTTCCTTTTATATTTTGTTTGCTCCTATGTAGAATTCATTCTTCCATGGCTCAATCTTATAGGATATGAAATAACCATCAACAATGATATCCTTGCATCTTAAAGCAAATTCAATTGTGTAAAGGAAGGATCATTTTGAAGTAAGTCTCTAACTACAAGTCAATCAAATTACCTAACAAGCTAATCCCTTTTGTCATCTTGCTTCATGGCTATCGTTTTCGACGTGCCTTGGCTGTGGTGGGTACTGGGTAGTGTGTTTTTCTAGGGATTCCTGATCCTGATGGATGATGCTATAGGTATAAATTATAAATTCCCTCAACGGCAAAGCGTTTCTAAACATGACAATATCCACCAACATTGAAATTGTGGCTTCGGCCACTTTCTTTTCACTTTAGGTGTCTCTATATGGTTGGTTCATATACGAAATCTTCATCCAAGGTCATTGAATTGCCAGATATTATGTGCTAATTTGAAAACGAGAGCTGATTCAAATCAATGTATCACCAACTGTAAGCTATACATAATTATGTTGAGCCCTAAAATTCGTTAAATATCCTGATCCTCCAACAAATAACATCAATCAATCTCCAGACATGAGATGCTACAGGTATCTCATGTTCTACCAATATTTTTTTTCCTAAATCAGAACGATAATGATTCTATGTCAGCTGTTGTGAGGAGAATAAAAGGAGCATATTCAACAAAGGAAATAATACAATTACAGAAAGGGAATTAAATAACTTAGAAAATGTTTTACATGCATGTAATATAGCTGCTACACTCGACACACAACAAACCATAAGAGCCTATAGCAGTCCTCAGTTCCTGAGCTCCTCATAAATTGAAAATTTGCCACCAACAGAATACAAGAGTACAGAAAGCAATAGTCCTAGTAAAGCATCTGATCCGCAGTATACTTTTAAAATAATATGCATATAAATATATTCTTGTTGGAACAAAGGAAAAGCCAAAACAAGAGCTTACCATTGTTAGTTTATTATTGTTATTGTTGTTTTCATACAGTGTTTAATCCGTAATCAATGGTGGAAAAATTGTTCTCACTCTCTTGTCCTTTCTTTTGTTGTGCTACTGTTTTTTAATGAATTGCCAGCTCTCTCCGTCTCTCTTTTCTCTATATAAAAGCTAGAGTAATTCCACAAGTAAAACAGAATATCAAGCTATGAATTTCAAAGACATGGAGGAAAACAAGATGAGAACAAGAAGCTTTCGCCATGAAGACTATAATAACCGAAGGGTCTTCCTGCGGAGCTATCCTCTTCAATGGGGAAGCAAGAGCGAAGAAAACAATGAAGAAACATCGAAGGTCACTCACGAGAGCACTGAAAAGAAACCTATCAAGAAGACACCCCTTAAGGATATAATCCTATCTGTGTTCCACTGGGGAGGAGGGAAGGTTTTGGTCCTCAGGAGATTCAAGCACAAGTTCACAATTTACATCATTGCATGTGTCCCTGTGAGACTCAAGTCCCCTACTGCCCTAATTTCTGCTTGATCTATGCTTTCTTCCTTTTCTTCAGCTATATTTGACTGCTTGTATCAACAACACACCATCTTTATGTAAATAATGAGCGTTGACTCACTTCTTTGTATAAATATAGGTTGACATAGGTTACATCCAAATCAAGTCTAACCCACCACCCCAACCTCCCAAAAACTTACAGGCTTTTGATTAAAAATTATAAAATTTTGTAAAATGAACTTACTAGATAACCGAATTACTTCTTTTCCTTGACTTTTTTATTCAAAGGCTCTGGTTTTCTCAAAGATGGACGTAAAATAAAAGGAATTATATTAACATGATATTTATCTATCCATAATAAGTCATCTGGATGATTTTTTATATACAAAAATTAATAATTTTTGAAAGACAACTAACAAATTGCCAGAGAATACTGGCCTTAAAATCAAGATAGTAAGTTCAAAAGAGTGTCAACATAAACTCATTTTATCCCACAAATAATTGGATAACAAAAATTTGAAGAGTAAAATATTTCCGCACATGGAAAAGAATGCCCACGTAAAAAAAAAAGATGGAGCTGACTTCTGAAAACAGAAAATAATTGTTGATCAGAAAAAGATGATCGACACACCCATCGTGAAGCACCCTACAGCGACCCAGGGGCTCAAGTGCTCACCTTTATCAACAACCGCTCAAGGATGGATCAGCCTGTTGAATCATAATGCATGCAATTATAAGCAAAAAGTTGGCTCAAAAAAGAACAAGTCCAATCACGCTAGCAAGCTGCAAACCCCTAATGTGTTTCTGGGCCAAGATAAATAATATGACAGGTTTGACTGTTCACTCTAAGACTTGAGCTGAATAAAAACAATCTAGTCTCCATTAGGACCTAGAAATAGGAGAGCCTTGGCTATTAAAAAGGGTTCAAATCATGACAATCCCACAACTTAAAATACTCGAGCCCAAGCCTAATCCATTCGCATTCAAATCAGAGCTAAAATCATGCATTTTTAGAAAATCAAAATAGGAAGACAAACAATAATAGAAGGTGCATCAACATGGTACCTCATGATACCCTAAATCTAGACTAGCTTCTCAAGTAAAGTTTCTGCATCTAGTGGAATCTTCTAATGTGGTACACCCGACCCAGCTTCATTTAAATTACATATTTATTTATTTTTGCATTTATTGGGTAGGATTCCATCCTTGATTCCCAACCGCACCCTTTACCACCTAAAACCAATGGACTTTGGCCCCTTGTCTTTAACTTCCTTCTAATCTATACTTAAGAAAAGAAAACTATAGATTTATATGGTTTATTTTACTTCCATGTTCTGCACTCCTCTTGGTAATTATACAATAGTCATCTGAAAGTTTCTGAGTCCATCATCAACCTTTACATATACACGAATCATTTGTATGAATATTTCTAGCTTAGATAAATCAATTCTCGATTAAGAAAATCAAATCTGAAGCATTATTGCATAATCAACAAGAGGGTATTAGTAATAAATCAATTTTTTGTTCAACTTCTTTTAACATTTGGCAATTAAGAATAATAAAACCTAAAAGTTAAAAAAGCAAAAGAAAAACACATTGTAGTGTAGTCCAACAGTAGAATGGTGATCTAGCTAGGGAAGCCTACCTATCCTGGCAGCTTTCCAGGAGAAACCACGATACCTGTCAGATAAGCAATTTACAGATATTAGTGAGCACTGTCACCACTTTCTTCAGATAAAAAAGGAGACCAAGAATACACAAAGTACTGTTAAAAAAAAAAAAAAAAATGTTATAACAACTATCCATGTTAAACAAAAATAAATTAAATCTTCGATAGACCACTTATAAGTAAATTTCAAAAAGATGCAGCAAAACATGACCTTAAAACATGGGTCCCACCTCTCACAACTTGAAGTAGTCTAAATATTAATTTCAGCAGCAAGTTAAATGGCACGGGGCGAAGAAGGGCGTAAGAAGAGGAACATTATTTAGAAATGTATGTCTTCTAATCACTATACATAGTGGGATTCAACAAAGGATTACAATGGTTGAGGCTGACAGTTTGCACTGCCCAAATGATGGCTCAACAATTGGAGGGGTTTCCTCCTGTTAAAGGGCGAAACGCCTGATATATTCTCTCAAGCAGTAGTAAACTAGCCACCAAAGCCCCCCACTCGGCACTGAAAGCATTGAACTCTGGGCAACCAGGAGATGACCTGAGACTTACAATAGAGATGCTTTCCAAAAATTCATCCAACACAACCGAAATTGATAAAGATATGTCTCATTTTATTAAAATTCAAACCTTGAAATTTCAAGTTTCTCATACAAAGCCTCCTGCAAATCTAGTATTCATGAAACCTATTATTCAAACACACACATACACAAAATTAAAAGGAAAAAAACAAACCTACAAAGTAGATTGACACAAGGAACATACCCAGTTCTCTGTTCAAGGAGTGCTGGAAATTGCAGTTTTAAAAAAGGGCACGTACAAATTCCCAACATCTGAACTGTCAGAAACGAACGGAAATTGAATAGTGCCGACTGTTAAAACCAATGACACCGGTGTTAAAATTCACTTCTCATTAAATCAGTGAATTATAAACTTTTCAAATTCAAAAACAACATGTTCTTTATCAGTTTAGCTTCTTCTCAACTGATCACAGCTTCTCACTACTAATCTACAAACATGCAAAAATAAGAAGAAATGAAAGTTACAGATGAAAAATTTACGGAAGATTAAACACTACTTAATCAAACGAACTATAAGAAGAAGAGTAACGAGAAAGCGGGAATTTAGTGAAACTGAATCCAGATTATCCAGAATTCCAACAGAAACAAGTTTCCTGCTTTTAATCGAGCCCTAGATATATAAGAAGGAGAAGAAAAAAAGGCGCCAAGGCCGTCAGTCAGCAAATCGTGGTTTGCCACGTAATCTTAATAATTAATTATAGCACGAAATATGTAATACAATATCAATAATACATAATTGAGATAATAGAAAGCCATTAAATACTATATTAAGCTAATTTCAAAAGTTTACGTATAAAATCAGAATGTATAAATATTAAGTTAATTTTACAACATAATTATTAATTTTGACCAGATATTATGTGCTAATTTGAAAACGAGAGCTGATTCAAATCAATGTATCACCAACTGTAAGCTATACATAATTATGTTGAGCCCTAAAATTCGTTAAATATCCTGATCCTCCAACAAATAACATCAATCAATCTCCAGACATGAGATGCTACAGGTATCTCATGTTCTACCAATATTTTTTTTCCTAAATCAGAACGATAATGATTCTATGTCAGCTGTTGTGAGGAGAATAAAAGGAGCATATTCAACAAAGGAAATAATACAATTACAGAAAGGGAATTAAATAACTTAGAAAATGTTTTACATGCATGTAATATAGCTGCTACACTCGACACACAACAAACCATAAGAGCCTATAGCAGTCCTCAGTTCCTGAGCTCCTCATAAATTGAAAATTTGCCACCAACAGAATACAAGAGTACAGAAAGCAATAGTCCTAGTAAAGCATCTGATCCGCAGTATACTTTTAAAATAATATGCATATAAATATATTCTTGTTGGAACAAAGGAAAAGCCAAAACAAGAGCTTACCATTGTTAGTTTATTATTGTTATTGTTGTTTTCATACAGTGTTTAATCCGTAATCAATGGTGGAAAAATTGTTCTCACTCTCTTGTCCTTTCTTTTGTTGTCCTACTGTTTTTTAATGAATTGCCAGCTCTCTCCGTCTCTCTTTTCTCTATATAAAAGCTAGAGTAATTCCACAAGTAAAACAGAATATCAAGCTATGAATTTCAAAGACATGGAGGAAAACAAGATGAGAACAAGAAGCTTTCGCCATGAAGACTATAATAACCGAAGGGTCTTCCTGCGGAGCTATCCTCTTCAATGGGGAAGCAAGAGCGAAGAAAACAATGAAGAAACATCGAAGGTCACTCACGAGAGCACTGAAAAGAAACCTATCAAGAAGACACCCCTTAAGGATATAATCCTATCTGTGTTCCACTGGGGAGGAGGGAAGGTTTTGGTCCTCAGGAGATTCAAGCACAAGTTCACAATTTACATCATTGCATGTGTCCCTGTGAGACTCAAGTCCCCTACTGCCCTAATTTCTGCTTGATCTATGCTTTCTTCCTTTTCTTCAGCTATATTTGACTGCTTGTATCAACAACACACCATCTTTATGTAAATAATGAGCGTTGACTCACTTCTTTGTATAAATATAGGTTGACATAGGTTACATCCAAATCAAGTCTAACCCACCACCCCAACCTCCCAAAAACTTACAGGCTTTTGATTAAAAATTATAAAATTTTGTAAAATGAACTTACTAGATAACCGAATTACTTCTTTTCCTTGACTTTTTTATTCAAAGGCTCTGGTTTTCTCAAAGATGGACGTAAAATAAAAGGAATTATATTAACATGATATTTATCTATCCATAATAAGTCATCTGGATGATTTTTTATATACAAAAATTAATAATTTTTGAAAGACAACTAACAAATTGCCAGAGAATACTGGCCTTAAAATCAAGATAGTAAGTTCAAAAGAGTGTCAACATAAACTCATTTTATCCCACAAATAATTGGATAACAAAAATTTGAAGAGTAAAATATTTCCGCACATGGAAAAGAATGCCCACGTAAAAAGATGGACCTTACTTCTGAAAACAGAAAATAATTGTTGATCAGAAAAAGATGATCGACACACCCATCGTGAAGCACCCTACAGCGACCCAGGGGCTCAAGCGCTCACCTTTATCAACAACCGCTCAAGGATGGATCAGCCTGTTGAATCATAATGCATGCAATTATAAGCAAAAAGTTGGCTCAAAAAAGAACAAGTCCAATCACACTAGCAAGCTGCAAACCCCTAATGTGTTTCTGGGCCAAGATAAATAATATGACAGGTTTGACTGTTCACACTAAGACTTGAGCTGAATAAAAACAATCTAGTCTCCATTAGGACCTAGAAATAGGAGAGCCTTGGCTATTAGAAAGGGTTCAAATCATGACAATCCCACAACTTAAAATACTCGAGCCCAAGCCTAATCCATTCGCATTCAAATCAGAGCTAAAATCATGCATTTTTAGAAAATCAAAATAGGAAGACAAACAATAATAGAAGGTGCATCAACATGGTACCTCATGATACCCTAAATCTAGACTAGCTTCTCAAGTAAAGTTTCTACATCTAGTGGAATCTTCTAATGTGGTACACCCTACCCAGCTTCATTTAAATTACATATTTATTTATTTTTGCATTTATTGGGTAGGATTCCATCACTGATTCCCAACCGCACCCTTTACCACCTAAAATCAATGGACTTTGGCCCCTTGTCTTTAACTTCCTTCTAATCTATACTTAAGAAAAGAAAACTATAGATTTATATGGTTTATTTTACTTCCATGTTCTGCACTCCTCTTGGTAATTATACAATAGTCATCTGAAAGTTTCTGAGTCCATCATCAACCTTTACATATACACGAATCATTTGTATGAATATTTCTAGCTTAGATAAATCAATTCTAGATTAAGAAAATCAAATCTGAAGCATTATTGCATAATCAACAAGAGGGTATTAGTAATAAATCAATTTTTTATTCAGCTTCTTTTAACATTTGGCAATTAAGAATAATAAAACCTAAAAGTTAAAAAAGCAAAAGAAAAACACATTGTAGTGTAGTCCAACAGTAGAATGGTGATCTAGCTAGGGAAGCCTACCTATCCTGGCAGCTTTCCAGGAGAAACCACGATACCTGTCAGATAAGCAATTTACAGATATTAGTGAGCACTGTCACCACTTTCTTCAGATAAAAAAGGAGACCAAGAATACACAAAGTACTGTTAAAAAAAAAAAAAAAAATGATACAACAACTATCCATGTTAAACAAAAATAAAAATAAATTAAATCTTCGATAGACCACTTATAAGTAAATTTCAAAAGATGCAGCAAAACATGACCTTAAAACATGGGTCCCACCTCTCACAACTTGAAGTAGTCTAAATATTAATTTCAGCAGCAAGTCAAATGGCACAGGGCGAAGAAGGGCGTAAGAAGAGGAACATTATTTAGAAATGTATGTCTTCTAATCACTATACATAGTGGGATTCAACAAAGGATTACAATGGTTGAAGCTGACAGTTTGCACTGCCCAAATGATGGCTCAACAATTGGAGGGGTTTCCTCCTGTTAAAGGGCGAAACGCCTGATATATTCTCTCAAGCAGTAGTAAATTAGCCACCAAAGCCCCCCACTCGGCACTGAAAGCATTGAACTCTGGGCAACCAGGAGATGACCTGAGACTTATAATAGAGATGCTTTCCAAAAATTCATCCAACACAACCGAAATTGATAAAGATATGTCTCATTTTATTAAAATTCAAACCTTGAAATTTCAAGTTTCTCATACAAAGCCTCCTGCAAATCTAGTATTCATGAAACCTATTATTCAAACACACACATACACAAAATTAAAAGGAAAAAAACAAACCTACAAAGTAGATTGACACAAGGAACATAGCCAGTTCTCTGTTCAAGAAGTGCTGGAAATTGCAGTTTTAAAAAAGGGCACGTACAAATTCCCAACATCTGAACTGTCAGAAACGAACGGAAATTGAATAGTGCCGACTGTTAAAACCAATGACACCGGTGTTAAAATTTACTTCTCATTAAATCAGTGAATTATAAACTTTTCAAATTCAAAAACAACATGTTCTTTACCATTTTAGCTTCTTCTCAACTGATCAGAGCTTCTCACTACTAATGTACAAACATGCAAAAATAAGAAGAAATGAAAGTTACAGATGAAAAATTTATGGAAGATTAAACACTACTTAATCAAACGAACTATAAGACGAAGAGTAACAAGAAAGCGGGAATTTAGTGAAACTGAATCCAGATTGTCCAGAATTCCAACAGAAACAAGTTTCTTGCTTTTATTCGAGCCCTAGATATATAAGAAGGAGAAGATAAAAATGCGCCAAGGCCGTCAGTCAGCAAATCGTGGTTTGCCACGTAATCTTAATAATTAATTATAGCACGAAATATGTAATACAATATCAATAATATATAATTGAGATGATAGAAAGCCATTAAATACTATATTAAGCTAATTTCAAAAGGTTACGTATAAAATCAGAATGTATAAATATTAAGTTAATTTTACAACATAATTATTAATTTTAGAGATCGAAAATTGTACATGCTTTTGCTTAAAGCCAGGTTGATAACTCCATTATTGGTTTTAAATTTTCTTTTTATTTGTCCAAGTAAACTGTAAAATATTTCTCTCCGAACGTGTTTCAAAATTCAAACTATAAACATTAAGTTTAACGTTAGGATCACACATCATATTTGTGACTTACCTTATAACATTAAATTTGTAAAATGCTTAAAAACCACAAAAATTAGTTAAAATTCATACAAACTGACCGTAATTTTAATTGAATAATATTCTGGCAAATAAGGGGGAAATGCATCCTGAATACGTAATATTGACATCAACAAACTCTTTTTTTTTTTTTTTTTTTTTTTGCTTTTTAAAATTCTTTTTAGGATAACAGTAACAAATGAGAACAACTTTGTTCATCATATTTAACGTAATTATTTCTCTCTGTAATCAATGACAGTTAGTTACACGGCATAATTTACATTTACAAACCGAGCTTCTTTGGTCTGAGGTAGGTAGAGCCACCCTGGCGCAAACCCGGCATCGACACTTGTTGCTGCTCCTTTGCCCTCTTATTCTTCTCTCTCTCCTTGTTTCTTCTTTCTTCCTCTGCTTGTTCCTTCTTCAAATTTTCCATCTCCTCCTCCATAGCAGTTTTCCCTTCCTTCTGTTTTTTCTTATGCTCCAACATCGATGTATCGGAATCCTTCACAGTGAAAAACATTGGTCCTAGCTCAGCCAACCAATGAGGCTCTACAGCTGTAGCACATTGCATGTACTCCTTGGTCGTCAAAATCAATTCATGATAAACCAGATACTCTGGAGTGTATCCCAAACCATAAATAGCACTGCTTGGGTGCAGATGGCAGGGCATTCCGTTCCTGCAATTTACATACTCCCCAACTCCCTTTAATCTTGCGGCATTGTGGAAGTATGCAGAACAGATGGCTTTTCTGACGATGTCATAATCATGTCCGCTAGATGTTAGCGGGATTTTCAGTGTCTTGAGAATATCCAGCAGCTGAGATCTCACCTCTCTAGCCTTTCGCAAGGATTTAACATGCAAATAATGATCACTACACCAGTCTCCCCGATACTGGTGCTCCTTCCATTGCTGGTAAACATAAAGCAGAGTTAAATGGTCAGATTCTTGCACAAAAAATTTCTCTCTTGCAGCATCACTCTCCTCTGCCCTATCCTTAGGCCGGAAGAATACTGATGGCACTGAAAGCATTGATACAATAGTCAAAACCTCATCAAGGCATCCTAGTTGCTCACCCATCAAGAGCATCTTAGCAAGTGGGGGGTCCAATGGGAATTCCACCATTTTCCAGCCAAGATCAGTTAAGCCCCCAACATTGTTAAGTGCACCTAACACCCACAACTGATACATAGAATTCAAGATGTTATCCGCCGGAGGTGGGTCCATGAAGTCAAAATCCAGCAAGTTATCAACTTTAAGGGACTTGAGTAACAACACCACATTACCAAGGTTGGTTCTCTGAATCTCTGGCACAGGACTTGGCAGCAATTCATTCAGGTATGCACTTTCTGTATACAGACGATAACATGTACCTGGCCCAGTTCTACCAGCACGTCCAGCTCGCTGGTCAGCAGCAGCACGGCTGACAGGGAAAACTTGAAGAGCATCCATACCCATTTTAGGGTTGTAAACTTTCATTTTACCATAACCTGTGTCAATGACATAATAAATTCCATCTACAGTCAGCGATGTCTCAGCAATGTTGGTGGCAACAATGCATTTGCGAGCCCCCTCTTCAGCTTTCTGGAATATCTTGGCTTGCAAGTCAGCCGGCAACTGGGAGTATATTGGGAGTATCTCAAGTTTAGAAACCTCTCTCTTGGTGGTGGAGACAAGCTGTTCCATGCGCTCTGCAAGGGCATGACAGGCTGCCTCAATCTCATCTTGGCCAGTCATGAAGATTAGGATGTCACCTGGGGAGCTGGTGATGTGAATTGTCATGGCCTGCTTCACTGCTGCTTCCACATAGTCTTCACAGGGAGTTTTACTGTACAAAACATTGACCGGAAATGTTCTCCCAGGAATGTGGAAAATTGGTACACTGCAAACAAATTCAAAAATATATGTCATTTAGGTGCAGGAGATGCCAACACACCCAAATACTAATAAAATATGTTAATGAAAAACATACCTCCCAAAGAAATTTGAAAACTTCTCCGCATTTAGAGTTGCAGATGTTACGATGAGCTTGAAATCACGACGACGGGCAACCACTTTTTTCAGTATCCCAAACAGGACATCCGTGCTTAGAGATCTCTCATGTGCTTCATCCATCACAATAACACTGCAACAGTTACAATCATGACAATAAATAATTTTGTTTTGATCACAGATACCAGAGTTAAACATATGGATGGAAAAAGATATAAAAATCACAGTTCCCATACCGATACTTGTCAAGATCTGAATCTTTCAAAGTTTCACGGAGAAGCACTCCATCAGTCATGTACTACAAAATTAAAGATGCATAGTTTTAGCGAAGTATCATAACCAAACCACAATGAAACAATTGAAAAAACTTGAGAAATGTGCCCAACGACCTATAATTCAATAAGCCATATCAAGGTATATATAGTTCTATGGGTAACTTTTATGCCAGAGACAATTAAGCATCAGCGAAATATTGAAAAAACACATTTGCTGAGCATCAGTGCCACAACAGATATCAAAAGTAGAAGACTAACAGAACCACTTACCTTAATTATGGTGTTTGGCCCAGTCACGTCCTCAAAACGAATGGCATAACCGACCTTGTCACCTAACTCAGTTTCCATTTCTTCACTGACTCTCTTTGCCACACTCATAGCGGCCACACGCCTAGGTTGGGTACAACCCACAACACCATTCGTGGTGTATCCATCTTCATGTAAGAACTGTAAACAATATCCACATGTCAAATTCAGTTTATTTGGCACATAACTTAAACCATTACAAAACTTCCAAACATGGAAATACCTGTGTCAGTTGAGTTGTCTTCCCAGAGCCAGTTTCTCCAACAACAACAACCACCTGATTTTCACGTATTACCTATCCAATAGACATTTGAAAGATTAAGAATGAACACTATCATTATAATGTTAAATTCAAAGCCAAACGAAATTCATGGAACAGCCAAAATTCAAAGCCAAACGAAATTCATGGAACAGCCAAAAGTAGAGGACAAAAATAAACAAAGAAAGAAAGATGATAAGAATTTTCCCCCCATTTGTGACTCAAAAGATCAGGCGATAGAAATAGATAATAAAAAGTCCTCCAACCTAGTTCTTTTGAGAATCCATGCTATATTGGCGCTCAAATATCAAGTAATAAGACCAAACAATAGTTATCAAGAAACCTTTCAAATTCTGAAGAACCACTACTAGAAGAGACTAATTGGATGGTGATTCAGCAACTCATTAACTAAACTACCGTATACTGTGGAAAGTAAGCTAATATCAAGAAAAGAAAATACCACACCTGCAATAGTTCATCACGAACTGAATATATGGGTAGATACTGCCGCTGCTCTGCAATGGTTTTGGATTTTGCAAAGTCACTCACAGCCTCTTCCTTTTTCATGTGTTGTGAAAATTTTGCATCTTCCTTGAAATCAACTTCACCTTGTTCACCTACATCAGCCGTATCTGCATCAATCTAGCATAAAACATGTAATGAGATTAAGGAAAATGAAACATATTATTGGACAGAGAGATTCAAAAAGTTGCATAGTTATTAAACCGTACATACCTGTTCTGCTGTTTTCTCCACACCCAATAAATTACCCAAATTTGAGCCTGCAAGTTCCCAAAATCGTTGACGTGATTTATTCATGCTCTGTTTCTCACGCATTTCTCTAACCAAAGCAGATCCTTTGCGCGAAATTATAGCCATGTCTGATGTGGGGTCTTTTATGGGCATTATAGGCTCTGCTTGTTTAGTGAAAACAATTCTGCCATCCAGGAAAGGAGGTTTTGTATCTGGACAGTAAACAGAAAATTTCAGCTAAATGATACAGCAGTCATCTATGCCCGTACTGTAAATCTGGTACACCTGCATTAGTGGATTGAAAATGCTTATCATGAAGTTTTTTCTTACCATGTACAAGAAGAATAACCTTGTGTTCTTCCTCATCATCAAACTCAGTCGACAACTCAGTACCTCTTACAGCTCCAGATCTCAAAAGCTGCCTCTCTTCCCACTGATGATTATCAGCAGTAATCTGAGACAACTTTTTGCTCTGAGCAAATGACATCCTAGTTCCGTCTTTTCGAACCTGCACAATAAACCACAAGTTGCTTATAGAATAATACTTTCCAGAAAATTCAGATCACCATGTCAAACAGTTCATAAATTTGTTGAGGAATCCAATAATAGGAATATCCATAGAAGCCAATGCTGGGACCAACAAGAAAAGAAATGACTTCAGAGAGCAACTAGGTACAGGGTACATTAAACATGCAAACCAACATATGATGGTATGCTTAAAGCACCATACATGGACCTCCACACATTCAGAAAGATAGCCAGAAAGGTTATGACAGAAATTATTTTTCTTGGTTTTATTACATAAAATTATCACGAATATCCATTATACAATTATAAAGGGCATGTGTGCCAGAAATAGCTGTCACTTCACAGGCATTTAGAACGTACCAGTCTTTTAGCCAACTCCACCTCTTTCTTTTGGAAAGAAGCGTCATCCCCAAGAAAAAATGAGGAGCTATCCCCATCAAATGTATTTCCTTCATCTCTGTCATACCTGTGCAGCAAAATTCATAGTCGTTGTTAGTTCACTATAAGGTAGTATATGTAAACACCATGAAAGAAAAATTGTAATAGGATAGCATATTGATAAAGGATCAAGGACCACAAAAAGAACATTCCTTAGAAGAGCAACACTTAGTCAAATTAAAGTAAACAATCAAACTGCAAGGGTTAATTACATTTTGGTCCCTGTGGCTTTTGACTACTAATTTAAGGACTTTTTTTTTTTTCAAATGATATAGCAGTCATCCTTAAAGGTTTCATTGTATAAATACCAAGTTATCAAGACCAACAAACATAAATAAATTGCATTTCTCAAATGAATATAATCAGTAAATTACCATGCTCTGTCAGAATTGTATTCCATCTCCAGACGCATACTTTCAGTTATCTCATAATTGTCTTCTTTAGAAGAATAAGTTCTATCTTCTTCATCCTACAAATACAATAATAAGCATAAAATTAAGAATAATGTGGTTGGCAATGAAAGATAGCTTGTAATATTGATCAGCTCTGAAATGCAAAAAACATAACAAAGATTAACAACCCCCCCGTCCTCTCTTCTTTCCAGACAAGAGTAAGCGAAAAAAAAAAAAAACAAACACAACCACCATTGCCATTCCAAAGGGAAAAGAGGAGAGAAAGATTGACACAAGAACAAATAGAGTACCTCAAATGATTGTGAATTTTCAGTAGAAAATGAAAGTGGATGGGACTTCCTACTGTATCCAGAAGCTGAAGATCTAACTGAGGATCCAGATGCACGTATTGGAACTGGAGAGGGAGAAATATGGTCCCATGGAGAGGCAGCATAACCTACAGTAATTCAGAGTCAATAATTTTGCCCAGAATAGACAAAGAAAGCTATAATTGTTGTATTTGTCACCTAAACATGCAAATTTAATATTTAAATAGAGATTTCACATATGCAAAAATCATACCAGTCGAACGAGGTGTTGACAAGGGAGAAACTAATCGAGCATCAGGTGAGGCCCCAACAAACATTGGAGAAGGAGAAGGTTGATGGCGCCTACTGGAATTAGAGTAACTTTCCCGACGTGGTGTTTCTTCCCATTCCCATCTACCATCATCCCAATCAGACCTGCCTGCAAGTCCACAGGTTAAAATTAAAAGCAACATCTTTATTCTATAACAATTATTGGTAGTGATATATTGTTTTACCAGAAAATTAACAAAGTCACACAAATTTAAAATTCCTTCCTTGATAAGAAAGCAAAAAATTTCAAATTCTTTTGTAGATATCATAAACAAGTTGTGGTTTGAGTCCATATAATAAAAAGGAAAGAATATATGCAAACATTAACATATGAAAATATCCACTGGATGTATGTACGTACATTTGGGATTCCCTAATTTGTATTCCACAAGAATATTTCTAAAATTTCTGAGACTTCACTTCTCAAAACTGGAAATAATGAGAACGATACAAAGAATTTAATAATATAACTATAGCCATGAATACTGAACACAAAGATTATTGCACATTGATTCTAAATGCTTGGAAATATAAAATAAGTAACAAATTAGCTATGTTCCTCAAAATGTAAGAATATGATAAAGTAATATTAAAGAAAACAAAATCATGTGTAATAAAGTGTGCCAAATTCTATATTTGATAGAGAGAAAGAAGTTTGAAGCACAAACTAAGTGAGGAAGTATCACATACCAGGTGTCCTTCTTGAACCTTCATATCTGCTTCGTTTTCTCCCATATTCTCCACTGGAATCCAATTCATATCGACCACGTGTTTCCCTTCCATGATACCGCTCCTTGCTATCATAACTGTCTCTCCGGCTGACCCCCCTGCTTTCACTTCTAGAATCATCCTTGTAATATCTTCTCTCACTACCACTGCCGTTCCTGTCATACCTAGAACTTGTAGAAGCACTCAAGGAACTCCCAGTAGAAGATGAAACCTTCAATTGAAAAGCCATATCAGTACCACTAATAATTGATGATAAAACAACAGCAAAGAAACATTAATAATGGAATATTAATTTACATCTAACGATGCATGTTCATTTGAGCGATGAATCCCACTTGAATCACCACTTCGTCTCCCTGAAGTCTTTGTATTTTCTGCAATAAGAGAATTAATAATTGGATGGGGATATTAGAACCTTTGTTTCCCTTATAAATATATATATGTATACACACACACACACTAGAGAGAGAGAGAGAGAGAGAGCAATATAAAAGCAAACAAAAGGTGACAAAAAATGGTTACCTGAATCAATTATCTCACTCACAGATGAAGCTGTTTCACGATACCGCCTACGAGCATGATTGCGGACACCATTTATGATGTTACTGCCTACCTCATCTATTTCAGACGATTCAAGCTTCTCCTCCTCGTCAACTGATGCTGCAAGGGAAGCAACTCTTGGGACCTTGAACCCACCATCACTATTAGAACCTCCCCATTTTCCATTAGCACGTGCCTGTAGCCCTATTATATTGTAAGTTTTAATTAGCAAAGGCAAGAAAATGGATTGCATAACTTTCAAAAAAACAAAAAAAAGGGTAATCACACCACAAGTTGAACTTGAGTTCCATTTTGAGATCATTCTACAGCAGACAAGAACTGATGTTGGAGTGCACACATATGATATAGATAAAAACAAAATAGACAATAACAATCATGAAACAGACCCGCAACATGGCAACAAAGAACTGAACCTACTACACCTTCTTCAAGGTTTATTAGTTTTGTTCTCAAGTAGACTCAATCCATCACTTTGTCACAAAAACATATTCTTAACCTCTATTTGAGCAAACTAGTATTTATGTTCACCAAAGAAAGCAAAGAAAGCAGCAACAGCCGAATATAAGACAATACCAATATCTTGATAAAAAATTAAATTCCACAGCCAAAAAAATCATACCTAACTGAGATTTTGCCTCAGGGGCTCTATATATCGGCCGTTCCTTATTTGGTACAAATAATCCCCCACCAGTCGTCTCCTCGGGTTCCAACAGTTCAGTTGTTTTGTCCAGGTCAACAGGCTTAGCAACCCCCTCTCGTTTCTAAAGGAATCGCAAAACATTATATTAACAGTGTGCCAATAATGCAAACGATAAACAGAATTACAAATTTACTTAATCAAATTCTCGTACTAACCTCCATCTAAATTAATTAAAAATCCAAAGACACTCAAACTTCACCGCGACTTTGCCTGGCAATATATTCAATAATCCAATTAAAACTATGCCGTCAATATTTTCAAACTAGATTGTTAGTAAGAATAACAATTAGGATGCCTGATCAGAAAAAAAAAATCCTAACAAGTCACAAGAATGGACCAAAAACCCTGATTAAAGAACCAATTAATTCCAGGTTTTGTGATTCAATGCATTCAGTGAAATCGAAAACTGAAAAAGAAATATAAAGCGAAAAGAATTCGTGGCATACCTGTTGAAGTGCAAAGTAAAGTCTCGGTAGAATTACGGAGGAAGAACTGAGAAGCAGACTTGCTACGCCCAATAACAATAATTCAAGTATAACACAAAGTGAGGGCTGCTGAATTTTTGTTTTAATTTCGATTTATCACCGACTTGGCTCGATCGATGCCGGGTATTAGTACGCTAAAATCTAAATCTTGGCCCGTTTATATGGAATGGACCCTGCACCGACTCCTAACCCGAATACCCATGTTTTCAAATTGGATTAATTTTGCTAACCGCCCCTTAAACTTTGAAATAATTATTAAATATCCTCTATAATTCAAAATTTATCAGTAACCTCTATTATAAGAACAAACACTTCCCAAATCCCAAGTAATGTGTCATCATAGGTGTCATTGACGTGAAAATAAAATGATAGCGTATTGAATGATACGTTAATGCTACATATAATAATAACACGTCATTTGGGATGAGTAGTATTGCTTTATAAAAAATATGTTGACCTCTCTTATAATTTTGCTTAATTATGCCAAGATCCGTATAATTAACAGTGGAGTGGTTTGCATAAATTAAAAAAATTCTTAATGTTGATTGTGTAGGCCAAAAAACGTCTTGGGTCTTATCAGGCTCAAACACGAAAAATATCTCCTACATGGCCCAATGCTACGGCTCAATTCCCTTTGGGTCTATTCTAAGATCCATGTCATGAGCTAGCCCATTACACCAACTAAGCTTCTTATTAGTTGAATCACCCAAATTGGGCCTCACCATTATTCTTTAGGCCCAAGCCCATTGTCCTAAGATCACTTCAAAGGGTCCAGAGTTCTATTCACACCCTAATTCATCTACTTCTTATTTCATCTAAATCCTAATTCCCCTCAAATGTTGGATCTTATATGAATTAGGATTCCTACTCCTCCAAAGGCAAGTAAAAAGACTTTCCCATTTACTCTAACTTTGCCATTATGAACTCAGAGTTCTACTAAGATTCGAAGATCCTATGTTCACTATATAAACATAAGCTTAACGTCTCACTGATGGTCCATTATTCAATACCACCTACTAGCTCCTAAAATTCTTGCTCCTAAGAACTAACACATTCGCCTCTAGTGATCTTTCCTCCCCTTAGCCCTCACTATATAGTCTCTTTTAGCCTCGTTGACTTGAGCATCAAAGTATTTACGCCAGACACCACATCGGTGTTCCTCGTGAGCTTCACGCTTGTTTCTTTGTATGTGCAGGTTGCAAATCATCAATGGCCTTAACCTCACAAGATCAGTTTGTTCCGTAACTATAGATTTTTAACGTCTACATAGATATAGGTTAACTATACATATAGGAGACTTAGATAATTTTCAAAGTATCAGGAATGTTTGGTATTAAGGAACATTTTAAGGGAATTCAACAAAATTAACCCTTTGGGCTTTTGAACTTGTACTATATCTCAACACGAAAATAGATTCAATTTTAATAAAATTTGGCATTACAAAAGAGGGTCAACTTGTATACACTTCAACTAATTTTTCAAGAAAATCAAATTCATGACCTCTTAAATAATATACCCAAAAGTCCTTATTCGACCACTCAACTGTGTTAGGATCTCACTAGAAATGAAAAGGGTGGGCATGTGAGTTATAAAGGACTTAGGCACCCTCCCTTGGCAAGCCAGTTTTTCAAGAAGAGTTCTACCCAAACCTACAAATGACCACTACCCACCCCAATTCCTATTACAGGTCCACTATCCAACCAATTCATATCAATTTGTGAGTGGATTCCTATCAATTGGTATTAGATTCCTATCAATTGGTATCAGAGCATAATCATGCACCCACATGGACTTCACTTACATGGCAGACTGACCTTGGGCCCAAGCTGCTACTCCGAAAAAGGGCATGGAGGGCCAAGGGAAAGAGGATTCATGTAATCACCTACGGGATAAAAAGGTCAACGGGAGTAAAGAGATCAACGTGGACATCGGATGCAGAAACGTGATAGTATGTTAGGATCTCACATTAGAAAGGAAGAGGATAGACATGTGAGTTATAAAGGGTTTGGATACCCTCTCTTGACAAACCGGTTTTCCAAGAAGAGATATATTCAAGTTCATAAAAGACCACTACCTAACCAAATTCCTATCAAAAGCCCATTATCTAACTAATTCGTGTATCAATTTGTGAGTGGTTCCTATCATTAAGGATGGTTAATATTACAAATTTATTGCATCGATATACCTCTAGCGATTGATTTGACGTGTCACTAAAATAAACAATAATATCAAAGTTGAAATTTGACTTGTTAAGGTGGATCGTAGTCAAATCAGAAATATTAAATAGTATATAACTAACAAATTATAGGAAGAGCACAAAAGTAACATTTTTTTTTTTTATTACAAGCATATCCTAATTAGAGGAAAATAGAATGAAATTTAAATTACAAATTACAAATTACCTACCTACAAACTTTTGCCACAATATAAAAATAACATGTATATTCCAATGACGCTATGAAAAAAAAATGCCGAAATTTTCCGGAAAAAATTTTGGGCATATGGCTGGGAAGATGTTGGGATTCAACTTTATTTTCTCAACAACTTCGCCAAATCCATGGTTGGAAAAATGAATCGCCCCTTGCAAAATCAAGAAATTTCAGCTTCGCCTTCTTACTTGAGACCTTGTTGTTGCAGGAAATTAAACCAAAATCTCTTTTACGAGCCAATCCTCTCAAGATTTTCTGACACATTTTTCATCCTTGGCCGGACCTCAGGGTCTGCCTCTGTGCATGCAAGTGCCACATGAAAAACTGCTAACACTTCCTTTTTGGCATGCACTTCTTGTAGCAATATCGGATCAACCATTTCCGATAATGGGTTCTCTTCTTCAAAGCCTTTTCGTACCCACCTCACCAGGTCCGGAACTTCGATGGAAGTTGATGTGGTTGGTGAAAGTTCAGGAGACTTTCCTGTAAGTAATTCCAGTAGAACAACACCAAACGAATAGACGTCCCATTTCTGAGTAGGTCGGTTTGCGGGGACTCGAGCCTCTGGAGCTTTGTAATTGTTGGCTCGTTCTGTTTGGACTGATTTCATGTAAGGGAGGGCTCCCCCCATAAACCCACCAGAGGAAGAAGGGCTATTGCCTGTAATGTTTATGAGTCTGTTGAGTCCAAAATCAGAAATGTAAGGTTGGAAGTCATTGTCAATAAGGATGTTTGATGGTTTGATGTCTCCGTGGACAAATTTTCTTGGACTGCATTCGTGAAGATAGGCCAAGCCCCGAGCTGTTCCCTTTACAATTCTAAGCCTTGTTGACCATGAGAGACCGCTTGAGGATGGCTGCCCATTTTTCCCTGTAAAATCAGTATTTGGTTTAACAAATTCCCATCTATTATAAAGTTAAAATTCTTGTTAACTGTAAAGAAACTTGTAATTCCAGGCTCAAAAAGTGAGTGCTTCAAAGGAAAAGAAAACATAGAGTTGTTTGCAAAACTATATACTGCAGAAAAAGGAATACAAAGTCTTGACTTTTGTTTCTAAAAGTTGTTCTTTTATTAAAGTTTAAAAGGGAACAAAAAACACAACGAACCTGGGAAAAAGCCACTTTAAATGGAACCTTCAAAACCAAGACGTGCAAGCTTTACAATATATTCGATGCAAAAAAGATAAGAAATAAAAGATAATAGATAGTTATTGCGATGCCCAGTGGGGCTGAAGCAATGAAAGCGTTAACCAGAAAATGATCATTGACCTTATCACCATAGCAGCAGTGATTGATAACTTCAAAATGCTGAAGACCCCACCAAAACTACCACTCCATAAACTTAACACTTGTCTAGGTACAACACAGCCAACGAAGGACCTACCATCTCTGAACATCTCTCACTCACAAAGTTAAAAAACAAAGCTAGCCAACCTAACCCAGATTGAAAACCAGCAAGTCCTTTGCAATTATACATGTGAATGTCTCTATCAATAGTCAATATCATGGCCTTAATATTACTAGCCAACCAATATAAGTCTTTTCCAGTTTTAATCCTTTTTCTTCCCTTATGCTTTTACTATCTTATGGTGAAAAATGAGATTACTGATGGATGCTGCTACGCCTAGTTACCTAAAGAGTGGGCATTCCGAGGGTTTAATAATAAGGGAAGTTGAATGGGGCATATGGGTTCATGCCTTAAATGATGACTAGTGTAGACCAGTATTGTCAAATATTATCATTTGCCCACCACGTGGACCAATCAGGATACAAGAAAGAAAAGTCCACACACCCACCCTTTACCCAGAACATAACCTCAGTTGTACAGAAGTAACAGAACTACAGATTGAAATTTCATTTCAGGAAAGACACAACTGACAAAAGCAAGATAAATAAATGAACAAAATTAGGAACTGACCTCGAAGAGCAGTAGCCAAGTTTCCATTGGAAATGAAATCACTGATAAGAAGCTTCTCATCTGGTGCCCAATAATAAGCCCTCAACTTAACAATATTAGGATGTTTGACTTTAGCAATGGCCTGAACTTCAGTGACGAACTCTTTATATCTCTGTTCTCCACCTTCACCAAGTCTCCTCACAGCCACTGGCACGCCATTTCCGAGAACTACCTTATACACAATCCCCAACCCACTCTTTCCCAGTACATAAGCCGAAGCTCTCAGCAACTCATCAAGCTCAAACGAAAACCCTTTATCAATTGCCACCAGTTCTCCTTCACATTTCGCCCTCTCTGATTTTTCTTGATCCTCAATTTCTGAATCTTCATTTCTAAAACCATTAATGCAAAGACAAGAACAGAGCTTTCCCTTTTCATTTCCTCCGAATTTGCCTTTTCCAGTGCAGCTACATCCACCATTTGAATCTTTCTTTCTCCAGTAAATGTAAACGATCACTAAACCAATAATTGCAACCGCAGCTGCATCAGCCACTGATATTAATATAATCAAACCGGGACTCAGGCCTTTTCTTTTGTTTTTATCGGATTCCGGCACTGAACTTTGGGTTTCCTGTTGGCTATCTGAAGAGCCTTTGCAAGACTTTTGAAGAGGAAACCCGCATAATCGAGGATTGTTAAGAAAAGCAGTTGGTCCTTGGTTAGCAAACGACCCCGTTTGAGGTATTTCGCCGCTTAAATTATTGTTTCTCAGATCAAAACTGACGGTAACCGGTAAATTCCCAAGCGATTTCGGGATTCTACCGGATAAATGGTTGAAAGATATATTAAGAGTACCTGATAAAGACTGTAACTCGCCAAGATCGTTGGGAATGGGGCCTTCAAAATCATTTGCAGAAAGATCAAGCTGTACTAAATTTTCTAACACTGGCCAAATACCTGCTGGGAGCTTCCCAGACAATTTGTTTTTAGCAAGTATAAGCCTTTGTAATTGCTTACAATTCTTTAAATCATCAGGAAGAGAACCGGTTAAAGAATTGTTAGAGAGATCGAGGTTTTGGAGTCTGGGGAGGTCACAGATCGAAGGCGGGAGAGAACCGGAGAGATTATTACCGTAGAGAAAGAGACTGTGAAGTGCGGTGGCGTTGAACAACTGAACAGGGATTGATCCGTACAAGTTGTTGTTGTGAAGGTTGAATCTACGGAGATAGGCTAAAGAACCAAGCTCGGAGGGAATATAGCCACGTAGATTTTTCCCGGAAATTGCGATGCCGACGACACGTGGATCAGGGAAGCCGGAAATGTTCGTGCAGGAAATTCCAGACCAGTGACAGGGTGTGGGGTCGTTCTCGTTCCAGTCGGAGAAAACAGAGCCGGCTGATGATTGATCAATGGCTGATTTGAGAGAAAGCAGAGTAACTCCATCAGGCGAGAGAGAAAAAGATAATTGAAAGGAGAGAAAACAAAGAAACAACAGAACCCAGAAATGGTTTTTCATTTGAGTTCTGTTCTGTTAAGAAGAAAAAAGATTGAAATGAAATGAAAATGAGAGAAGAATGGAGGGAGTATATACAGTGAATAAAAGAAGTGAGAAGAAGAGGAATAGGAAGGAAGTTAGTTAGATGTGGAGAGGTATTTATTAGAAAGAGACTTAAGAGAGACGATTTTGATTGGAGAGGGAGGCCCACTCCCGCCAAAAGAAAGAGAGAGATGACTTTCTTCCTAACGAAAGGGAGAGTAGAAGAAAAGCAAAGGACTGGACTCAACTCAACTCAACTCGACTCAAGCCTTTTATCTTGGCTTCATGCGTGATGTTGATGTGCTTTGTGTTGTTTGTTTCTTCTGTCTTTCTCTTTCAGCTTGGTGGGCGAACAGAGAGCACCATGAGTTTCTTTCATTGTTGTTAGGAATCTAGGGTGTTTTTATTATGTAAAGATGTCTTTTAAGGAACACCTTTACCTTTTTCTTCAACTAATCTTTGATTTGATTAGGTTAAAATAAGTATTCTTTATTGTTTTCAACAGGGATTCTTTCTTTCTTCAGATTCAAGTTTTAGGAGTCGGATTAACAGTCATGTGAGGGATTTGCTAAAAGAACTATTACATATTTGCGTGAAGGATGAGCCCCATATAAATTAATAAATTAAGGGAACTGGTTGTGTAAATTGGAACTCCTTATATCAAAAAATGCAGAACAGAGAGAAGGCCCTACTCATGGGTTTGATTGTTTTTTCATTTCATATGATCATATACTGTCAAATTTGATATGGCAGAAACTTCATCACCAACCAATCAAATGGGTTTTACCTTGGGACCTACGGCCTGAAATATACATACATCATTCATTGAGCAACTACTCACAGAAGAGATTACTACTGCGCGTATTTGTATTACCTGATCTCAAAGCTTAAATACAGAAATTTAACTACCCATTTGTCGAGTATGTGACAATTTTACTCAAGACTTAAGAGTAAACAATTTTCCCACCCAAGGTTTGCCTTACTAACACTTTCCACCCAAAAAGTTTAAAAATATCACTTTCCCACCCAACATTTATATACTGTTAAGTGTTAACATCAAAATACATTTCACTTTCTCAACCGATATTCAGCGAGTTACCAGGAGCCAGGTTTTTGTAGAGTGAAAGTCGGTGGATCAAATGGTGGTAACTGATTCAATATTTACTATCGAAATTAGTCGAAAATCATCTAAGAACATGAAATCTTAGTTTTACAATGACCGACAATCGATAAGAAATCAGATACCGGAGTAAGAGAGGTTTTGTAGAGAGGAGACCGGAAGTTCAAACGGTGGTGATGGAGAGAATTTTTGCTAACGGAATCGGTTTTGGTTTTAAGTAGTAACAGAATATTTAACTTTGGATATGAAAATTGTATTTAGAAACTTTTTGGGTGGGAAAGTGTCATTAAGACAAACCTTAGGTGGGAAAAAGTCGTTTGCTGGCTTACTCTTTTATTTAAATGCTCATACCAAACGTTATATTGATGGGGACTGACATGTCATTTTCAATCTTTGGTCCAACTATTTACAAGTCAAAAATCATCCTAAACCATCCAGTCCAACTCCAACCAATTATTTCGTACAACATACAGTTGTCCAATGCTTTGCTTTGCTTGTGTTTGCTGCAATGGATTGTAGTTGATACAGTAGTTCGCCTGGAGCTCTCTGTCAAACTATACAAATTGATTGAGTAGTTTGCTATTTTACAACGAGGGAGGGAGACAGTGAGCTCTTCTTCCTGATTCCGAAATCCAACTAACTTGTATTATATATTTGTTTTAGTGGAAACGTTAATGATGACTTTATCTCACTCTCAATCATGAAAATATGCGTAGAAGCAACCAGAAAGGGGGGTGTGTTTAAGAGAAAGAGACTATAATTAATGTTTATTATTCCAGTCTGTACTATTGTTTGATTACTTATGTCTTTTGTCTTGTTTAGAAATTTAGGAATATACACGTCTAATTATTCATTTATTTATTTGTAAAGTGGAAGAGTAACATGGTGATTTTATGAAACATGGTCAAGCTTTCAATTAGAACAAGGAACAATAGATCGCATAAAAATTTGGATAAATGTTAGATGGTAAGACTTTAGTTATTTGGTGAGTTACTTAGAAGTCTTGTATTTAAGTCTCAACAAATAATCACCTATCACATTTGTGACACATTGAGTTTATAAAATGTTTAATGGACTCCGGATTTACGACTTATCTAACCCATTGGGGATATAAGATATTGAATGAACCTCATAAATTAACTAAAATATGCACAAGCTAATCCATTATTTAAAAAAAAAAAAAAAAAAGAAGATAAAAAAGGTCATCCATAAAAACTTAAATTTATAATGTTTTTCTCTAAGAGAGAAAAGACAAAAGAATGAGAAGAGTTTGCTTTGTAACTAAGAAAAAAAGGGTATATGATGTGATCATGTGAATTGTAATTTAGCCATAATCGGCTACTTATTCAACTTGATAATTGAGAAACGTGGACCCAGTTCACCACAAATCCAGACTCGATTTTTGAAAAAAATGAATCTAATTTACTGAATAATGGTTTCTTCCTCCTGAAGACCACTCCCCAATATTTTGTTCTTTTTGTTAATTTCTAGAATCAATCATAAATATATTGATGAGGAAACTGCTGTCAATTATAGAAGACGGCTCTCTTTCAAGGTATACAAGTAGTTTGTTACTTTGTTAGATTAAGATTACGTCAACAGTGACCTTCCCCTACGGTGAAGTTATGGGTACCTAAAGTAGCTGCCCAGTCCTTATTTGGTGAGACATTACCATTTACCACTATTCAGTTTCAATAACACGAGACCCCTTCTCCACACTACCCATTTTCACATCTGCTAAGTTATATATTCATAATGCAACCGGAAAAAGTTTTCGGTCACCGCATTAAAAGATTCTCAAAACCAGTAGCCTGCCATAATACAGCATCACCTTAAAACAGGTCCATCCATGAATGCTTTAGAGGATGAAGATCAACCTAGAGAAATCTCTAGTTCACAAGCATATATATCATCTATGAAACACTGGAAATATCATGAAATAGTTTAAGATTACTACTTTTTCTATTCAGATAACAACATCTTCGAAGCAGTTAAGTCAATTATCGAAAAACAGAAAAATGTCATTCACGCTCAAACTTAAGATAAAAAGAAGAAACAACCCCTAAGTTGAGCTAGACTCGGCCATTTCTTGCTCCACTGTGCTTGTGCTGACAGGATTGTACTGGTAATAAAGCTCCCCAACATCATCACCAGACAGCTTCTTCCATCCATTCGGTCCAACGTGATAAACTGATTTAAGGAAAAGCTTTCAATCAAAACAGACACATAAAAAAAATAACGTAGAGAGAGATCGTATGTGTGTGAGAGAAAGAGAGAGAGAGTACCGCTAGCAACACCACCACTAGCCCCATCCCTGAAAGTTGCATGATAAATAGCTCTTCTGGCCAGCTCTGCGGCTTCCTCAACTGACAAATCATATTTGTACCTAATACAAGTGTTGTAGGAAATAAGATAACTATACATTATAAAATACATATCTCACAAAAGTATTATCATCAAACAATATAATGAAATTAGCCAATTATAATTTTGTAAAAACATAGAAATCATGAAATGCAGGGGAAACTTCAGCTATGCCAACATGAAGCATTTACACATAAATAAGGCAGCAATTCCTTAGATAAATTTGCATCATATAACGACACTCCTGGTCAATACGACCTTATTCCAGATAAAACACATCCTATAATTACCAAATTCCACCATCTTAACCAAAAATGAATAAACTATTTAGCTACAGCATGAATTTATATGGAATTATAGCAGGCCCACAATCTACTCTTCCTACACAACAATAAGGCATTTTTGAGTAGCATGGACAGAAAGGCTTGTAAAAGAAGCATTCCCCTCGTCCATGAGAACAAACTTTAAAACTTTTCCTGTAGTAGTTGCCCAGAAAAGGGTAGGGCGTCTTATAAGGAAATAAATACTCCACAAACAAATACAAAGCACTATAGTGGATGTCTTTTTCATATTTACAATTCTTTATCTTCTACACTTTTTATTACTTCACACATGTTTTTAATGTTACATGGAAGCAATATGATGTTGCTTACCAATCAACAAAACAATATAAGATGTACACATTTTTGCTCCCCAGAACATAAAGAAATTCCAAACTATACTTAATCTATACTCTCTAACTATTGCCTACAAATCAAAGGAACAAAAAAAGTGAAAACATGGGGAATAGAGACTTACCCGCTATCTAATACACCATAAGCATATGGTGAACCAGATCCAACAGAGAACCGTGTTCCTTTCAGCCTACCTCCTTCACTATCTACATAATACAGTCCAGGACCCTACAACCACAGAAGACAGCTTAAAAAGAGTTTTAGTAAGAAATGGGGAAAAGAAAAAAAGAAACAGAAACATTAAATCACTTACAGTTTCATCCCATCCGGCGATCATAGTCCCAACAGACAGTCCCATTCCACGATAAGAGTAGAGAATGTTAGCCAGCAGCTTTGATGCACCTGTAACTGAGATTCTGCGCTTGTTTGCTAATTCATGCAGCCGGCACTAAATATGGCATAACACTTGACAATTAGCAATTCATATGTGGAGAACACAGGAAATTGGATCTTACAAGATTCATAGTTGTCATACACGTATTAGCAGCTAAACACCGAAAAAAAGCCGAGAAATGCTCAACTGCTCAAACCACTTTTCATGGCTGATTGAGTAACAAGTAAAAATGCATTGGGCTATCAACTAATCATTGTATCCAGCAGATTCAGAAAGCATAAACTTCACATCTTATAAATAAGTTACCTTTATGCCCAGATTTCTGTGCCAAAACTGGCAGTCAGCAGCTCCTCCAGCCATTGTTCCCAGCATGTAAGGGTTGATTTCAATAATTTTTTTCACTGACTGTGATGCTGAAAATCAGAAAGGAAATAGCAATGTGCTTAGCTAATTAATATATAAATACAGAGCGAAAATACAGTCTTGTTAATATTATTGGAACATTAAAATTGCCAGTAAATATAGGACATGAATGTCTTCTCAATCCACTTAAACTAATGCAGAAGAAAACCTTCAACACATGTTTGCCACAATTGTAGAAATCAATCCAAAATTATGAACACTAAATTCACTAATTGTAAGCAAAAGCAAAAAAATATAAAAAAAAAAAAATAATAATAATAAAGGAAAAAAGAGCCGTACAGATATAGCCCCCCATGCTAGCTCGAGAATCAGCAGCAACCATGACACCCTCCTTAAAAATAAAAGCAAGTGTAGTTGTCCCCTTTGCAGGCTTCACCATTTGTATGGATTCCTTTTGAAACCCATCAAACTGAGAAGAAAACCATTAAACAAACCAGTAAATATATTCACTTAAAACCAAATTTTTGCTCGAGCATCATCATCTTGTAAACCAATGCATTAGAACTCACATCAGTAGTAACAGGAAGATCAAAAGATGGAGCAGCAGAAAAGCCAGAAAACAGCTCACAGCTTGTCCCAAAATGCGGAGCAGTTGATTCGAGACCACTAGTGTCAAGCTTCATGCTTATAAACCTTCAACAAACGGAAATTAATCTCTCAAAACCAATACAAATTAAATGAAATCCACACATTATATACTATAGTTATTCTATGCTTGCTTCAGGATATTAACTCGGATCAGTTAGTGAAGAAGCTATAACTTTTCCTAATTCCCACAGAAATAAACTTAAAACATTTTTATAATGATAAAAACATATTAAAATGATCAAAGTAACAACCCTATAGACCAAGAAACTGAGTAAAACACAAATCCTAAAACAATCAAATCGACGAATCAAACATTAACTAAAATAGAAAATATCATACTCCAACAATAAACCTACTTTGACTAGCTGTCCTATCTGAGTTTCTAGGTTCAATAGCAGCAAAAGGATCCATAATTCAAGTTAGCGAATTGAACTCGGAAAATAATCCGACCAACAATGCTTCACTCATAAACCCTAACATATAAATCGCGGCCAGCTTCACAGATCTCCAATGAAATGCAAAATTAATTGAATCGGACAACAAATTGTAATCGTACCTTTAACGAAGATGAGAATGACGCTTCAGTTGAGACTGTATGTAGAGCAGATATAGAGACTGAAAAGCAGAACGGAGAGAATGGTTGATAAATAATAAAGGCAGAGAGTTTCTTGTGCCGCGGGCAAGTTTTGATGAATATGGACCGGGCTTGGAAATGTGTTAGAATTTGGGTGTCTAGGCTGAGGTCTGATTTGTATACAAGTTTAGATGAATATGGGCCGGGCTTTAAAACCCAATGTGGGAAAGAAAAAATCCGGCCCAACATTTTATCTTACTAACATCATCTCAAAATTGAAAATTATTTTAATAAAATAGCGTGATCCTATAATTATTGGAACAATATGAATTATTTTTTTCCATTACAATCTAATAGACTTAAAAAAATCAAAGTTAGAGTTAGTAAAAAATTGTTACAATAGTCTATCCTTTTTTATGATAATGTTATTATAAAAAATGATCAACGGTGGAGATTTGTGCTATTATTTTTCGTTGCATTTGAGTATTGTGATCATAAGGTTGTGTATGAAGTAGAAATACTCATTAAAAGGAAAAAAATGGATAATGTGGGTGTTTTGCTGGCTATGGGGTTCGAACCCATGCGCACTTGTGTGCAGAAGATCTTAAGTCTTCCCCCTTAACCTCTCGGGCAAACCAGCTGACATTCATTAAGCTATTAATTTTATAAATAGACAAATTTATACTCTTTGTATATTACTATATTTCCCCCCCAAATCTCAACTTCAAAGGTAAAAATTTAAAAATATAAATCAAACAGCCAACATTACAAGACTATAAAACAAAATTAGGGAGTATACTATAGATCATAGTTCATGGTTAGGCCAGAAGCAAAGCAAGCTGGCTACGGTTAAGGGCCGTGTGGGGTGTTTTGAGTCAAATCACGGGCTGGCATGAAGGCTCGACCCCTAGCCTGTAGTTCTCAAGTCTCAACTCTCAAGTAGTTTTCATGCAAAAAACGTGGACTCAACCAACCCTTTCAATATCACATGCCATCAGTGACTCCACATTATTGCTTTGCCAATTGCCATTGGCATTTGCCCAGCCCACCCCGTAACAGCACCATTTCCCTGACCCTACTTGCTCTGCCTTCCCTTACAATTACCGACCCGTGTCATCCAAATCACTTTCCCTGAAAGTGCTTTTTTTTTATTCATCTCCTATCTAAAATTTACTTTTCTCTTTTATGAATGACAGAAGCTTCAAGGAATATTCAACTAAACTATTAATTTTCCCTTCGACATTTCAAAGGCATTCTCACTGTTAGCTTTTGGACAAGTCAAATTTGGTGCCGGGGCGGGGACATGTAATTATGATTAATCATTCAAAAATTAACGGCTACTTGCCTCCAAAACACTAGTAAACGTGGTAATTAAATCCAAAATCGAAATCATAATAAGCTGAGGGACCTACCATCATATCATGAAATAGTTTAAGATTACTACTTTTTCTATTCAGATAACAACATCTTCGAAGCAGTTAAGTCAATTATCGAAAAACAGAAAAATGTCATTCACGCTCAAACTTAAGATAAAAAGAAGAAACAACCCCTAAGTTGAGCTAGACTCGGCCATTTCTTGCTCCACTGTGCTTGTGCTGACAGGATTGTACTGGTAATAAAGCTCCCCAACATCATCACCAGACAGCTTCTTCCATCCATTCGGTCCAACGTGATAAACTGATTTAAGGAAAAGCTTTCAATCAAAACAGACACATAAAAAAAATAACGTAGAGAGAGATCGTATGTGTGTGAGAGAAAGAGAGAGAGAGTACCGCTAGCAACACCACCACTAGCCCCATCCCTGAAAGTTGCATGATAAATAGCTCTTCTGGCCAGCTCTGCGGCTTCCTCAACTGACAAATCATATTTGTACCTAATACAAGTGTTGTAGGAAATAAGATAACTATACATTATAAAATACATATCTCACAAAAGTATTATCATCAAACAATATAATGAAATTAGCCAATTATAATTTTGTAAAAACATAGAAATCATGAAATGCAGGGGAAACTTCAGCTATGCCAACATGAAGCATTTACACATAAATAAGGCAGCAATTCCTTAGATAAATTTGCATCATATAACGACACTCCTGGTCAATACGACCTTATTCCAGATAAAACACATCCTATAATTACCAAATTCCACCATCTTAACCAAAAATGAATAAACTATTTAGCTACAGCATGAATTTATATGGAATTATAGCAGGCCCACAATCTACTCTTCCTACACAACAATAAGGCATTTTTGAGTAGCATGGACAGAAAGGCTTGTAAAAGAAGCATTCCCCTCGTCCATGAGAACAAACTTTAAAACTTTTCCTGTAGTAGTTGCCCAGAAAAGGGTAGGGCGTCTTATAAGGAAATAAATACTCCACAAACAAATACAAAGCACTATAGTGGATGTCTTTTTCATATTTACAATTCTTTATCTTCTACACTTTTTATTACTTCACACATGTTTTTAATGTTACATGGAAGCAATATGATGTTGCTTACCAATCAACAAAACAATATAAGATGTACACATTTTTGCTCCCCAGAACATAAAGAAATTCCAAACTATACTTAATCTATACTCTCTAACTATTGCCTACAAATCAAAGGAACAAAAAAAGTGAAAACATGGGGAATAGAGACTTACCCGCTATCTAATACACCATAAGCATATGGTGAACCAGATCCAACAGAGAACCGTGTTCCTTTCAGCCTACCTCCTTCACTATCTACATAATACAGTCCAGGACCCTACAACCACAGAAGACAGCTTAAAAAGAGTTTTAGTAAGAAATGGGGAAAAGAAAAAAAGAAACAGAAACATTAAATCACTTACAGTTTCATCCCATCCGGCGATCATAGTCCCAACAGACAGTCCCATTCCACGATAAGAGTAGAGAATGTTAGCCAGCAGCTTTGATGCACCTGTAACTGAGATTCTGCGCTTGTTTGCTAATTCATGCAGCCGGCACTAAATATGGCATAACACTTGACAATTAGCAATTCATATGTGGAGAACACAGGAAATTGGATCTTACAAGATTCATAGTTGTCATACACGTATTAGCAGCTAAACACCGAAAAAAAGCCGAGAAATGCTCAACTGCTCAAACCACTTTTCATGGCTGATTGAGTAACAAGTAAAAATGCATTGGGCTATCAACTAATCATTGTATCCAGCAGATTCAGAAAGCATAAACTTCACATCTTATAAATACGTTACCTTTATGCCCAGATTTCTGTGCCAAAACTGGCAGTCAGCAGCTCCTCCAGCCATTGTTCCCAGCATGTAAGGGTTGATTTCAATAATTTTTTTCACTGACTGTGATGCTGAAAATCAGAAAGGAAATAGCAATGTGCTTAGCTAATTAATATATAAATACAGAGCGAAAATACAGTCTTGTTAATATTATTGGAACATTAAAATTGCCAGTAAATATAGGACATGAATGTCTTCTCAATCCACTTAAACTAATGCAGAAGAAAACCTTCAACACATGTTTGCCACAATTGTAGAAATCAATCCAAAATTATGAACACTAAATTCACTAATTGTAAGCAAAAGCAAAAAAATATAAAAAAAAAAAAATAATAATAATAAAGGAAAAAAGAGCCGTACAGATATAGCCCCCCATGCTAGCTCGAGAATCAGCAGCAACCATGACACCCTCCTTAAAAATAAAAGCAAGTGTAGTTGTCCCCTTTGCAGGCTTCACCATTTGTATGGATTCCTTTTGAAACCCATCAAACTGAGAAGAAAACCATTAAACAAACCAGTAAATATATTCACTTAAAACCAAATTTTTGCTCGAGCATCATCATCTTGTAAACCAATGCATTAGAACTCACATCAGTAGTAACAGGAAGATCAAAAGATGGAGCAGCAGAAAAGCCAGAAAACAGCTCACAGCTTGTCCCAAAATGCGGAGCAGTTGATTCGAGACCACTAGTGTCAAGCTTCATGCTTATAAACCTTCAACAAACGGAAATTAATCTCTCAAAACCAATACAAATTAAATGAAATCCACACATTATATACTATAGTTATTCTATGCTTGCTTCAGGATATTAACTCGGATCAGTTAGTGAAGAAGCTATAACTTTTCCTAATTCCCACAGAAATAAACTTAAAACATTTTTATAATGATAAAAACATATTAAAATGATCAAAGTAACAACCCTATAGACCAAGAAACTGAGTAAAACACAAATCCTAAAACAATCAAATCGACGAATCAAACATTAACTAAAATAGAAAATATCATACTCCAACAATAAACCTACTTTGACTAGCTGTCCTATCTGAGTTTCTAGGTTCAATAGCAGCAAAAGGATCCATAATTCAAGTTAGCGAATTGAACTCGGAAAATAATCCGACCAACAATGCTTCACTCATAAACCCTAACATATAAATCGCGGCCAGCTTCACAGATCTCCAATGAAATGCAAAATTAATTGAATCGGACAACAAATTGTAATCGTACCTTTAACGAAGATGAGAATGACGCTTCAGTTGAGACTGTATGTAGAGCAGATATAGAGACTGAAAAGCAGAACGGAGAGAATGGTTGATAAATAATAAAGGCAGAGAGTTTCTTGTGCCGCGGGCAAGTTTTGATGAATATGGACCGGGCTTGGAAATGTGTTAGAATTTGGGTGTCTAGGCTGAGGTCTGATTTGTATACAAGTTTAGATGAATATGGGCCGGGCTTTAAAACCCAATGTGGGAAAGAAAAAATCCGGCCCAACATTTTATCTTACTAACATCATCTCAAAATTGAAAATTATTTTAATAAAATAGCGTGATCCTATAATTATTGGAACAATATGAATTATTTTTTTCCATTACAATCTAATAGACTTAAAAAAATCAAAGTTAGAGTTAGTAAAAAATTGTTACAATAGTCTATCCTTTTTTATGATAATGTTATTATAAAAAATGATCAACGGTGGAGATTTGTGCTATTATTTTTCGTTGCATTTGAGTATTGTGATCATAAGGTTGTGTATGAAGTAGAAATACTCATTAAAAGGAAAAAAATGGATAATGTGGGTGTTTTGCTGGCTATGGGGTTCGAACCCATGCGCACTTGTGTGCAGAAGATCTTAAGTCTTCCCCCTTAACCTCTCGGGCAAACCAGCTGACATTCATTAAGCTATTAATTTTATAAATAGACAAATTTATACTCTTTGTATATTACTATATTTCCCCCCCAAATCTCAACTTCAAAGGTAAAAATTTAAAAATATAAATCAAACAGCCAACATTACAAGACTATAAAACAAAATTAGGGAGTATACTATAGATCATAGTTCATGGTTAGGCCAGAAGCAAAGCAAGCTGGCTACGGTTAAGGGCCGTGTGGGGTGTTTTGAGTCAAATCACGGGCTGGCATGAAGGCTCGACCCCTAGCCTGTAGTTCTCAAGTCTCAACTCTCAAGTAGTTTTCATGCAAAAAACGTGGACTCAACCAACCCTTTCAATATCACATGCCATCAGTGACTCCACATTATTGCTTTGCCAATTGCCATTGGCATTTGCCCAGCCCACCCCGTAACAGCACCATTTCCCTGACCCTACTTGCTCTGCCTTCCCTTACAATTACCGACCCGTGTCATCCAAATCACTTTCCCTGAAAGTGCTTTTTTTTTATTCATCTCCTATCTAAAATTTACTTTTCTCTTTTATGAATGACAGAAGCTTCAAGGAATATTCAACTAAACTATTAATTTTCCCTTCGACATTTCAAAGGCATTCTCACTGTTAGCTTTTGGACAAGTCAAATTTGGTGCCGGGGCGGGGACATGTAATTATGATTAATCATTCAAAAATTAACGGCTACTTGCCTCCAAAACACTAGTAAACGTGGTAATTAAATCCAAAATCGAAATCATAATAAGCTGAGGGACCTACCATCAAATGATAAAGCAGTGGTTAGTATTATATTAATTATAAGAGTAAACGACTTTTTCTCAAGATATATTTTCACCCGTAAAGTTTCAAAATACTATTTTTTTACTCAATATTTACTTCCTATTAATAGTCAAAATACATTTCATTTTCCCATTTTTTAGGTGGAAAAGTGTCGTTAAAACAAACTTTAGGTGGGAAAAAGTCGTTTACTCTAATTATAATAACTATTATTAAAGACGTGGTAATATGGTGAAATCATATTCATTTCACTTGTGGCTGAAAATCAAAACGGTCGTGTTTTCAGTTTGACTGTCGTTTTCTTAACTTGTAAATGGACTGGAGCATGGCTGTATATGACAAAAATACAGACGGAAATTTTGATGAAAATGTTGTACTACAAGATGTCGGCATCTGCATTTCAAAAATATTCAAACTTTTATTTAATACGTTTGTCAATAAAGCCAATAATTTTGGTCTGATATTTATTCCATTACTTATATGTATACTAGATACTAGTTTTAGCTATAAATACTTGACATTGACACAGCATTCGTGCAGTATCTATTCATTCATATCATTCCCGATCACTTTAATTATTTTCAGTACTAATAATTCCAAATAATCTAACTCATTTACCAGAGTTTAAGAATTTGTCTTACTCTATTCTAAATTACTATATGTATATTATTTATTTATGTATATTTATTATCACAATTAATTACACCCGGATCAAAAGAAATATAGAGTATATGGATGATAAACTCCATCGTAAACGGAATTTAAATTTTTTTATTTACTTTTTATTTTTTTTTATCATCAGAATGTCGGAGCCAGCTTGCTGACACCTCAACTGATCCCTCAAGCATAAAACTATTGGTTGGGGAAGAGTCTCAAGAGTTACTTCTATTAGCGCGTGGGAAAACTTGAACTAAACTACTATTGGGTATATGAGTTATAGAGTTCGAGTCACCACAGACCCTAATAGGGATGACCACTGAAATGATTTATCTGATTGTTAACTTCAGAACCTCAGAGGATTAGTTGAGATACGCATAAACTGGCTTAGACACCTTCAATAAAAAAATAAAAATAAAAAAAACCGTTAGACTCATGTGCTTATAAAACTTTCTTTTACTTTTTTACTATGACTTTATGAGGCCACCCAATAGAAGTTTTTTTTAATTACTTTAAACTAAATAATCTTTGACTGGTTAACGATTAGGAATCTTTGACATTCGATTAAGGATATAATTATTGCAGTAATAATATCACTAATTAATGAGTACATGAGATTAGTTAATCTTAATATATAGTCGAGTTTAAATGTAATTTAAAAGTCTAAAATGAATGGGCATGATGAACAGCACAACTGTGGTGTCGTGTTAGAATAGAAGTAATCGCCACATGTGATAATAATTAATTTAATTTGGGGCACAAGCACAACACAATAATTCAGTTGTTTAGGACTTTAGGGCAAAGGATATTTATCGTGGCAGAACTATATAATTATAAAGTTTTAATTTGAATAAGATTTATTTTGATTCGAAGACGTGACAATTGTGTTTCCTTGTGCTCCCTCTAATATAGACCACGATTTCAGCCGGCGATCATGTTCTTGAATTTTGGCCCAACTTTTTGAACTGCTGGATTCTCTTGTCCAATCCAACCGCCCATTTCTATCTCTTCAATCACCCATGTGTACTCATTTTTTTTAATATTTAATTAAATTTCTTCCAATATAAAACCAAATTTTTTTTTTTTTAGTTTTTCATTTTAACCATAAAAAATATTATAACTTGATTATTTAATATTTCGTAATCATTCATCTAAATCAATCAAAACCATGATGTAATTGTTTAGTTAACTTCAAAACTACTAATTTATAATTATTCTTACTCGACACCCAGAATTCTCGTGTTTGTTTATTTCATAGATTAGTTGAAGTACGTGTAAACTGGTTCAAGAATCTTGATTAAAAAAAAAAATTCATACTTAACCATTTGATTTAGTTAGATGATTGATTATAAAGTGATGCTAAAAATTTAAGTTAAGACAATAAAAAATGTAAACCCCAAGGGATTAGTCTAATTGTCAAAGAGGTTTGCTCATTTTATTGATTTTTTGAATTCGAACCTTAAGACTATCTATCACATTGTGACTTACCTAGTCCTCAAGGCTTATAAGATGTTTAATAAACCTCGGAAATTAGTTAAAGTGTAACTTATCTAATCTTTTTAGGGTTTCAGGATGTTTAATGGATCTCAAAGACTAATTCAATTGTGCACAAATTGGTTCGGACACTCCAGTTACCAAAAAAAAAAAAAAAAATGCACTGAATAAATTCTTGAGCAATATAATTTATTTCTTAAAGACTGGTAAATTTTATAAGCAATCTTCAATTGTGTTATATGCTTTTCAAAAATATAATTTATTCTATATATATAAGTCCACTTTCAGAATAGCACTTTGCAATTTATCAGAGAAACCGTTACCAAACCAATATGGTATCTCTGCATTTCAGTATAAAGATAGTAGTCACGACATAAAAACTATATATTAAATAATAAATTAATGTATATTCAGCCATTTAATATATAGTGTGTGATATAGAAAGTGGTGTTCAAATAATAAAAATAAAGAGATAAAAAAATAGTATTAATGGTCTAATGGACACTAAGAAAAAGTGAAGGGGCACTATCGAATAATGAGTGGGGAACGTGCTTTATGGCTTTCGCCAACAACATTTTACGAAGCAACTTCTTGAATCTTGATTGTATTTGATCTCCTCTTTCATATTTGAATAAATGGTCACCAACCATCGAACCATAACAAAACCTGGTAACATTTTTTATTTTATTTTTTAAAGGTTAGCATATTCTTTTTGGTTTGATTCGTAACTACTCGGGACTACCTGTGTGTACCTAACAAAAGTTTTTGTTTTAAAAATTAAAACCAAAAAATTTAAATTAATGATAACTTAATTAATGAAACAAATATCTTCATCTTTATTCATTGTTTATTGTTTGTTCTCCTCTTTCATTCTATTATGTTATGAGCAAAATAATTTAAATAAAAATTAGAGTTAACGACTTTTTCCTACCTCAATAATGGTTTAATAATACTCATGCTACAAACTTTTAAAATACAATTTTTCCACAAAAAAAAAAAAAATACACTTTTTTATTTTGCGACGAATAAAGAGTAATCTCGGTCTATTCTTTTAGGCCTTTAAAGAGGAGAGGCTGGTGAATCTTTTGGTGGTGGAAGGTTAGATTTTAATGGTTGGAATTTGACTTAGGAAGAATGGTTGCTCAAACCCTAATCGCTCGATTGCCCATGATTGATGGGTCGGCGAGAGTAAGGTTTGAGGAGTTTTGGTGAGTGGCTATCGAAGAAGAGAATGGTGGTAATGTAAGGTTGCAACGATGTCGAAATTGATTGGCGATTGGTGGGGTCGGCGAGAGACTTTCATTAAATGTGTTTTTTTTTAAGAGCATCTCCAAATGACTCTTTATATGACCCAAACTCTTTATTATAAAGAGTTTATCCATAGAAATAAGAGTCCAACAGACTCTTTATTCTTTAAATATAAATTAAAGAGTGAGTTTGACTCTCCACATTTAGAGAGTCAAATTTCACTCCCTATCATAATTTTAAATAATAAATTGTAAGTTTCTATGTATTTTATTTATAATTTATTTCTCTTATTAAATTTTCTTCATAAAAAAACATATTTTCTTTCCTAAAATTTAAAGAGTCTATTGGACGTGAATAAAAATTTTGTTCTTTATATTTAAAAATCAATAAAAATACTATTTGTTTATATGAAATATGTTCTTTAAAATAAAGAGCACAATTAGAGACGCTCTTAGTGGAAAAGTGGTATTTTAAAAGTCTGAAGGCGGTAAAGTGTAATTAAATCATTATTTGAGTGGAAAAAAGTCATTTACTCTAAAATGTATTAAATTCATACAAATAAATTATTTATATCAATTAAGTTTGAATATCCATATTTGAATGTTGAATTAAATCAAAATAATTTATGAATTTCCTTAATAATCTAAAAATTACTTTATTTTTACAAATTCGAGTTCGAGATTGGAATTCTTATCAAATTTTACAATATTTAAAAGGGTAATAGTATACTTCTCACATAATACAATGTATGAATTAAGATACGATATTTGAGATATTATATGAAAAAATATAATATAATTCTATTTGAGAAACAAAAAAATATCTTGAGGAGACTTAAATCCTATCCTTAATGACTATTTTATAAATTATAATAAGACTTGGGAACCATTGATGGGTCGTCTAGTATTTCTTAAAGGAGGTGAGGTGTAGTAGAAGAAATGAAATTAAAAGAGTTCCTCTTCTCGATATAAGCTTAAATTCATGCATCTTGAATAAGAAATAAATATTTATTTGAAATTATTGTTTAATGATAAACATTACTTGACTTGGAACACAAGATGGACGGCCAATTATGAAGACAAATTTTGACCACGTGACGTGTACCATTTGATTTGATGATAGTAGTTGATTGGGAACTCATCCTAACGTTTTTATGATTTCGATGTCTATTAATACAATTCGTGTAAGTGGTTCCCCTAATTAATTCATGCCATCACCATCACTTCTCTCACAATATTTATTTATTACTTAATTTCCAGGATTTAAATCATTTAAATTGTAATTATTTCTAAGAATGTTTTATTTCTATATATATCAATTATACGGTATGCTTGAAATGAATTTTTAAAGTCTTGGATAATTAATCAAGGTGCGTGTAAATTATTTTGAACATCTTTGGTCATTAAAAAAAGAAGAAAAACCTTTTACATGTGGGTTTGTGAATGAATATTTGGTTACATAATATTCAACGAACAATTTCAATGGATAGAATGAAATGTTTGACTAAATATCCACAATAATCCAACAACAAAAACACCAAATGTCAAATTCTATCCTTTTATTTCCATAAATTCGATAGATTCCAATCCTGCTGAATTTAGCATTTCATCATCATAACAAAGCTTAAATTTGTCAACACCGGCACCATATTCTAAGTTTTAGTAAGTGGCTTTCATAAAGTTGGGCAAAGAACAAGACAAGATGCCTTTAGTACCCACAAATCAATGACTTTGTATTTATTTGATAAAATCAATGAACCCAAAGTACTATTCTCTCCTCCACTATTTAGAAAATAGAAACCAAACGGTCTCTTTACCGCCTAAAAAATAAATATCTTCTACACAGCAAGCAAACAGAACAACCCAGCAAATTTCCGCCACGTGTATCACGCTAATTTTTTATGTTGATGCGTGCCTGTATCTGTATGTACTACAGAGTGCAGAGTTACTGTTTACATGACGGGCAAAAAGTTAAGAAAAGGATAAAAGTTTTTTAATCACTCTATCACTCAGCGCGTTAAATGACGCTTCGTATAAGTTAAGTGACATCATGCGATGGATTAGGTTTCAGTACTGTACTTTTATGCTGATTGCGCGTGGTGTTTTGTTTTGTTTATTTATGTCTGCATGATGGATGTGTTTTAAGCCGTTGATTGGGGGGAAAGCTACGAACATTTCCGTGAATAACGGATCTGAGTGGTCAGTAACTATTTGAGAATCGTCGACAGTTAAAATTTGTGGTGAAAAGCATGACCACGTGGATTGGTGGCGAACTCGCATTTTTATAATCAAACAGAATCGGGAATTCCTGCCTTCGTACTTGTGCATGGGGACATCCGCAACCTTTGAAATCAGCTTTTTGCTCCCCTGACGAAAATGCCCTCTTTATTTTTTATAGAGTAGCTTTCAAAGAAAACTATTTTAACTTTATTATTTTTACTAATATTAAAAAGAAAAAAGTTAAAAATTAATTGAATATTGTATTCAACAGTCAATATCGCAATAATTTAAGAAATAATACTACATATACATTATTTTTATATAATATTTTTCATACAATATTATGTAACAAGATATGATTGGTTAATTTAAAATTAAAATTAAACTTTTATCCAATCATATCTTACTACGTAATGTTATATGAGAAATATTATATAAAAATGATGTATGTGTAGTATTATTCTAATTTAAGTTCTATTAATGTAGGAAACATGATATTTAAGAGTTTTAATGTTGCACTTAAACTGATAATTTTACATATAATTATATTATCTTAAATAGAAATATAATCCTTGAATTTTTATTAATAAATTATTGTTGAACAAAAGTATCAATGAAATATCTCCAATTTAAAATTACAATTATATGTTCAAGTGTTTCAAGCAGTTTAGGTTTTCACTATCAATCTAGAAGGTCAATTCTGTAGTTGCACAAGATCATGACAGATCTGTGTACCGACAAACGAGGAGGTCGGCAAATGTCGGCCGGTGAACCGGGGTGACAAGAGCGGCGAAAATTGCAAACCCTCTAAATTCAAAAACATTAAATTATTCTCTAAATAAACAATTAATTAAAATATTAACAAAATAACACTCCCCAGTCCCCACTCCCACTCTCAGTTATTTTATTTTCCCACAAATTTTAAATGTATTTCCATAATCCCCCTCTACACTACATTTACACCATCTTTCAATAATAACAAACCGAAACCGAAAACCAAAAGGCAAAAGCCAATTCTCCTTGTGACCCTCTCTCACTCTTGCTTGAAATTCCTCCTTTATCGACAACTAATTTGAAACCAAAACCCAACTGTAAATTACAGATCATCTAAGTCTTAATTCACGCGATTCGTTTTTCTCAAATTCTTCGTAAATGCTCTTTTATGAAGCCTCCTTGGTCCGTTCCAATTTTTCCGGTACGATTCGGCTTCATTTTTCAGTTTTCTCTTTTGATTTTCTAATTTCTGGAGATATTCAGTTACTCTTTGTTTTTCGGGTTTAATGTGTAAAATGGCATTGCGTTGGGAATTTGACTGCGGTTTAGTTGGCAGTTCTTTATTTGTTTTTATTGTTTCCCATAACTTCGAGTCTAGGGATTTATTATTCTCTTTCGAGGCTATCGGTAGCAGCTGATTGTGATTTTTGTGTCGTTTCTCGGTTAAGATCTCAACCTAGGAGGTCATTTTCGATAAAAAAGATCATTTTATTCGATTCCTTTAATTATTTTTTTGGGTGGATTTTTTTTTTTTGGAATGAGTATTATCTGCTTGATGAGATGTCTAAATCATTTTTGGCTGTTTGTTTTCGAGAAAAAATGTTTTCGGAATTTGATATTTGATGAAATGTCTAAATCAAATCTTGCGTTTTTAGTTTGTTTTCATGTTCCTCTCATGTCTAGATCAATTGCAATTCTGAGATTTATTCTGATGAAATAGTAATTTTAAGTTCTTTACTTCATTTTAGTTTTATTTTCCTGTTTGGTTTCCAAGAAAAATGGGAAACTGGCCAATTTAAAACTAAGAAAGATAAAACAGAAGAAGATGTTTTAGCTAAGCTTATAGAAATTTATGGTTGATTATCGGGTGAAAATGATTGAGAGTGTAGTTATTAATTTGCTTTTCTGGTTATTGCAAGAAAGTAATTCAACAAAAATCAGCAACACTTTTTGTTTGTGCTAATTCTGTTTTACTTCCCTTCCATTTCAGACTATATAAATTTGCTTTTTAGCTTTCGGCGGTGACAGTGAATTATGGATATAGCTGAGGTTGAAGAAAGTCTGTTTGCGGCTAGTGATGCCAAGGTATGAATGCGATAACTTTAGACTGATTAAGTTTGTATTGCGGGCTTACTGACTTTGTTATTTTTTTAAATTATTCAACTTGAGAAAGGTTAATACCATGTACTTGGGGTTGGTTAACTTAATTGGTTATTAAATAAGAAAATGTAATTCATAATTCCAAATCAAGAGATATTTTAACTCAAATCAAGAAAGACTTTCAAGCTTTTAATGGAAGTTCGATTATTGATTAAAGTCAATGAACATTGAAACTATAGTGCTATATATTGTTAAATAAATCAAGTCGCTCGTTTAAACATCCAGTTAACCTTGACTTATTTATACAAAATCATTAGTGTTGGCTAAAGTTCTCTAGAGTTTCACAGTTTTTCTTGCTGCTGCTGATAATGGTTTCTGATGCAGTTACATGGGGAAATGTGCAAGAAACTGTCAGCAATCTACTGCAAAATCTTGTCAATTTTTCCTTCTTTGGAAGCTTCACGGCCTAGGAGCAAATCTGGTATTCAGGCCTTATGTTCATTGCACATAGCACTTGAGAAGGCCAAGAATATTCTTCAACACTGCTCGGAATGTAGTAAACTTTACTTGGTATGAACATTTAGTGCATTATTATCGTTTTTTTTAGTTATTTGGACGTCAATGTTTAGGATTTCACCCCCATTTTTCAAATATTGATGTTGTAATAAGAGAAGGGAATTCTGTTGTAACAAGTGTACTAATGGTACCTTTTTTTATCATGTAGGCTATAACTGGGGATTCTGTGCTTCTAAAATTTGAGAAGGCACGTGGTGCTCTTGTTGAGAGTCTTAGGCGTGTTGAAGATATTGTTCCACAATCTATTGGGTCTCAGGTAATTTTCTTGCAGTCCTATATTATTATAGTTCATTGAACAAAACTTCTCCTTTGAATGTAATGGGTAGCAAAACAGAGAAGGGAAATTTAAAATGAAGACTGAAAATGTGAAAGTTGGACAAAAGGAGTGCTTTCAGAAGTTTACTTTAGATAACAATTGTTGCTTTCATGTTGGATTATTTCATAAGTAATTCAAGTACTTCTTACACGACCTGTAAAGAGGTGTTTTCTTGCAATGTATTGCCTTCATTTAGATTATTGTAGTTTATCATGGATAATGTCCTTTCTTGATTGTGACTTTAGTGGTTTTCATTAGATGTTATTTTTGTCTACTTTGCTTACAAGTATCACTAACCCTATTTTTGATTAAACCACTTTCAGATTTTGGAAGTTGTGAATGAACTTGAGGGCATTGTTTTTTCTCTAGATGCTTCAGAGAAGCAAGTTGGGGATGATATAATTGCATTACTCCAGCAGGGTAGAAAATTCAACGACTCTAATGACAATAATGAACTTGAATTGTTTCACCAAGCTGCTACTAGACTTGGTATTACTTCTTCCAGAGCATCTCTTACAGAAAGAAGGGCTCTCAAGAAACTTATTGAAAGAGCTCGTTCGGAGGAAGACAAGCGGAAAGAATCAATTGTGGCATATCTTTTGCACCTTATGAGGAAATACTCTAAGTTATTTAGAAGTGAGGTAATGGATGACAATGATTCGCAAGGTTCAACACCTTGTTCGCCAACTGTGCAGAGTTCTTTTGAGGAAGGAGGGCATGCCTTTGACCGTCAACTGTCAAAACTTAGTTCTTTCAATTTTAGGTCAAACAATAGAAAATCGGGGCAGATGCCTCTTGCGCCAGAAGAATTGAGGTGTCCAATATCTTTGCAGCTTATGTATGATCCAGTGATAATTGCTTCTGGACAAACGTATGAAAGGATATGCATTGAAAAATGGTTCAGTGATGGGCACAACACCTGTCCAAAGACTCGACAGAACCTGCCTCATCTTTGTTTGACCCCTAATTACTGTGTTAAAGGTCTGATTGCCAGCTGGTGTGAACAGAATGGAGTTTCTGTTCCTGATGGGCCCCCTGAATCTCTTGATCTTAACTATTGGAGACTGGCTTTGTCTGAGTCTGACTCCACTAATTCGAGATCAATTGGAAGTGCCCGTTCTTATAAGTTGAAGGAGGTGAAGGTTGTCCCAGTGGAGGAGAGTGGAACTATCGAGGAGTCGGAATACTGTGAACTTGAAAATGCATATGTCCAGGAGGAAGAGTCTGAAGTTAATATGCTTGAAAGATATCAGGATTTCCTGAATGTCTTGAATGGAGAAGAAGACTTGAGAAAGAAATGCAATGTTGTAGAACAAATACGGCTCTTGCTGAAGGATGATGAAGAGGCCAGAATTTTCGTGGGGGCAAATGGGTTTGTTGAAGCACTGTTGAGGTTTCTAGAGTCAGCTGTGCATCAGAGAGATTCTTATGCTCAAGAAATTGGAGCAATGGCTCTTTTTAACCTTGCTGTCAACAATAACAGGTTTGTGCTCTTGTCTAATGTTTCCCTAGATTTAAAGCGTTAATTACCTGCCTTGGTTGCCGAATTGGTAGTAATGAATGTGGCCTGTAGCTGACATAAGACATGTAGGAATAAAAGAACAGTACAGAAGAATGAAGAAATTCCCTAGATTACGATGTGTTTTAGATGTTTCTTGCAATTATTATTCAGCTAAGCTGCTTGCACTTCACTTCTGTGATAAGCTTGATCCTGTTTTACTCTATGTTCTCCTGTCTGGCATTCTAGATAGTTTTGGTCTTTTGCCTTGTTTCTCTTCTCTTATTGTCAACTTTGTTTTGAATGATGAGAGTTCAGATATATTTTTAGATTCACGCAAACCTCTATTTTTATTTTTTTGAAGTGTTAGACTCAATATAAAGAAGATATTACAGAGTCCTCTTCCTTGGAATTGTAACAGAATGTTCTTTGCTTTTTGCTGTCATGATAGCCTGTCATTCAATGTTTTTTACCTTGTATGGAGAGACCAAATACATCGTTAGTGGAGAGAACATAGCCATATCTTTATTTATTTATGAACCATGTAGATAATTTGATGTCACTACTCTTTTCTTGTTTGCTTATTTATTTATTATGTGATTTCAGGAACAAGGAATTGATGTTAGCAACAGGAATAATTCAATTGCTGGAGAAAATGATCTCCAACCCCAACTCTCATGGATCAGCAACAGCTGTCTATCTGAATCTCTCCTGCTTTGAAGATGCCAAGTCCATAATTGGCTCTAGTCAGGCTGTCCAATTTTTAGTTCAGCTTTGTAAAGGTAAAACTGAAGTACAATGCAAGCTTGATGCCCTTCATGCCCTTTTCAACCTTTCCACTGTCCCCTCCAATATTCCAAACCTTCTTTCTGCTGGTATTATTTGTGGCCTCCAATCTCTAGCTATTGCTGGTGACCGCATGTGGACAGAAAAATCCTTGGCTGTTTTGCTAAATTTGGCTTCAAGTCAAGCAGGAAAAAACGAGATGCTTTCAGCCCCTGGCCTAATTGCTGGACTTGCAACGGTGTTAGACACTGGAGAAGCCATTGAACAGGAGCAAGCTGTTGCATGCCTTTTCATTTTGTGTAATGGGAGTGAGAAGTGCTGTCAAATGGTCTTACAAGAGGGTGTCATACCTGCACTGGTGTCAATTTCGGTGAATGGGACCACAAGAGGGCGAGATAAAGCACAAAAACTTTTGATGCTGTTCCGGGAGCAACGGCAACGAGATCATCCTCCTGTTGACATTAGACAACAGGTTGATGATAGCGAAAAGACCACACCAACACTTGCTGCCGCACCTGATCCTTCTCCTGAATCAAAACCACTATGTAAATCGGTCTCAAGAAAAAAGATGGGGAGAGGCTTTAGCTTTTTCTGGAAGAGCAAGAGCTACTCACTTTCTCAATGTTAAGGTGCTCCTGTTGTAAATTTTTCTTGTATCTTCTTTTCTAGTTCTTTTTGTCCCTTTCCAAGGGGCATAATTTTTCTTTTGGTTTCGTAGAGGAGATGTACAGCCTTCGTAATCAATGGATTTTGGTTTCTTTTCTTGGCCTTCCTCTTCTGGGTGGGGAATACATAGTATCATGTATTTCATAACGGAAGCCTTTAGATTCACATCTCATACACGCTAAGCTGGTTGATTCTACTAAGTGAAAATTCATGGAAATTTATTAATGTCTTAGAAGCTAATATTATATAACAATTATAGTTGTTTTCGGATATGATCAAGAATGTAAAACGTTATTTATTTACCTGTATTTTGAATTCAAAATTCCCCGTCTAACTCAGTTGTTAGAGGGAACTTTGAGATTGTCTTTTGAAAATCTTGATTATTAATTGTATTTTACATTGTTCAATTCGCCCGTCTAGCTCAGTTGGTAGAGCGCAAGGCTCTTAACCTTGTGGTCGTGGGTTCGAGCCCCACGGTGGGCGTAATTTTTTCTCCACAAAAAAAATGGCCTTTTTTTTTTTTGCCATTTTGGTATCAGACAGGAGGACTAAATCGCACGGTATGGAGGTAAATACATTATTGCATGATCAATGAAATTTTATTCAGAATCATACTGTTTGTAATGACATGATTTATTGGGTATGGGACTTCAAGAATCAAGGCATAGACATTAGCATAACTTTGCACTGGTGGTTCATGGTTTGAAGCACTTAAATCCTTTGCTAAATTTCAACTTGTTCTCCCTTGCACGACCAGCCGGCCTTATTTTTCGCCTTCTCATCATTTTTGCCCTTCAATTATTATCAAGAACATATTCACCTTTATCTCAGCTTCCCCTCTTGGCTTCCTCTTGCACCAACTTGTATCTTCTTCATTTGGAGAAACTTGACTACTCCTTCAAGAGCAACATCAACATCTTCACTTCTCATGAGGTCTTCTGCAATCTCTGCCGGTGTTACTTCCACAGTTCCACTTCCGTTATCAATTCATCAATTTCAGGAAACGAACTGTGACTAGTGATGCCCAAGTAGTTCGAAACTAAAATCCTGAACCCACTTGGACTGCAGTAGGGCATGTTGATGTGCACGCCAACCGGCCTGGCCTTATCAGTGCATGGTCTAGTCTATCTTTGTGGTTGCTGGTAAATATAATTATTCTCTCATCACCGCAGCTTGACCACAGTCAATGAAATAATTAAGCAACCCGGACTATGGCTGCCAATCTCTTCACATTCTCCGGCTTCTCTATCTTGCAACTCAAAGCTGCAATCAATATCTTCAATCACTAGTATTGAACGGTTTGAGGTTGACAGCAGAAATCTTATAAGTTCCGAATTATTGTAAATACTTCCAAGCTCCAAATATAGATATTTAATTTTAAGTAGTTGGCTATGGCCGTGGTCAAACTTGACTTACCAGTACCAGAAGGGCCATACAATAAGTATCCACGTTTCCATGCCTTCCGACTCTTTTATAGAGGTTTCTTCTTCTCACAAATCTGTCCAAGTCATCTACCAGTTCCTTCTTGAGTGGTGGGTCCATTGCAATCTTGTCAGAAGTGGCTGGATGGTCAAGATTGGTTGAATCCCATGCTCCTCCATCGTTGTCCCCACCGAAATGTCCTCATGGATAGAACTTCACCACTTTGTTTTCTTCTTTTATATTATTTGATCTCTCCATTACATATGGCAAGTAAATGCTCAATACCTTCTCCATGTACTTATGAAAACTGAGCTCCACTACTCGCTTTTCCAACCTTCCATCTCGAGATGCCTCTTTTGTTTCCTTACAAGCCATTTCCCACACGAGGTGGATTACCTTCGAATATGTCAATGATCTTTTCACCTTTGTTGATTGTCACTGAGAGCTTCTTATCTTTTGGTGTTTTGGACACCTTAAGTCTCTCCAGGGACGCAGTGATTTTTGTGCGCAAGTAGACAGAAGCTAATTCGTACAATTGGTTGATTGAGTACCCATTACACTCACCAATTATGAGAGTCTCTTTGAGAAGAAGGATTTCCGGAAAGGCCTCCAAGTTTGGACAACATCATAGCTTGGAGTTGCTTGGGTAATATCTGGTTGGTTACATTCTGAACTTCGTTAATCACAGTACGAACCAGCATTGCTGATGCTGTGAAGGCAGTGTATGCTGAGAGAACTGAGGTTGTTAAAGGCATGCTTTTGATAGAAAAAACATATTGAATGATCTCGATATGAACAATTGAAAGCTGAGTTTGAAGAGTATTTTGCTTTCTTTGCTGGTGGGATGTTTTAAGTGCATGGATTGATATTAGAGAAATTTCGGAAAAAGCTTTCATTAGAAGCTGTTTGATGAGGAAGTAATTCAAGTCATTTTTTACTTTCACCAGCTTCAATCAGAAGCTGCTTGGAGATTAGAAGCTTTCATTTTATATACATACTTTCATTTTTTTTTATGACCAGTGGTGTTCAGGCAATTTAAGCGTACCTCAACTAACCCCTCAGGGTCTTGAAAAGAGTTTTAGTGGCTACCCCTTATTAGCAACTGAACCAAGACTCGAACTCAGGACCTCTCGAGTAATACACCCTATTATAAAACCGAGTCTACCTAACCAAAAATCAAGATTCTAACCAACCAAACAAAGATAAAAAACAAGAAAGAACAACTCACGATCTTTTACCGTGGTTCACTTGTTCAAGATTGAACAAGCTATGTCCACGTTGAGCTCCAGAATATGAAGGCTCGCTGCACTATTATTATCATAGAATCACTTAGTACAAACCTCAAGAACACACTCAAACTCTAGCTCAAACACTCACTTTCAAGAACCTTAACCTTTCAACTATTGTTACCGTAAATCTACAATCCTCTAGAGAAGCCTATTCCTGATTCTCTACTCACAAAAGAAACACAACTTTTGGATGGATTACAACCCAATTTACACAAGAGAATATATTGAGATTAAGAACCACAACAAAGAGCATTTGATCGCGAATTTTCCCAGCATCCCACTGTGCAAACTTTCTACTTTTATATGTTGACCACCAGAGAAGATTTTAGCCATTGGATTTGACAGAGATCAAGGGCCAAGACTGAACTTAAACAGCTTGAAACGACAAAACATTAATAAAGCACAATACGACACAATTTTAACAGTTTCACACATTAACAATCTCCACCTTGAAGCCGTTACTTCAAACAACAAACCATCAGTGCAGCAAGCTTCTCACATACTCCTTCTCAGCTCTACTTGGATCAGTTGATGTGCAATAAGTTCAAGCAATGCTTGAACTTTGCAGGAGTCACCACTTTTGTCCGTATATCAGTTGGATTTTCTTCAGTTGGTATTTTCAGTAGGTTCAACTACCTTTTTGAGATGTGGTCTCGCACAAAATGATACTTCACGTCCACGTGCTTTGTTCTCTCATGGTAAATGGGGTTCTTGCTTAGGTGAATGACACTTTGACTGTCAGAATGCACAGTCACAAGTCCATCCATCAAACTTGCTTCTTTCAAGATCCCTTGAAACCATATGGCCTCCTTAACAGCATCAGCCATTGCCACATACTCAGCTTCTGTTGTGGACATCACAACTAATGATTGCAATTGTGATTTCCAATTGATGCAATTGCCTTCTAAGGTGAAGTAGTAGGCTGTAGTGGACTTCCTTAAGTCTCGATCACCTGCAAAATCAGAGTCTACATACCCAACAAGATCAAATGTAGTGCTTTTCTTGCAAAAATTTAATCCAATATGCATTTTACTATTAATGTACCTAAGTAGCCATTTCAATGCAACCCAATGTTCTATTCCTGGATTTGACATAAACCTACTTAATAATGATATAGCACATGAAAAATTAGGTCTGGTTGTCATGCCCCCTCCCGAGTATCTTTATCCCACCGGATCCGTGCTCTCCAGGAGACTCAGGATCCCGAAAGAAAGGTGAATACTCTCTCTCTCTCTCTCTCTCTCTCTCTCTCTCTCTCTATATATATATATATCCTATATAATATATAATTATATATAAATATAATTCTGTTTATAGACGAAAGTGAAAAGTAGTGCATTTGCATGTTTAAGGTTTAGAAGGCAGAAATACACAAAAAATTTTCTAAATGCGAGAATTGAAATCCAGTACAAAGAACGTAGTATAGAGTCCACTAAAGTTTGTAAAAGATGCAGATCATCATGCGCTAAGGCCAACCTAGAGCATATAGTATGCTCCACACGAACCTGATCTACGATCCTGGGGGAGGAAACATAAAACAGTAAGCTGGGAAGCCCAGTAAGCGGATAATATATTTCATACGAAAATAACTTTAACTTTGAAAACATGCATGAATAATCCAGTTGCATGCCACACAACACTAATGCACTTACATGATAAGGCAACAAACAATGTATATTATTCTCGGATGCCATGAAATCACACACCATTATCATATAAAATAAATCAATTATCACCACCCTACTAGCACTTAGGGACCTGGATCATAACTATCCGAACTACTCCCTAACTCAGACATGAAGCTGCACCACCCGCAATCTACCCTCGGGGTGGCACCATCCGCATTCTAACCTCGGGATGATACGAACATCACTGGATAATCATGCTCGACCCACAGTCTACCCTCTGGGCATCATGATATGGTATCAAATATAATCTCGCCCATGGTCTACCCTCGGGGTGTCCAAAATCCCACATTGGCCAATAACCGCCTGGTGTAATCCCGCCCAGAGCTCGTCAGGCGTCCGTCTTGTCCTAGTAGGATATCCCAATCGTTCGGTATGACGGACCATCTCAATACGCGCATGAGGATAAATATCAAATACTAGCTGATGTCTGGAGGGGGATGGGTACGATTTCCAATCCGGGAGTCAAACATAATAATAATCATGCATCCACAATTTCATTCCAAATATGCATCATGCATGCCTTATGCATATATAAAGTATAATATGATATAAAATTTCAATAAAAAGGCATGTAATCATGAATGCAATGATCAGCATGACAAAATACAAAAGCATGTAAAATTCTATTTACACCCTATATTTATCATCAATTTCACTAAAATCCCAAAACTTTTAATCTTTGCAGTCAAACCCCAAACTGACTTTCGACCTTGACAGTTACACACCCATAACCGAGAACACAATGCCTCACAAAATTTTCTTTTCCCATAATATCCTCCCCACTAATTATCATCAAAGCCTAAACCCAACAAAATAATATAATTGGCCTCATCATTATTAATAAACCAGCCCACTAACATAGACAAATTCAATTCCCAACAAATTAATATATTGGACCTTATCATTAACAATAAGTCAGCCCACCAATACAAACCCTAAACAATAACTGGGCCTCATTATCCTTTTACAACCCAATAAGGCTTCAAAACCCAAGTTCATTCATTCTTTTATGGGACTAAAACCCAATTGTTGTTGATTTTCGTAAGTGTACGAAATCGTACAAGTAATAAAGTGTATAAATACGGATATCGAACCCAAGGGAATTACTATTATCAATTACCAATTAAACTATCCTATTACTATTTGATCAATCCAAATTTTATGAAAGAAGAATCTAAATTAAATAAAATTAACAATTGAAATTAAAAGGAAAACTGAACAGAGAACAATTAAAATAAACCTTTGGGTAAAAACAAGATGACTAGACCTAGGGCATAGACTTCACACCAACTCTTATTCATATATATCGATCTCTTATACTAATTTTATTAAGCTCTTCCTACAGGTCAAACTCTCTAAATTTCCAATAACTTTCTCTTGAACAATTATCAAATTAACCCCTAATTACTAACCCAAATTATCTCTAATCAGATTTAAGCAATTGGAGATCATTACGCTCTATGCAGTTTACCAAAACCTTGTAACATCCACTTTGAGGTACATCTTTGACTCATGTTCATTTGCTTGTAAATGTTATTTATTGGCCTAAGTTAATGGACATGTTATTTAAGTTGTTAGAATGGTCTGGATGCCCTGAATTTGGTGAAGTCTTGCGGAGTTTTGGAAGTGAAGACTTCGTCACGGCGACGTATGCCCTGGATTTCTTCGCCAGGGCGAAGAACCGGTAGATTTTTCTAGTGAAGTTTCAAGAAAAATTTCCATAAGGGTAAAGTGACCATTCTACCCCTAATTAGCAAGCAAAGTGGGGAGTGAATTGCAAGGACAATTCATGGAGAATGTTTTAGAATGGGGGTGAATGTGTAAAGAATTAAAGGATAAGGATGAAATTTTCAAGAAAGTGTAAGGGTAAAATGGGAAGGAAGGCTTAGTTTATGAGATATTAAGGGTTAGCCTTCTAAATCCCTTCATTTTCCTTATTCCACCGCCTCTTCCACTCTCCATTTCCTCTCAACTCTTCACTCAATCTTCCAAGTATTTTTTAGGGCTTTTGTTTGGATCTTGATAAAGAATTGTTCCTAAACATCAAGAGGTAAGGATTCATGCTCTAGTATAAATTTAAGTTGAGTAAGTGTTGAGTTCTTATTAAGTTTATGCTTAGGAATTAAGAGAAGAAGCAAGTCCAACAAGTTAGAGAGCTTTTGTGGAAGAACTCAAGGAAAAAGGTAAGTAAATCCAACCCAAGTAAGATTTAAGCAATCAAATGATTTGATATGTATTTTTATATACTTATAATTGTGAGATTGATTGCTAGGATTGTAATTGTTGTTGAGTTGATGGGTTGATGAATGGTTTTTGAGCCATGAGAAGTAGAGTCAAGGTTGGGATGGCCAATGGAAGTTTGGCTGAATTTGAGAAGAATTTGAGTAGAGAAGTTTGAAGTGCCTTTCCTTGACAAGTTTAGAATTATTATGGAGGAGTTTTACTCCAAAATGGATGGTACAAGAAAGAAATAGAACTATAGTTAAAGTAGAATTTAATTATGCATACTTATTGTTTGATGAAATGCTTGAGAGAAGCATATGCATGAGTAAAGAACTTATTTTTGTGCAACATTGCATATTTGCATTATATGATTTCACTAAAGAAAGAAACATAAGCATATACCATCCACATGTATATCTATGCATATGCATGAGAGCTTAAGAAAGAGTAAAGAATGCTAAGAATAAAGAGAACGAAAGAAATAGCACTAAAGAATTAAAGAAAGAAAGTGCTAGAGAAAAGAAAAGAATAGGTTGTTGTGATGGGGGAACTCGTGAGTGATAAGAAGAAAGTCCCACATACATGCCACCTTAATTGAGTGGCATAAGAAGAAGAAAGAAATTGTACGACCCGTAAGAGTGTATGTGGATGAGGGTTGTACCAAGAAGAAAGTCCTACATGCACGTCACCTTAATTGAGTGGCACAAGAATAAGAAAGAATTTGTACAGTCCGTAAGAGTGCATGTAGATGAGGACTATACTCACTCACATGGCTAGAGTTCTGAATCCATGCATCAACCGAGTCCAATGAGAATAAGAATAAGCAAGAATAAGAATAAGAATGAGAAAACTCAAGCATACAAGAAAAGAAAAGAAATGAAGAGCTTGAGCAAGAAAGAAAAGAATAGAAAAGAAAGAAAGAATATACATATTTCTATGCATTATTGCGAGTGCAGTGCATTCATGCGTATTACCATGATGTTCATCATGGTGAGTAAGAGTAGAAAGAATAGCAAGAAAGAGTAGAAAGAATTAGAAAGAAATAAAAGAACAGTGAGAACTAGAAACCGAGGAAGAAAAGAAAAAAGAACAGAAAGAATGAAGAAGAGTAAGATTTGAGTAAGGAAAGAACCAAGAATAAGTTGCGGGGATAAGTAGTAGAAGATTTACTTACTGAGCCTTTTTGTGCTCATCCCGTTGTTTTTCCATGTTTTGCAGGAAATAGGTAAGCAACGGTCGGATGGATGTCACGGAGCGGAGAGAAAGGCACCACTGTCCCTTGTGTATAAGTTTTTGTATATACTACTTTTATTAGGAATAATAGTAAAACTTAGGAAGAATTCTTAATAAACATTAACAATCAAAGATCAATACATAATTAAGAGATTGTGCTACATCTTAGCCCTAGAGAATAAAATTAGTTCATAATAAACATAAAAGAAACAATCATATTTATTAAAACATTCATCATGAGTTTACAAGAAAAGAACAAGGAAAACTTATCTATATTGTGAATCAAAGCTCCAGAATTTCTATTACTTCTCTTCTCTGCAGATTTTTCTCCCTTTCTTCTCACCCAAAGAATCCCCCAAATAATGCTAAAAGACTTCTATTTATATCCCACAAGGGTTAGGGTTTGTTTTTCCTTAATTCTATTTGATTTAGAACCCTTAACCCTATTCTCCTACCTAAAAACAGATACCAAGTTAGTAACTTCCATGACTGTGCCGCAGCACTGTGCTGCGGCACAGTAGCTACTGGAAAAAGTGTGACGCGGCACTGTGCTGTGGCACAGTAGCTACTGCCCTTTTCCCGCATCATTCCACTGTTCTTCAAAGATGTTGATTTTTGAACTTGATAACGATGGAATTTGGAAAAGTTTTAAACATATGAAATGTAGCCCTTTGAATCAGCGTTCCAACGGTCTAAGAATAGTCTTAATCCGAGTTCTAAAGATCAAGTTATTCTCAAAATACTGAGGCATGTGCAAGCTGGAACGTAATCTAGAATCTTCTCTTTACTTCAACTTCCATAACTTCTTCAATTTAACTCCGATTCTTGATCCGTTTGTTTCCACTCGTCACTCATTCCGTTGCCAACATGAGCATAACATTTAAGCACCAGTGACCTGAAAAACACTCAAAAAAACCCGTGATCCCGTAAAAGGCAATTATGAAAATATTAAGCAACTTTACTAAATTAAGCCTAATTTCCCACAATTAATCCCCCAAAAACTACTAACTAAATGTGTATTTTCATGCGCTTATCACCAATCAACAAAAATATTGAAGAATGACAGCATGCATAACACCCGAATTGTCCACAACCACACATGTATATATAAGCCAAACCAAACCAGGCCAAAAAGGCAACCCAATACATGTAACATAGTTCCAGCAAAATTCAAATTCACATAACAATTACAATCATGCAATAAGGCTCCACACCACTCATTACCAAATCCCATATTTTAGCAAAACATCTCACGCATATCACACACACATAACCCAAAATACCCAGCCTGCAGCATCTGAATTAGACTTCAAATTCCAGCCAAAAAGTTCATAACATACATGAATACCTCCCATAATTCAACACTTAGCCGAATTTAACCAAAAAAAAATATCAATAAGTGACCAAACGCATGCCGACAACTTACTTCAAAATATACTTTATATTCTTATAACTCAAACATATTATACAAACATAAAGCAGCCAGCACAAATAAAAAAAATTAACCCAATCAAATGTGAATTCAAGATGCATGGAATTTTTAATGCAATTACTAGTCCACTCACAAATTTCTCCTTTGCTTTCATTTCAAGTGCTCAGTTCTCCTGTCTTCTTCACCTATTTGATTCAAAATTGTTATAGGAATTAAGATCTAATCAAAGAGAAAATGAAAGATCGATTAAAAACGATAAAGGATTGAAAATGCATGCGTAACACTTATTCCTTTAACCCAAAATTTCTCTGAAAATTCTTCTCCTACAAAGCACCTCTCAACCCTACTCTATTTTAACTCAAATATTGTTTTTCTCTCTTTCAATTTACATAGGAGAATGAACGTGAAATGAGAAAGAGAAAATGAATAAAAACAAACTTCTCCTCTCTCACCTTTTTTTTTTTCCTTTTATTCTCTCGGCTATCTCTTTCTCCACTCCCCCATTCTTCTTCTCCTCATCTCATTTTAATAAAAATTCACAACCATCATTGGCAAAACAAGGTGCCAAAACCGAGGGCTAATTCTCCAAAAGAAATTACCTTTAATCCATCTTGCAATGACCAATTATCATGCATCCCTTAATCTTTGATTCTTACATCTTGCACCCCAAAATCCTTTAATTAAAGTTCTGTTTTATCACGATCTCACCCCTAGAAAATTATGCATGTGCCCTTGCATGACACAATATTAATAAGACCCCTCATCTTTAATCAATTTCATAATGTCGTTGAAAAATTTTCACACTTCCAATTTCACACAAGTGCTCTTGCAAAACTATTTAATAAACCCACTAGGCCTTATTTCTTACTAAAACGTCTCCAAAAAGTTTCAATTCTTACATATTACCCCCTAGATTCACATAAATAAAATTAAATAAAACCTACAAAGAGAATACGGAGTATTACACTGGTACTTATCATGGTATACATCACTGATCATATGACACATGAGTAGGGAATATTTTCCATTTTTAACACTTCAGCATATGTTTTTGGGCACTGCAATTTACTCAAGGTAAAGTGACCAGCTAAGGGTATGTTTATAGGTTTAGATTCAGCCATTCCAAATCTAGAAGTCAGTTTTTGTAGGTATGGTAGTTGGTGAAGCTTTAGTCTATTTAGTTTCCTGTATCTATCAATTATCATCCCCGAAATCCTTTTTGCAGAACCTAAATCTTTCATATCAAACTCAACATTTAGTTCATCTATGTGTGACTTAGATTTCCATATTAATAGCATGTCATCTATGTACAACAGTAGGTATATAGGCATGTTATTTATGCAAGCAAAATAGAAACAATTATCATATTCACTTCTAATGAACCCAACTCCTACTATGAATGAGTCAAATCTCTTATACCACTGCCTACGGGATTGTTTAAGGCCATAAAGAGACTTATGCAATAGGCAAACATGTTCAAGCTGGTTCCTATCCTAAACCCAATCGGTTGACTCATAAATATCTTTTCTTCCAATTCACCATGCAAAAATGATGTTTTAACATCCAATTGTTTCAATTCTAAATCACAATGAGCTACAATTGAAAGCATTAGCCTAATAGCTTTAAACTTAACTACAGGTGAAAAGATTTCAGTAAAGTCAATACCTGCCCTCTATGTGAAACCCTTAGCCACAAGTCTGGCGTTGTATCTTGGCGGGTCTGAGCTTGTTATGCCTTCCTTTAACTTGTAGAGCCATTTGCACTCCAACAGCTTCTGCTTGGTTGGTTTTGGCATCAAAGACCAAGTCTTGTTCAGCTTCAAGGACCTCATTTCTTCCTTCATGGCTGCCAGTCATTTGTCTCTGTCTCCAGAGCTCATGACTTCTTCATAGGTTTCAGGCTTAGACTTTTGGATCTATACACTAGCAACCAAGACTGTGTAGATTAGGTCAGCATAGTTGAACCTGGTGGGGGGTCTAATCTCCCTCCTCACTCTATCTCTAGCTAGCTGATATTCTGCCAAGTTGTAATTTTGGGCTTCATCAATGTTTTCAGCATGTTCCCCTTCTTCATCTTGGTCCTCATTGTGAGGCAGTGGGTCATTTTTCGATTCAGTAGCTTCTAGTAGTTCAGGGTGCTCAGTCAAACTTGCTGGGTCCACCTCAAATTGGGATCTCTCAGCTTGATCAGACCTTTTAGGTTCACTCCTTGACTTACCTACATTATTGATAGAAAGCTTACAAGGAAACATGGTCTCATTAAAGACTACATCACGACTGATTATTACTCTAACCCCTGGAGCATCCCTTTCCCACAACCTATAGCCTTTGGTCCCTTCTTGATACCCTAAAAATACACATTTTAGGGACTTAAGCTCTAACTTACCATCTCGGGTGTGTGCATAAGCTGCACACCCAAACGCCCTTAGGTAACTCAGGTTTGGTCTGCTCCCTGACCATCTCTCTTCAAGACACTTAAATCCTATCAAACTTGATGGACTCCTATTGCTTAGGTAAGTTGCGGTGGTTAGAGCTTCTCCCCAGAAGGTTTTGGGCAAACCAACAGTAAACAAAAGACATCTAACCCTTTTTAGAAGTGTTCTATTCATCATCTCTACAACCCCATTTTGTTGTGGGGTTCCCATGATCGTCCTATGCCTTAATACCCCCTAATTACTACAATAAGTGTCAAATTCTAGGTTACAGAATTCCAACCCATTATCAGTCCTAAAGGCCTTGACTTTTTTGTTTGTTTGGTTTTCTACCAAGATTTTCCAGCCTTTGAACTTAGTCAAGGCTTCATCCTTAGTCTTGAGAAAGTATACTCATACCTTCCTACTGTAATTGTCCATAATGGAGAGGAAATATGTGTTCCTTCCATGTGACTTGACACTTTCTGGACCCCAAGGGTCCAGCATGCACATAGTCCAAACAATTTGCAACAAGATGAGTTCCTTTTTGGAAATTCATCCTGTGCTGTTTACCAAGAACACAAGTCTCATAGAAATTTAAATCAGAAACAAAATCATTACCAAAATAGCCCTACTGTATAAGTGCATTCATGCCATTGTGGCTTATGTGGCCCAATCTCAAATGCCATTTCTCTATAGCAGACACGTTAGTAGACAGTAGAGCAGTATTTAACACATCAGGATAATAGTGATCACATAAGATATACAAGCCATTCTTTTGAACACCCTTAAGCAATACATTACCATTTTTGTACACTTCGAGGCAACCATTTTGTGCTTTATAGGAACAACCAGATTCATCTAATGTTCCTAGAGAAATTAGGTTACGCTTGAGTTCAGGTATGTATCTAACCCTAGTTAGCAGAACCACCTTACCATCATTCAGCCTAATGGTCATGTCACCTATGCCTTGAACCTCACAGGAATGATTATTACCCATGAACATTGTTTCTTGTTCACCAATTTTAAGTCTTTGGAACCAATTTCTATTTGGACTCATATGGAAAGTACGCCCTGAGTCTAACACCCACTCATTAACCCTAGCAGCATTAGAAATAGTAAGTGCTTCAGAGATCTCAATGTTACTGCTTGTGCTAGCTAGGTTGGTTTTAGTACTGGCCTGTTTGTTCTTTTTAAGCCATTCGTAACATTTTTTCTTAAGATGCCCTGTTTTATTACAAAAGAAACACTTCCTAGATTCCCCCTTAGGTTTCCCATTCCCCTTACCTTTCTTTCTGGTTTTAGAGCCTAAGCTACTTTGAGAGTTCTTTCCAGTTTCTTTACCAAACTGTCCAGTATCAAACCTACATTTTACAAACAAATTACTACCATTTCTTTTTTGAATTTTCAATTCTAGTTCCCTAGATTTTAACCCGAAAACTATCAAATTCACACTAGGGACTGTGCCACTATATTGTAAGGCATTCTTTACAACTAGATACTCTTCTGGCAGGGAGTTCAACATAATCATAGCAAGACTAGAGTCTCCTAGTTCTCGTAACAGTTTTTCTTAAGATGCCTTGTTCTATTACAAAAGAAACACTTCCTAGATTCTCCCTTAGATTTCCCATCCCCCTTACCTTTCTTTCTGGTTTTAGAGCCTAAGTTACTCTAAGAGTTCTTTCCAGTTTCTTTACCAAACTGTCCAGTATCAAACCTACCTTTTACAAACAGATTACTATCATTTCTTTTTTGAATTTTCAATTCTAGTTTCTAGATTTTAACCCGGAAACTATCAAATCCACACTAGGGACTGTGCCATTATACTATAAGACATTCTTTACAACTAGATACTCTTCTGGCTGGGAGTTCAACAAAATCATAGCAAGACTAAAGTCTCCTAGTTCTTGGTCTGTACCTTTTAGAGTTAGGGTCATCTTTAGAAATTCATCCAAATTTTTATCTAAAGATTTAGCTATGTCCATTTTATATGAGAATAATGCACCTTTTAAAAAAGCTAAATTAGGTGCTAACTGAAGAGCATATAAAGATTCGAGTTTACCTCAGAGAGCGATTGGAGATTCCATGCCACCCACCTTCTGCAGCATAGTGTTAGACAGGTTCATGATAATCAAATTATACGCTTCTTCATCTACTTCTGCCTTCTTTTTCAGCTTTTCTTCAGGCCATTTGGTGGTATCCTTTTCTAGTGCAATTCCCACCTTATTGTGGGATAAGAGGGCCTTCATTTTCTTTTTCCAAGTGTTGAAATCAATCTTCCCATTATATTGGGAGATTTCCATGTGCGTGATACTCATGGATTGGGTTCAGAAGAAAACCCTAAAGAATCAAGATTATGATGATGGACTTGACTCACTGAGATTTTGCGAATTCTTGTTGTATTTGGAACCCTAGGACTCTAGGAACTACTTAATTGAAAAAGCCCCAATTTTTTCAAACCCTAGAAAATTTCCCAAATCAAGAAAACCCTAGAATGTAAAATTCGAGGGACCCTAAACTCATCTCTGATACCACTGTTATAAAACTTAGTCTACCTAACCAAAAATCAAGATTCTAACCAACCAAACAAAGTTCAAAAGCAGGAAAGAACAACTCATGATCTTTTACCGTGGTTCACTTGTTCAAGATTGAACAAGCTACGTCCACGTTGAGCTCCAGAATATGGAGGCTCGCTGCACTATTATTATCACAGAATCACTGAGTACAAACCTCAAGAACACACTCAAACTCTGGCTCAAACACTGGCTCAAACACTCACTCTCAAGAACCTCTACCTTTCTACTATTGTTACCATAAATTTACAATCCTCTAGAGAAGCCTATTCTTGATTCTCTACTCACAAAAGAAACACAACTTTTGGATGGATTACAACCCAATTTACATAAGAGAACAGACTGAGATTAAGAACCACAACAAAGAGCATTTGATCGCAAATTTTCCCAGCATCCCACTGTGCAAACTTTCTGCTTTTATATGTTGACCACCAAAGAAGATTTTAGCTGTTGGATTGGACAGAGATCAAGGGCCAAGACTGAACTTAAATAGCTTGAAACGGCAACGCATTAATAAAGTACAATACGACACAGTTTTAACGGTTTCACACATTAACACATTCAAAAGTCCATATCGAATCACTCGATCACCTGAAAGCAGTTGACTTGGAATCTTATTACTACAACTAATTTTTTACCTAAAAAAAAAGCCTGGCAACAAAGGCCTATTTGATTTATGAAGATGATGTGTCTAAAAGTTTAGTTAATTTACACAGCAACTAAATTTATCTTTCAAATTTTCAGTTTTTGATATGTGGTTCTTATGTTTGATTACTTAGTCATATTATCATCTGCTTTCAATCTTTCATGACTTGGATTTCACATCTCTCAATATTGTATAATGTGGGATAAATATTTATAGAATAATACTACACTAATAATTCTCTCTCACAAATTTTCTCTTACGACCCTGACGTGACATGTTGCAATTGGTCAGTTTACAACGGATCCCATATGGGTCTCACTAAATAATTGCAAACTGACTAATTGCGAGCTGCCACATTAGGGTTGTGAGAGAAAGTTTGTGAAAAATGGTTGTTGGTATAGTATTACTCATATATATATATATATATATATATATATCAAAACCCGATTCTCTTTAACTCCATGTACAAGTTCTTAACCATATATTACATTTAAACTTACTGCACAATATAAAAGACATTGACTACCCTAATGCGTTTCAGGGTAAAAATTGCGCTAAAAATATCTACCAAATACACAAAATGACTCTGCCGTTGAACGTTCAAAGTTTTGAAGCAACAGCTGTTCTTTCATCGATCAGTTCCATCTTTTCATCTCAGCCTGTGTATGAAACAGAGCGTGACAACCAATTTCCTTTATCATCTCTTGCTGCATTCGTAAGCCATCCTGACTCGAACAGTTCTAAAATAGGATCATTTGCGGTTATGTTTTCCTCGCTTCTACTAACTTTTGCATATCCAATTTCTTTGTCACCAATCGCATGTTTCTGATCAGTCTCTTTCATTGTGCCACCATCTTTGTTTTCCTTCTCTTTCTTATTCTTTTCGATGCCATTTTCTTTTCTTCCCTTCTCTAGAGCTTCCTTGTATGTACCCTTCATGTCATGTTTCTTAATATTTGTCATAAAAACTGTGTCATTTTCAGCGTCTTGTGATTGATGTTTCTGAGCTGAAGACAATTCATTGCTGTTAGAAACATCCATCACAATCTCCTTTTCCTTTGCATTTTCAAACCCCCAATGCTTCAACGTAGAAATCCCAAAATTCAGCCATGAGATGATCTGAATCAGAACCCAATCTAGCACCGGAACGTGGCCAGGAAATTTGTTTATAGCTTCATCAAATTTCCCTGGCAGTGTTTCTGCAGTTTGTACGAGCTCGTCAATCTTGTTGAAAACATGTTTTGATGGTGGGAAAAGAGTCTCAAATATGCTCTCAAAAGCTAGAATCAAATAATCAGAAAAGTACAGGATGGCTAACCATTTATATTCCAGGGCATGCATAAATGGATTAGCCATTTGGGCTAATCTTAATAATGTTCTAATTATTGAACCTAATGGTCCGTTCAAACCTTGTGATCTTGCATAGACTCTCTGAACAATTGATGAGATTACAACTCCACAGGTATGCAACGGACGGCTCCTAGAATTCATCCTGCTGGTTACTCCTGATTCCTGAGAAATTCAAGTCAAGTTTGTCAATCAAAATTCATTATATACTGCAAATTATACAACATTTTTCAAATTCGAGAAGAAACTCATACCATTGAAAAGAAAATAAAATTTTGCTTGCCCTGCAAAACCTGATGGATTTTCTTTTTATAAAGAGAAATCTAAAATTTCAATTTTAGGTGCAAATAGCTACCACTAATTAAACTGATAATACAAAATAAGTCTGCAACTTTTGCCTGCAGGTGTTTATTGTCCCGTGCTAATAGTGGAAAAATGAACGGCTGTTACAAATTTTAGCGGGAATATAAAGTTCACTGTTGGTCCAATAAGAATCCGACACACGTAAAACCACCATTTTTATTTTGGTCAGCAAAAGTGCAAAATAGCGTAAACTACATTTTCCCACCCAAAGTTTTCCATAATGACAGTTTCCCACCCAAAGTTTATATTTTATTTACCATCCAAAATACACTTTTCGATTCGGAGGCCAACATAGAGAAAACTCAACCCAAGCTATTGACGTTTTTGAAGAAGGGATGTCATGATTCTTTTGGTGGTGACATGTTGGATTTTGATAATTGGGATTGATCAGAATTTGACTTGAGAGGGACAGTTGAGCCAGAGGTAGATCTAGCCCCTTTGAGGGTAGGCCTACCCTCATATTTTAAAAAAAAAATTATTAATATATAGGCCTACAAAAAAGTGTTATTAATATATATACTCAGACTTACTCTCATGTTTTTTTTTTTTTTTTTTAAATGAGAATTATTATACATATATCCAAGCTCACAAAAATACTTCTTATTAATTTATATATTCCAAGCCCACATTATGTTAAAAGTTTAAAATTCTTTCCACTTTTCTTTTCCACGGCTCCACCTGCTTCTTATGATTTTATCTCTAAAATTTTTTACTCTCTTATTCTCTTTCTTATGCTATTCGCTCTTAAAACTTTTGAAAACTGAAATTATTGAAGTTTTCTCTACTCAAGGTGCCACAATTAGCCTTGTTCTCTATTGTATCAGTTTTACGTATATGTATTGCTCATTTCAATTTAGTTTATTTTAGGGTTGAATCATGCTTGTTTTTTGGAGGTTTTTTATTCTAATTTGAAGGAAAAAGACATGGATCTTGTGAGTTTATTTTGTGTTTTGTTTCTAAGATCAGTGTTCATGCTTTCTCAAATTAAAACCTTAACTATATTTTAAAGGACGCTATTCTTCACCTTTCACCCACCACTTTCCTATATTTCAAATGTTACCGTTCAACTACTCAAAATTATTAAAAAAAATTAAGTTACTATCTATGTTTGTACCAAGAAAATTCCTTTATTTTATTAATTCATATTAAAAGTCAATACAATGTTGGCTTGATTTAAGTTTTGGTTGACTTTAGCTTAGGCTAGGTTTGATTAAATTCATGAAAATTTATATTATAATCTTTGGAAGCCAAAAATAAAAAAAATAAAAAGCAGGTTTTGCTCAAGGTTTACTCAATACATGTACTCAAAATTTTGCTTCTCATAGATTTATTTAAGTAGAAAAGCATTGTATTATTTTCTTTTAGGTTTTGATATTGTATTATTTTATTTGCTTAAGGTTTGGTGATTTTTTAAAGTTTTTACTAATTCTTTGACAAACAATGGTCGAGCCGCAGAGGCTCCCCCTCGACAAAAATCATGGGTCTGTTATTGAGTTGCACGTTACACAAATCGCTCAATTGCCAACAATTGGTGGGGTTGACGGAAATAAGGTTTGAGGAGTTTTAGTGAGTGATGATCAGGAAAGATAATAGTGGTGGCGTGGGTTGCAAAGATACCGGAATCGCCAATGATTGGTCAGAATATAAACTTTGGATGAGAAAGTGGTATTTTAAAACTTTTTATGTGGGAAAGTGTCATTAAGGCAAACCTTGGGACGGAAAAAGGTCGTTTACTCTTGTGCAATATAGAGGGTTAAGTTGAAGTCAGGATTCCATTCAATTTCTGGCAACAAATGGACAAGACCAGTTTGCTGATAGGGCATCAAATTCTATTCTCTGATGCTCGCTTTCACACCAGAAACTCCAAAAAGCTTTTAGCATGCAATTTTGTTCACTCATCACATCCACTTAATGAGCTTCAATTTGGTAATCAATCAGGACTCACCAATGGAATAGAATTTCTCAATTTTTTGCAACATGAAACTGCAAAATTCAGGATCTATGATTGGTAACAACCAGTCTCAGTTTCAAAAAATTCGTATGGGTTTGATGAAATTTTTAACTTGTAATTTGTTTAAGTTTCTACTCGTGGTTATGGAATAATTAAAATTGTTTGCTTGAAATGAAAACGGTCATGTCTTCTCTTAAGCAAAGAAATGGATTTTTTTTGTTTTTGTTTTTTCTTTGCGTGTGTTAAGCCTTCATATGCTTTTCTCCTTGAATTTGCTTTCAACTTTATTCTTTGCTTGCATTTGCAGCTTTCTTTTATGCTTCTTGTAGTTTTCATCAAAGTCGTGATTTCCATTTTATTTGTATTGGTGGGGTTTTATTCTTCTCTTAGCTTCTGTAAACCCCTGGTAGATAATATGGACGATGGCGAAGGTTCGTTCATCGTTCTTTAAATTATGATCTAAATGAAGCACTTTGATGAATTCTTGAGAAATGTTTTTATGGGGGAAAGTAGAATATGTTTTCTGGGTCTTTGAATTTGCTAAACTTTCTGTATTGTGACATCCTGTTATGCTTGTTTGAATTCAGGTATACCTGGAGATGGAAGGTGCCTATTCCGGTCAGTAATTCACGGCGCCTGGTTGAGAGCAGGGAAGCAATCACCGAGCGACAGCCTTCAAAAGGAACTTGCAGATGAGCTTAGACATAAAGTACACAGTAGACTCCATGTTTTCTAATATTATTCTTTGGTCATGAGCCTCATGGATGCTACTTTTTTGCACGTTTCAGCTTTCTAATTATTTCTGAATGCCCTACAAAAAAAAATTGCCTTTTTTGCTGAATTCTCTTTTGTTTAGTTCTCACTTTCTCGTCTTTGTTTTTCCATTGTAAATGATCAAATTCCATTCTGTTTTCACATATCTCACACAAAACCTTCATAATTTTGGGACAGGTAGCAGACGAATTCGTTAAGAGAAGGGCAGACACTGAATGGTAAAATTTTATATCCCATATTTACTTGAAAGGTTATGTGGGAATGTTGGAATTGGAAGCTATATTTTCTGTTTATGAGCAGCACAACGAAAGTGATGAACAAGACTTTTTACCGAAGGGATAACACTTTATACAATAGGATTTTTCACACATACATCTATAGTACTTTCTACGCCCACAACCTTTTTTCACAAATTTCTCTTACAATCCCGAAGTGGTAGCTGAGGTGGCACTGTCACGTCAAAATGATTTTGACTAGACCAAAAAAACGATCATTCCTTCATAAGGAACGCCCATTTCTTATGAAGGAATTCGTTCCTTCGTGAGAAATGGTTGTTCCTTATGAAGGAACAACCAAAGAAATGATTGTTCTTTAAGAAAGTTGTTCCTTCATAATGCTTATAAGAAACACCGTTCCTTATGAAGAAACGACCGTTCGTTTCTAGTAGTGCCTTTGATGCCGTAGGTGTAGTGGGAGCTGGCATGACAGTGTCAATCTGTTGTCACGTTAGGGTTGTAAGAGAAGATTGTGAGATTGAATTGCAAACGTAGCATTTTTCTTTTGAGTTTAAATAACATTAAATACCTAAACATGATAATATCACATAGCTAAATATCAGTTTAACAATTGAACTTCCTTAACCGAACCCAACTATTGTCCAAAACCTGAGTGATCCAATCTTCTTCACAACTGTACAACGCACACCGTAGATGGCACAATGCAGGTCGTAGGTTGCACGCCGCAGCAAACTTTTCTTTTGCCGCGTCGATGAGTTCTTTGATCTGATTTCACGCTTGCTAGGACATCCTTTTTCCACCGCTGCGGCTAGGCACGTAGCCACACTCACACTTGTGGGTTCAATTGAACCCACTCAATTTTCGAAAACAAAAAATAAAAAAAACCTTTATATATTATAGAATTTATAATTTTTGCCCCCACTTAAATTCATATTAACCTCACAAAAATTTGTATTAATTAAAACTTTTTTTTCATTTTCTCTCTTTCTTTATTTCCTCTTTTGCTCTCTTATACTTTCTTCTTCCTTTTGTTGGATTACTAAAAAATGTTTATTTATTTCTTAAATTCTTTGCTTTTAACTTTCTTAATTGATAAAAGATCATGAGTTATGAGTTTTTATTGAGTTTATTAAATGGGTTTGACATTGAAAAATTAAATTCTCAAATTTTGACGTAGTTTTGATTTAATCTTGTTTATATTGAGGTATGTGTTAATTAATTATTGTTTTAAGTTGGGTTTGATAAATTTTAATAAGTTGTTGAGTTAATTTTGAATGGGTTTAAAGAATTGATGAAACCCTAAGTTATAGAGATTTAGAGATTTGATTTAATTTTGATATATTGGTTAACTGTTTGATATTCATAATTGAATTTGATGAGTTTTCATGGGTTTATGAGTTGAATTTTATTGAGTTAATAGAAATTGTTTGAAAAGCGCTTAGTTATAAGATTTAGGCTTCTTTTTTTAGATTTTTTAATTAATGAAGAATTATAAACTATAGGATTTTATTGAGTTTAATAAATGAGTTTGAAATTGGAAGATTAAATTCCTAAATTTTGAACCCACTCACTCAAAATCCTGGCTACATCCCTAGCTGCAGCAAGCATTCCTCCAACCAAAATGGGTTCGCCTTTTTAACAGGGAATAATGCCAATTAAGGAGGTTTATGTCAATTTTTTGTTTGGGCATATGGGTCTTCGTTAGGTTAGGATTTTAGGTGTATAATTATGTTACAAAATTGATCAAATCTTAATGAATACATAATTATGGCTACCCATTTTTCTTAAAAGCAAGTAAATTTTGTATCCATTGGCAGGTTTGTGGAAGGTGATTTTGACACATATGTTGTACAGATGCGGCAGCCACACATTTGGGGAGGAGAACCTGAGCTGCTAATGTCTTCTCATGTGCTCAAGTAAGTTTCTAATCTTGAAGCTATTAGTATTAGATTTTGAATCTCTTTACTCTTTTACATTTTTATAATCTCATAATCTTCTACTTTTAGGATGCCAATTACAGTTTACATGCGCGACAAAACTTCTGGTACCCTCAAAATTATAGCTGAATATGGTCAAGAATATGGCAAGGAGAACCCAATACGTGTCCAGTACCATGGCTATGGACACTATGATGTGTTGCGCAATCCAGTTGGTGGAACTCCATCCAAGCTGTAAGATACTGAAACTCAAGATTTAAATACCAACTTTTTTTTTGGTTGATTATTGAATTGTTATTTGGGGCATTGCAAATTTGTTTTTTGTGGCAGGAGCAAGAAAAGATGGTGCAGCTGAAAAAGGTGATAGTATTAGTTGTGATTTGCAGTCATAGTGTTGTCATATGCAGATTCAGGACCTGTATATGTGAAGATTACTCTTTGGTATTTGAAGTGGTTGATTATCTTCATGGCTTTACAAACTATCTCAGTAATAAAATATGGAATTTGACCAACCGAATTAGATGATGGAATACCTGAACCCCCCTTGACTTTTAGAATCTAACAAATGTTGTTGTATATCTTCATCTTCGTTTGACAGATAATTTTATAGTTCACAACTATTGAAACGAGCCGGATTCTTGGGAGTTCTAAGTTTAGATTAATTTGCCTATGATAAATCAAGATCAACATTACTTTATTTTTTATGATTCTTATAAGTTGAAGGAGGTGAAGGTTGTCCCTGGGAGGAGAGTGGAACTATCGAGGAGTCGGAATACTGTGAACTTGAAAATGCATATGTCCAGGAGAGAGTTGAAGTTAATATGCTTGAAAGATTCAGGATTTCCTGAATGTCTTGAATGGAGAAGAAGACTTGAGAAAGAAATGCAATGTTGTAGAACAAATACGGCTCTTGCTGAAGGATGATGAAGAGGCCAGAATTTTGTGGGGGCAAATGGGTTTGTTGAAGCACTGTTGAGGTTCTAGAGTCAGCTGGGCATCAGAGAGATTCTTATGCTCAAGAAATTGGAGCAAGGCTCTTTTTAACCTTGCTGTCAACAATAACAGGTTTGTGCTCTTGTCTAATGTTCCCTAGATTTAAAGCGTTAATTACCTGCCTTGGTTGGCGAATTGGTAGTAATGAATGTGGCCTGTAGCTGACATAAGACATGTAAGAATAAAAGAACAGTACAGAAGAATGAAGAATTCCCTAGATTATGATGTGTTTTTAGATGTTTCTTGCAATTATTATTCAGCTAAGCTGCTTGCACTCACTTCTGTGATAAGCTTGATCCTGTTTACTCTAGTTTCTCGTCTGGCATTCTAGATAGTTTTGGTCTTTTGCCTTGTTTCTCTTCTCTTATTGTCAACTTTGTTTGAATGATGAGAGTTGAGAATATTTTAGATTCACGCAAACCTCTATTTTTATTTTTGAAGTGTTAGACTCAATATAAAGAAGTATTACAGAGTCCTCTTCCTTGGAATTTAACAGAATGTTCTTTGCTTTTTGCTGTCATGATAGCCTGTCATTCAATGTTTTTTACCTGTATGGAGAGACCAAATACATCGTTAGTGGAGAGAACATAGCCATATCTTATTATTTAGAACATGTAGATAATTTGATGTCACTACTCTTTTTTTTGCTTATTTATTTATATGTGATTTCAGGAACAAGGAATTGATGTTAGCAACAGGAATAATTCAATTGCTGGAGAAAATGATCTCAACACCCAACTCTCATGGATCAGCACAGCTGTCTATCTGAATCTTCCTGCTTTGAAGATGCCAAGTCCATAATTGGCTCTAGTCAGGCTGTCCAATTTTTAGTTCAGCTTTGTAAAGGTAAAACTGAAGTACCATGCAAGCTTGTGCCCTTCATGCCCTTTCAACCTTTCCAGTCCCCTCCAATATTCCAAACCTTCTTTCTGCTGGTATTTTGTGGCCTCCAATCTTAGCATTGCTGGTGACCGCATGTGGACAGAAAAATCCTTGGTGTTTTGCTAAATTTGGCTTCAAGTCAAGCAGGAAAAAAACGAGATGCTTTCAGCCCCTGGCCTAATTGCTGGACTTGCACAACGGTGTTAGACACTGGAGAAGCCATTGAACAGGAGCAAGCTGTGCATGCCTTTTCTTTTGTGTAATGGGAGTGAGAAGTGCTGTCAAATGGTCTTACAAGAGGGTGTATACTGCACTGTCAATTCGGTGAATGGGACCACAAGAGCGAGATAAAGCACAAAAACTTTTGATGCTGTTCCGGGAGCAACGGCAACGAGATCATCCTCCTGTTGACATTAGACAACAGGTGATGATAGCGAAAAGACCACACCAACACTTGCTGCCGCACCTGATCCTTCTCCTGAATCAAAACCACTATGTAAATCGGTCTCAAGAAAAAGATGGGGGAGGCTTTAGTTTTTCTGGAAGAGCAAGAGCTACTCACTTTCTCAATGTTAAGGTGCTCCTGTTGTAAATTTTCTGTATCTTCTTTTCTAGTTCTTTTTGTCCCTTTCCAAGGGGCATAATTTTCTTGGTTTCGTAGAGGAGATGTACAGCCTTCGTAATCAAGGATTTTGTTTCTTTTCTTGGCCTTCCTCTCTGGGGGGGGAATACATAGTATCATGTATTTCATAACGGAAGCCTTTAGATTCACATCTCATACACGCTAAGCTGGTTGATTCTACTAAGTGAAAATTCATGGAATTATTAATGTCTTAGAAGCTAATATTATATAACAATATAGTTGTTTCGGTATGATCAAGAATGTAAAACTTATTTTTACCTGTATTTTGAATTCAAAATTCCCCGTCTAACTCATTGTTAGGAGGAACTTGAGAGTTGCTTTTGAAAATCTTGATTATTATTGTATTTTACATTGTTCAATGCCCGTCTAGCTCAGTTGGTAGAGGGCAAGGCTCTTAACCTTGTGGTCGGGGTTCGAGCCCCACGGTGGGCGTAATTTTTTCTCCACAAAAAAATGGCCTTTTTTTTTTGCCATTTTGTATCCGACAGGAGGACTAAATCGCACGGTATAGAGGTAAATACATTATTGCATGATCAATGAAATTTATTCGACATCACTGTTTGTAATGACATGATTTATTGGGTATGGACTCAAGATCAAGGCCTAGACATTAGCATAACTTTGCATGGTGGTTCATGGTTTGAAGCACTTAAATCCTTGCTAAATTTAATTGTTCTCCCTTGCACGACCAGCCGGCCTATTTTTCGCCTTCATCATTTTTTGCCCTTCATTATTATCAAGAACATATTCACCTTTATCTCAGCTTCCCTCTTGGCTCCTTTGCACCAACTGTTTTCTTCATTTGGAGAAACTTGATATCCTTCAAGAGCAACATCAACATTTCATTCTCATGAGGTCTTCTGCAATCTCTGCCGGTGTTACTTCCACAGTTCCACTTCGTTATCAATTCATCAATTTCAGGAAAGAACTGATAGTGATGCCCAAGTAGTTCGAAACTAAACTGACACTTGGACTGCAGTAGGGCATGTGATGTGCACGCCAACGCCTGCTTATCAGTGCATGGTAGTCTATCTTGTGGTTGCTGGTAAATAGAATTATTCTCTCATCACCGCAGCTTGACCACAGTCAATGAAAAATTAAGAAACCTGGTGCCAATCCTTACATCTCGCTTCTCATCTTGCACTCAAGCTGCAACTATCTCAATCACTAGTATGAACGTTTGAGGTTGACAGCAGAAATCTTATAAGTTCCGAATTATTGTAAATACTTCAAGCTCCAAATATAGATATTAAATTTAAGTAGTTGGCTATGGCCGTGATCAAGCTTGACTTACGGTACCGGGGGCCATCATAAGTATCCACGTTCCATGCCTTACGCGTTCGACCTTTTTATAGAGGTTTCTCTTCTCACAAATCTGTCCAAGTCATCTACCAGTTCCTTCTTGAGTGGTGGGTCCATTGCAATCTTGTCAGAGTGGCTGATGGTCAAGATTGGTTGAATCCCATGCTCCTCCATCGTTGTCCCACCAAATGTCCTAAGGATAGAGCTTCACCATTGTTATTGATCTCTCCATTACATAGGCGAGTAAATGCTCAATACCTTCTCCATGTACTTATAAAACTGAGCTCCACTACTCGCTTTTCCAACCTCCCATCTCGAGATGCCTCTTTTGTTTCCTACAAGCCATTTCCACACGAGGTGGATTACCTTCGAATATGTCAATGATCTTTTCACCTTTGTTGATTGTCTGAGAGCTTCTTATCTTTGTGTGTTTGGACACCTAAGTCTCTCCAGGGACGCAGTGATTTTGTGCGCAAGTGACAGAAGCTAATTGTCCAATGGTTGATTGAGTACCCATTACACTCACCAATTATGAGAGCTCTTTGAGAGAAGGATTTCGAAAGGCCTCCAAGTTTGGACAACATCATAGCTGGAGTTGCTTGGGTAATATCTGGTTGGTTACATTCTGAACTTCGTTAATCACAGTACGAACCAGCATTGCTGTGCTGTGAAGGCAGTGTATGCTGAGAGAAATGAGGTTGTTAAAGGCATGCTTTTGATAGAAAAAACATATTGAATGATCTCGATATGAACAATTGAAAGCTGAGTTTGAAGAGTATTTTGCTTTCTTGCTGGTGGGATGTTTTAAGTGCATGGATTGATATTAGAGAAATTCGGAAAAAGCTTTCATTAGAAGCTGTTTGATGAGGAAGTAATTCAAGTCATTTTTTACTTTCACCAGCTTCAATCGAAGCTGCTTGGAGATTAGAAGCTTTCATTTTATACATACTTTCATTTTTTTTATGACCAGTGGTGTTCAGGCAATTTAAGCGTACCTAACTAACCCCTCAGGGTCTTGAAAAGAGTTTTAGTGGCTACCCTTATTAGCAACTGAACCAAGACTGAACTCAGGACCTCTCGAGAATACACCTATATAAAACCGAGTCTACCTAACCAAAAATCAAGATTCTAACCAACCAAACAAAGATAAAAACAAGAAAGAACAACTCACGATCTTTTACCGTGGTTCACTGTTTCAAGATTGAACAAGCTATGTCCACGTTGAGCTCAGAATATGAAGGCTCGCTGCACTATTATTATCATAGAATCACTTAGTACAAACCTCAAGAACACACTAAACTCTAGCTCAAACACTCACTTTCAAGAACCTTAACCTTTCAACTATTGTTACCGTAAATCTACAATCCTCTAGAGAAGCCTATTCCGATTCTCTACTCACAAAAGAAAACACACTTTTGGATGGATTACAACCCAATTTACACAAGAGAATATTGAGATTAAGAACCACAACAAAGAGATTTGATCGCGAATTTTCCCAGCATCCCACTGTGCAAACTTTTACTTTTATATGTTGACCACCAGAGAAGATTTTAGCCATTGATTTGACAGAGATCAAGGGCCAAGACTGAATTAAACAGCTTGAAACGACAAAACATTAATAAAGCACATACGACCAATTTTAACAGTTTCACACAATTAACAATCTCCACCTTGAAGCCGTTACTTCAAACAAAAAACCATCAGTGCGCAAGCTTCTCACATACTCCTTCTCAGCTCTACTTGGATCAGTTGAGTGCAATAAGTTCAGCAATGCTTGAACTTGCAGGAGTCACCACTTTTGTCCGTATATCAGTGGATTTTCTTCAGTTGGTATTTCAGTAGGTTCAACTACCTTTTTGAGATGTGGTCTCGCACAAAATGATACTTCACGTCCACGTGCTTGTTCTCTCATGGTAAAGGGTTCTTGCTTAGGTGATGACACTTTGACTGCAGAATGCACAGTCACAAGTCCATCCATCAAACTTGCTTCTTTCAGATCCCTTGAAACCATATGGCCTCCTAACAGCATCAGCCATTGCCACATACTCAGCTTCTGTGTGGACATCACAACTAATGATTGCAATTGTGATTTCCAATTGATGCAATTGCCTTCTAAGGTGAAGTAGTAGGCTGTAGTGGACTTCCTTAAGTCTCGATCACCTGCAAAATCAGAGTCTACATACCCAACAAGATCAAATGTAGTTGCTTCTTTGCAAAAATTTAATCCATAATGCATTTTACTATTAATGTACCTAAGTAGCCATTTCAATGCAACCCAATGTTCTATTCCGGATTTGACATAAACCTAATTAATAATGATATAGCACATGAAAAATGTTCTGGTTGTCATGCCCCCTCCCGAGTATCTTTATCCCACCGGATCCGTGCTCTCCAGGAGACTCAGGATCCCGAAAGAAAGGTGAATATTCTCTCTCTCTCTCTCTCTCTTCTCTCTCTCTCTATATATATATATAATATATATAATATAATATAATATATATTATATATATATAATTCTGTTTATAGACGAAAGTGAAAAGTAGTGCATTTGCATGTTTAAGGTTTAGAGGCAGAAATACACAAATAATTATTCTAAATGGAGAATTGAAATCCAGTTACAAAAGAAACGTAGTATCAGAGTCCACTAAAGTTTGTAAAAGATGCAGATCATCATGCGCTAAGGCCAACTAGAGCATATAGTATGCTCACACGAACCTGATCTACGATCCTGGGGGAGGAAACATAAAACAGTAAGGGGGAAGCCCAGTAAGCGGATAATTATTTCATACGAAAATACTTTAACTTTGAAACATGCATGAATAATCCAGTTGCATGACCACACTAATGACTTACATGATAAGGCAACAAACAATGTTATTATTCTCGGATGCCATGAAATCACACACCATTATCATATAAAATAAATCAATTATCACCACCCTACTAGCACTTAGGGACCTGGATCATAACATCCGAACTACTCCCTAACTCAGACATGAAGCTGCACCCCGCAATCTACCTCGGGTGGCACCATCCGCATTCTAACCTCGGGATGATACGAACATCATGGATAATCATGCTCGACCCAGTCTACCCTCTGGGCATCATGATATGGTATCAAATATAATCTCGCCCATGGTCTACCTCGGGGTGTCCAAAATCCCACTTGGCCAATAACCGCCTGGTGTAATCCCGCAGAGCTCGTCAGGCGTCCGTCTTGTCCTAGTAGGATATCCCAATCGTTCGGTATGACGGACCATCTCAATACGCGCATGAGGATAAATATCAAATACAGCTGATGTCTGGAGGGGGATGGGTACGATTTCCAATCCGGGAGTCAAACATAATAATAATCATGCATCCACAATTATTCAAATATGCATATGCATGTTATGCATATATAAAGTATAATATGATATAAAATTTCAATAAAAAGGCATGTAATATGAATGCAATGATCGCATGACAAAATACAAAAGCATGTAAAATCTATTTACACCCTATATTATCATCAATTTCACTAAAATCCCAAAACTTTTAATCTTTGCAGTCAAACCCCAAACTGACTTTCGACCTTGACAGTACACACCCAAACCGAGAACACAATGCCTCACAAAATTTTCTTTTCCCATAATATCCCCACTAATATCATCAAAGCCTAAACCCAACAAAATAATATATTGGCCTCATCATTATTAATAACCAGCCCACTAACATAGACAAATTCAATTCCACACAATTAAATATTGGACCTTATCATTACAATAAGTCAGCCCACCATACAAACCCTAAACAATAACTGGGCCTCATTATCCTTTTACAACCCAATAAGGCTTCAAAACCCAAGTTCATTCATTCTTTTAGGGACTAAAACCCAATTGTTGTTGATTTTCGTAAGTGTACGAAATCGTACAAGTAATAAAGTGTATAAATACGGATATCGAACCCAAGGGAATTACTATTATCAATTACCAATTAAACTATCCTATTACTATTTGATCAATCCAAATTTTATGAAAGAGAATCTAAATTAAATAAAATTAACAATTGAAATTAAAGGAAAACGAACAGAGAACAATTAAAATAAACTTTGGGTAAAACAAGATGACTGACCTAGGGCATAGACTTCACACCAACTCTTATTCATATATATCGATCTCTTATACTAATTTTATTAAGCTCTTCCTACAGGTCAAACTCTCTAAATTTCAATAACTTTCTCTTGAACATTATCAAATTAACCCCTAATTACTAACAAATTATCTCTAATAGATTTAAGCAATTGGAGATCATTACGCTCTATGCAGTTTACCAAAACCTTGTAACATCCACTTTGAGGTACTATTGATCATGTTCTTTGCTTGTAAATGTTATTTATTGGCCTAAGTTAATGGACTGTTATTTAAGTTGTTAGAATGGTTGGATGCCCTGAATTTGGTGAAGTCTTGCGGAGTTTTGGAAGTGAAGACTTCGTCACGGCGACGTATGGCCCTGGATTTCTTCGCCAGGCGAAGAACCGGTAGATTTTTCTAGTGAAGTTTCAGAAAAATTCCATAAGGGTAAAGTGACCATTCTACCCTAATTAGCAGCAAATGGGGAGTGAATTGCAAGGACAATTCATGGAGAATGTTTTAGAATGGGGGTGAATGTGTAAAGAATTAAAGGATAAGGATGAAATTTTCAAGAAAGTGTAAGGGTAAATGGGAAGGAAGGCTTAGTTTATGAGATATAAGGGTTAGCCTTCTAAATCCCTTCATTTTCCTTATTCCACGCCTCTTCCACTCTCCATTCCTCTAACTCTTCACTCAATCTAAGTATTTTTTAGGGCTTTTGTTTGGATCTTGATAAAGAATTGTTCCTAAACATCAAGAGGTAAGGATTCATGCTCTAGTATAAATTTAAGTTGAGTAAGTGTTGAGTTTTATTAAGTTTGCTTAGGAATTAAGAGAGAAGCAAGTCCAACAAGTTAGAGAGCTTTTGTGGAAGAACTCAAGGAAAAAGGTAAGTAATCCAACCCAAGTAAGATTTAAGAATCAAATGATTGATGTATTTTTATATACTATAATTGTGAGATTGATTGCTAGGATTGTAATTGTTGTTGAGTTGAGGGTGATGAATGGTTTTGAGCCATGAGAAGTAGAGTCAAGGTTGGGATGGCCATGGAAGTTTGGCTGAATTTGAGAAGATTTGAGTAGAGAAGTTGAAGTGCCTTTCCTTGACAAGTTTAGAATTATTATGGAGGAGTTTTACTCCAAATGGGGTACAAGAAAGAAATAGAACTATGTTAAAGTAGAATTTAATTATGCATACTTATTGTTTGTGAAATGCTTGAGAGAAGCATATGCATGAGTAAAGAACTTATTTTTGTGAACATTGCATATTTGCATTATATGATTTCACTAAAGAAAGAAACTAAGCATATACCATCCACATGTATATCTGCATATGCATGAGAGCTTAAGAAAGAGTAAAGAATGCTAAGAAAAAGAGAACGAAAGAAATAGCAAAAGAATTAAAGAAAGAAAGTGCTAGAGAAAAGAAAAGAATAGGTGTTGTGATGGGGGAACTCGTGAGTGATAAGAAGAAAGTCCCACATACATGCCACCTTATAGTGGCTAAGAAGAAGAAAGAAATTGTACGACCCGTAAGAGTGTATGTGGATGAGGGTTGTACCAAGAAGAAAGTCCTACATGCACGTCACCTTAATTGAGTGGCACAAGAATAAGAAAGATTTGTACAGTCCGTAAGAGTGCATGTAGAGAGGACTATACTCACTCACAGGCTAGAGTTCTGAATCCAGCATCCAACCGAGTCCAAGAGATAAGAATAAGCAAGAATAAGAATAAGAATGAGAAAACTCAAGCATACAAGAAAGAAAAGAAATGAAGAGCTTGAGCAAGAAAGAAAGATAGAAAAGAAAGAAAGAATATCATATTTCTATGCATTATTGCGAGTGCAGTGCATTCATGCGTATTACCATGATGTTCATCATGGTGAGTAAGAGTAGAAAGATAGCAAGAAAGAGTAGAAGAATTAGAAAGAAATAAAGAAACAGTGAGAACTAGAAACCGAGGAAGAAAAGAAAAAGAACAGAAGAATGAAGAAGAGTAAGATTTGAGTAAGGAAAGAACCAAGAATAAGTTGCGGGGATAAGTAGTAGAAGTGATACTTACTGAGCCTTTTTGTGCTATCCCGTGTTTTTCCATGTTTTGCAGGAAATAGGTAAGCAACGGTCGGATGGATGTCACGGAGCGGAGAGAAAGGCACCACTGTCCCTTGTGTATAAGTTTTATATACTACTTTTATTGGAATAATAGTAAAACTTAGGAGAATTCTTAATAAACATTAACAATCAAAGATCAATACATAATTAAGAGATGTGCTACATCTTAGCCCTAGAGAATAAATTAGTTCATAATAAACATAAAAGAAACATCATATTTATTAAAACATTCATCATGATTTACAAGAAAAGACAAGGAAAACTTATCTATATGTGTCAAAGCTCCAGAATTTCTATTACTTCTCTTCTCTGCAGATTTTTCCCTTTCTTCTCACCCAAGAATCCCCCAAATAATGCTAAAGACTTCTATTTATACCCACAAGGGTTAGGGTTTGTTTTCCTTAATTCTATTTGATTTAGAACCTTAACCCTATTTTCCTACCTAAAAACAGATACCAAGTTAGTAACTTCCATGACTGTGCCGCAGCACTGTGCTGCGGCACAGTAGCTACTGGAAAAAGTGTGACGCGGCACTGTGCTGTGGCACAGTAGCTACTGCCCTTTTCCCGCATCATTCCACTGTTCTTCAAAGATGTTGATTTTTGAACTTGATAACGATGGAATTTGGAAAAGTTTTAAACATATGAATGTAGCCCTTTGAATCAGCGTTCCAACGTCTAAGAATAGTCTTAATCCGAGTTCTAAGATCAAGTTATTCTCAAAATACTGAGGCATGTGCAAGCTGGAACGTAATCGAATCTTCTCTTTACTTCAACTTCCATAACTTCTTCAATTAACTCGATTTTGATCCGTTGTTTCCACTCGTCACTCATTCCGTTGCCAACATGAGCATAACATTTAAGCACCAGTGACCTGAAAAACACTCAAAACCCGTGATCCCGTAAAAGGCAATTATGAAAATATAGCAACTTTACTAAATTAAGCCTAATTCCACAATTATCCCCCAAAACTACTATAAATGTGTATTTTCATGCGCTTATCACCAATCAACAAAAATATTGAAGAATGACAGCTGCAAACACCCGAATTGTCCACAACCACACATGTATATAAGCCAACCCAACAGGCCAAAAAGGCAACCCAATACATGTAACATAGTTCCAGCAAAATTCAATTCACATAACAATTACAATCATGCAATAAGGCTCCACACCACTCATTACCAAATCCCTATTTTAGCAAACAATCTCACGCATATCACACACACATAACCCAAAATACCCAGCCTGGCCATTGAATTAGACTTCAAATTCCAGCCAAAAGTTCATAACATACATGAATACCTCCCATAATTCAACACTTAGCCGAATTTAACCAAAAAAAATATCAATAAGTGACCAAACGCATGCCGACAACTCTCTCAAATATACTTTAATTCTTATAACTCAAACTATATACAAACTAAAGCAGCCAGCACAATAAAAAAAATTAACCCAATCAAATGTGAATTCAAGATGCATGGAATTTTTAATGCAATTACTAGTCCACTCACAAATTTTCCTTTGCTTTCATTTCAAGTGTCTCGTTCTCCTGTCTTCTTCACCTATTTGATTCAAAATTGTTATAGGAATTAAGATTAATCAAAGAGAAAATGAAAGATCGATTAAAAACGATAAAGGATTGAAAATGCATGCGTAACACTTATTCCTTTAACCCAAAATTTCTCTGAAATTCTTCTCCTACAAAGCACCTCTCAACCCTACCTATTAACTCAAATATTGTTTTTCTCTCTTTCAATTTACATAGGAGATGAACGTGAAATGAGAAGAGAAAATGAATAAAAACAAACTTCTCCTCTCTCACCTTTTTTTTTTCCTTTTATTCTCTCGGCTATCTCTTTCTCCCACCCCCATTCTTCTTCTCCTCATCTCATTTAATAAAAATTCACAACCATCATTGGCAAAACAAGGTGCCAAAACCGAGGGCTAATTCTCCAAAGAAATTACCTTAATCCATCTTGCAATGACCAATTATCATGCATCCCTTAATCTTTGATTCTTACATCTTGCCACCCAAAACTTTAATTAAAGTTCTGTTTTATCACGATCTCACCCCTAGAAAATTATGCATGTGCCTTGCATGACACAATATTAATAAGACCCCCATCTTTAATCAATTCATAATGTCGTTGAAAATTTTCACACTTCCAATTTCACACAAGTGCTCTTGCAAAACTATTTAATAAACCCACTAGGCCTTATTTCTTACTAAAACGTCTCCAAAAAGTTTCATTCTTACATATTACCCCCTAGATCACATAAATAAAATTAAATAAAACCTACAAAGAGAAAACGGAGTATTACACTGGTACTTATCATGGTATACATCACTGATCATATGACACATGAGTAGGGAATATTTTCCATTTTTAACACTTCAGCATATGTTTTTGGGCACTGCAATTTACTCAAGGTAAAGTGACCAGCTAAGGGTATGTTATAGGTTTAGATTCAGCATTCCAAATCTAGAAGTCAGTTTTTGTAGGTATGGTAGTTGGTGAAGCTTAGTCTATTTAGTTTCCTGTATCTATCAATTACATCCCCGAAATCCTTTTTGCAGAACCTAAATCTTTCATATCAACTCCACATTGTTCATCTATGTGTGACTTAGATTTCCATATTAATAGCATGTCATCTATGTACAACAGTAGGTATATAGGCAGTTATTTATGCAAGCAAAATAGAAACAATTATCATATTCACTTCAATGAACCCAACTCCTACTATGAAGAGTCAAATCTCTTATACCACTGCCTACGGGATTGTTTAAGGCCATAAAGAGACTTATGCAATAGGCAAACATGTTCAAGCTGGTTCCTATCCTAAACCCAATCGGTTGACTCAAAAATTCTTTTCTTCCAATTCACCATGCAAAAATGATGTTTTAACATCCAATTGTTTCAATTCTAAATCACAATGAGCTACAATTGAAAGCATTAGCCTAAGCTTTAACTTAACTACAGGTGAAAAGATTTCAGTAAAGTCAATACCTGCCCTCTATGTGAAACCCTTAGCCACAAGTCTGGCGTTGTATCTTGGCGGGTCTGAGCTGTATGCCTTCCTTTAACTTGTAGAGCATTGCACTCCAACAGCTTCTGCTTGGTTGGTTTTGGCATCAAAGCCAAGTTTGTTCAGCTTCAAGGACCTCATTTCTTCCTTCATGCTGCCAGTCATTTGCTCTGTCTCCAGAGCTCATGACTCTTCATAGGTTTCAGGCTTAGACTTTTGGATCTATACACTAGCAACCAAGACTGTGTAGATTAGGCGCATAGTTGAACCGGTGGGGGGTCTAATCTCCCTCCTCACTCTATCTCTAGCTAGCTGATATTCTGCCAAGTTGTAATTTTGGGCTTCATCAATGTTTTCAGCATGTTCCCCTTCTTCATCTTGGTCCTCATTGTGAGGCAGTGGGTCATTTTTCGATTCAGTAGCTTCTAGTAGTTCAGGGTGCTCAGTCAAACTTGCGGGTCCACCTCAAATTGGGATCTCTCAGCTTGATCAGACCTTTTAGGTTCACTCCTTGACTTACCTACTTATTGATAGAAAGCTTACAAGGAAACATGGTCTCATTAAAGACTACCATCACGACTGATTATTACTCTAACCCCTGGAGCATCCCTTTCCCACAACCTATAGCCTTTGGTCCCTTCTTGATACCCTAAAAAACCATTTTAGGGACTTAAGCTCTAACTTACCCATCTGGTGTGTCGATAAGTGCACACCAAACGCCCTTAGGTAACTCAGGTTTGGTCGCTCCCTGACCATCTCTCTTCAAGACACTTAAATCCTATCAAACTTGATGGACTCCTATTGCTTAGGTAAGTTGCGGTGGTTAGAGCTTCTCCCCAGAAGGTTTTGGGCAAACCAACAGTAAACAAAAGACATCTAACCCTTTTTAGAAGTGTCTATTCATCACTCTACAACCCCATTTTGTTGTGGGGTTCCCATGATCGTCCTATGCCTATACCCCCTAATTACTACAATAAGTGTCAAATTCTAGGTTACAGAATTCCAACCCATATCAGTCCTAAAGGCCTTGACTTTTTTGTTTGTTTGGTTTTCTACCCGATTTTCCAGCCTTTGAACTTAGTCAAGGCTTCATCCTTAGTCTTGAGAAAGTAACTCATACCTTCCTACTGTAATTGTCCATAATGGAGAGGAAATATGTGTTCCTTCCATGTGACTTGACACTTTCTGGACCCCGGGTCCAGCATGCACATAGTCCAAACATTTGCAACAAGATGAGTTCCTTTTGGAAATTCATCCTGTGCTGTTTACCAAGACACAAAGTCTCATAGAAATTTAAAAGAAACAAATCATTACCAAATAGCCCTACTGTATAAGTGCATTCATGCCATTGTGGCTATGTGGCCCAATCTCAAATGCCATTTCTCTATAGCAGACACGTAGTAGACAGTAGAGCAGTTTTTAACACATCAGGATAATAGTGATCACTAAGATATACAAGCATTCTTTTGAACACCCTTAAGCAATACATTACCATTTTGTACACTTCGAGGCAACCATTTGTGCTTTTAGGAACAACCAGATTCATCTAATGTTCCTAGAGAAATTAGGTTACGCTTGAGTTCAGGTATGTATCTAACCCTAGTTAGCAGAACCACCTTACCATCATTCAGCCTAATGGTCTGTCACCTATGCCTTGAACCTCACAGGAATGATTATTACCCATGAACATTGTTTCTTGTTCACCAATTTTAAGTCTTTGGAACCAATTTCTATTTGGACTCATAGGAAAGACGCCTGAGTCTAACCCCACTCATTAACCCTGCAGCATTAGAAATAGTAAGTGCTTCAGAGATCTCAATGTTACTGCTTGTGCTAGCTAGGTTGGTTTTAGTACTGGCCTGTTTGTTCTTTTTAAGCATTGTACATTTTTTCTTAAGATGCCCTGTTTTATTACAAAAGAAACACTTCCTAGATTCCCCCTTAGGTTTCCCATTCCCTTACCTTTCTTTCTGGTTTTAGAGCCTAAGCTACTTGAGGTTCTTTCCAGTTTCTTTACCAAACTGTCCAGTATCAAACCTACATTTTACAAACAAATTACTACCATTTCTTTTTTGAATTTTCATTCTAGTTCCCTAGATTTTAACCCGAAAACTATCAAATTCACACTAGGGACTGTGCCACTATATTGTAAGGCATTCTTTACAACTAGATACTCTTCTGGCAGGGAGTACATAATCATAGCAAGACTAGAGTCTCCTAGTTCTCGTAACGTTTTTTTAAGATGCCTGTTCTATTACAAAAGAAACACTTCCTAGATTCTCCCTTAGATTTCCCATCCCCCTTACCTTTCTTTCTGGTTTTGAGCCTAAGTTACTCTAAGAGTTCTTTCCAGTTCTTTACCAAACTGTCCAGTATCAAACCTACCTTTTACAAACAGATTACTATCATTTCTTTTTGAATTTTCAATTCTAGTTTCTAGATTTTAACCGGAAACTATCAAATCCACATAGGGACTGTGCCATTATACTATGACATTCTTTACAACTAGATACTCTTCTGGCTGGGAGTTCAACAAAATCATAGCAGACTAAGTCTCCTAGTTCTTGGTCTGTACCTTTAGAGTTAGGGTCATCTTTAGAAATTCATCCAAATTTTATCTAAAGATTAGCTATGTCCATTTTATATGAGAATAATGCACCTTTTAAAAAAGCTAAATTAGGTGCTAACTGAAGAGCATATAAAGATTCGAGTTTACCTCAGAGAGCGATTGGAGATTCCATGCCACCACCTTCTGCAGCATAGTGTTAGACAGGTTCATGATAATCAAATTATACGCTCTTCATCTACTTCTGCCTTTTTTCAGTTTTCTTCAGGCCATTTGGTGGTATCCTTTCTAGTGCAATTCCCACCTATTGTGGGATAAGGGCCTTCATTTTTTTTTCCAAGTGTTGAAATCAATCTTCCCATTATATTGGGAGATTTCCAGTGCGTGATACTCATGGATTGGGTTCAGAAGAAAACCCTAAAGAATCAAGTTATGATGATGGACTTGACTCCATGGTTTGCGAATTCTTGTTGTATTTGGAACCCTAGGACTCTAGGAACTACTTAATTGAAAAAGCCCCAATTTTTTCAAACCCTAGAAAATTTCCAAATCAAGAAACCCTAGAATGTAAAATTCGAGGGACCCTAAACTCATCTCTGATACCACTGTTATAAAACTTAGTCTACCTAACCAAAAATCAAGATTCTAACAACCAAACAAGTCAAAAGCAGGAAAGAAAACTCATGATCTTTTACCGTGGTTCACTTGTTCAAGATTGAACAAGCTACGTCCACGTTGAGCCAGTATGGAGGCTCGCTGCACTATTATTATCACAGAATCACTGAGTACAAACCTCAAGAACACACTCAAACTCTGGCTCAAACACTGGCTCAAACACTCACTCTCAAGAACCTCTACCTTTACTATTGTTACCATAATTTACAATCCTCTAGAGAAGCCTATTCTTGATTCTCTACTCACAAAAGAAACACAACTTTTGGATGGATTACAACCCAATTTACAAAGAGAACAGACTGAGATTAAGAACCACAACAAAGAGCATTTGATCGCAAATTTTCCAGCATCCCACTGTGCAAACTTTCTGCTTTTATAGTTGACCACCAAAGAAGATTTTAGCTGTTGGATTGGACAGAGATCAAGGGCCAAGACTGAACTTAAATAGCTTGAAACGGCAAGCATTAATAAAGTACAATAGACACAGTTTTAACGGTTTACACATTAACACATTCAAAAGTCCATATCGAATCACTCGATCACCTGAAAGCAGTGACTTGGAATCTTATTACTACAACTAATTTTTTACCTAAAAAAAAGCCTGGCAACAAAGGCCTATTTGATTTATGAAGATGATGTGTCTAAAAGTTTAGTTAATTTACACAGCAACTAAATTATCTTTCAAATTTTCAGTTTTTGATATGTGGGTCTTATGTTTGATTACTTAGTCATATTATCTTGCTTTCAATCTTTCATGACTTGGATTTCACATCTCTCAATATTGTATAATGTGGGGTAAATATTTATAGAATAATACTACAATAATAATTCTCTCTCACAAATTTCTCTTACGACCCTGACGTGACATGTTGCAATTGGTCAGTTTACAACGGATCCATATGGGTCTCACTAAATAATTGCAAACTGACTAATTGCGAGCTGCCACATTGGGTTGTGAGAGAAAGTTTGTGAAAAATGGTTGTTGGTATGTATTACTTATAATATATATATATATATATATATATATATATTATATATATATTATTATATCAAAACCCGATTCTCTTTAACTCCATGTACAAGTTCTTAACCATATATTACATTTAAACTTACTGCACAATATAAAAGACATTGACTACCTAATGCGTTTCAGGGTAAAAATTGCGCTAAAAATCTACAAATACACAAAATGACTCTGCCGTTGAACGTTCAAAGTTTTGAAGCAACAGCTGTTCTTTCATCGATCAGTTCCATCTTTTCATCTCAGCCTGTGTATGAAACAGAGCGTGACAACCAATTTCCTTTATATCTCTTGCTGCATTCGTAAGCCATCTGACGCAACAGTTCAAAATAGGATCATTTGCGGTTATGTTTCCTCGCTCTACTAACTTTTGCATATCCAATTTCTTTGTCACCATCGCATGTTTCTGATCAGTCTCTTTCATTGTGCCCCATCTGTTTTCCTTCTCTTTCTCATTCTTTCGATGCCATTTTCTTTTCTTCCCTTCTCTAGAGCTCCTTGTATGTACCCTTCATGTCATGTTTCTTAATATTGTCATAAAAACTGTGTCATTTTCAGCGTCTTGTGATTGATGTTTCTGAGCTGAGACAATTCATTGTGTTAGAAACATCCATCACAATCTCCTTTTCCTTTGCATTTTCAAACCCCCAATGCTTCAACGTAGAAACCCAAAATTCAGCCATGAGATGATCTGAATCAGAACCCAATCTAGCACCGGAACGTGGCCAGGAAATTTGTTTATAGCTTCATCAAATTTCCCTGCAGTGTTTCTGCGTTTGTACGAGCTCGTCAATCTTGTTGAAAACATGTTTTGATGGTGGGAAAAGAGTCTCAAATATGCTCTCAAAAGCTAGAATCAAATAATCAGAAAAGTACAGGATGGCTAACCATTTATATTCCAGGGCATGCATAAATGGATTAGCCATGGGCTAATCTTAATAATGTTCTAATTATTGAACAATGGTCCGTTAAACCTTGTGATCTTGCATAGACTCTCTGAACAATTGATGAGATTACAACTCCACAGGTATGCAACGGACGGCTCCTAGAATCATCTGCTGGTTACTCCTGATTCCTGAGAAATTCAAGTAAGTTTGTCAATCAAATTCATATATACTGCAAATTATACAACATTTTTCAAATTCGAGAAGAAACTCATACCATTGAAAAGAGAAATAAATTTTGTTGCCCTGCAAACCTGATGGATTTTCTTTTTATAAAGAGAAATCTAAAATTTCAATTTAGGTGCAAATAGCTACCACTAATTAAACTGATAATACAAAATAAGTCTCGCACTTTTGCCTGCAGGTGTTTATTGTCCCGTGCTAATAGTGGAAAAATGAACGGCTGTTACAAATTTTAGCGGGAATAAAAGTTCACTGTGGTCCAATAAGAATCCGACACACGTAAACCACCATTTTATTTTGGTCAGCAAAAGTGAAAATAGCGTAAACTACATTTTCCCACCCAAAGTTTTCCATATGACAGTTTCCCACCCAAAGTTTATATTTATTTACCATCAACAATACACTTTTCGATTCGGAGGCAACATAGAGAAAACTCAACCCAAGCTATTGACGTTTTTGAAGAAGGGATGTCATGATTCTTTGGTGGTGACATGTTGGATTTTGATAATTGGGATTGATCAGAATTTGACTTGAGAGGGACAGTTGAGCCAGAGGTAGATCTAGCCCCTTTGAGGGTAGGCTACCTCATATTTAAAAAAAAAATTATATATATAGGCCTACAAAAAAGTGTTTAATATATATACTAGACTTACTCTCATGTTTTTTTTTTTTTTTTTAAATGAGAATTATTATACATATATCCAAGCTCACAAAAATACTTCTTATAATTTATATATTCAAGCCCACATTATGTAAAAGTTTAAATTCTTTCCACTTTCTTTTCCACGGCTCCACCTGCTTCTTATGATTTTATCTCTAAAATTTTTACTCTCTTATTCTCTTTCTTATGCTATTCGCTCTTAAAATTTGAAAACTGAATTATTGAAGTTTTCTCTACTCAAGGTGCCACAATTAGCCTTGTTCTCTATTGTATCAGTTTTACGTATATGTATTGCTCATTTCAATTTAGTTTATTTTAGGGTTGAATCATGCTTGTTTTTTGGAGGTTTTTATTCTAATTTGAAGGAAAAGACATGGATCTTGTGAGTTTATTTTGTGTTTGTTCTAAGATCAGTGTTCATGCTTTCTCAAATTAAAACCTTAACTATATTTTAAAGGACGCTATCTTCACTTTCACCCACCACTTTCTATATTTCAAATGTTACCGTTCAACTACTCAAAATTATAAAAAAAATTAAGTTACTATCTATGTTTGTACCAAGAATTCCTTTATTTTATTAATTCATATTAAAGTCAATACAATGTTGGCTTGATTTAAGTTTTGGTTGACTTTAGCTTAGGCTAGGTTTGATTAAATTCATGAAATTTATTTATAATCTTTGAAGCCAAAAATAAAAAAAATAAAAGCAGGTTTTGCTCAAGGTTTACTCAATCATGTACTCAAAATTTTGTTCTCATAGATTTATTTAAGTAGAAAAGCATTGTATTATTTTCTTTTAGGTTTTGATATTGTATTTTTTATTTGCTTAAGGTTTGGTGATTTTTTAAAGTTTTTACTAATTCTTTGACAACAATGGTCGAGACGCAGGCTCCCCCTCGACAAAAATCATGGGTCTGTTATTGAGTTGCACGTTACACAAATCGCTCAATTGCCAACAATTGGTGGGGTTGACGGAAAGGTTTGAGGAGTTTTAGTGAGTGATGATCAGGAAAGATAATAGTGGTGGCGTGGGTTGCAAAGATACCGAATCGCCAATGATGGTCAGAATATAAACTTTGGATGAGAAGTGGTATTTTAAAACTTTTTTATGTGGGAAGTGTCTTAAGGCAAACCTTGGGACGGAAAAGGTCGTTTACTCTTGTGCAATATAGAGGGTTAAGTTGAAGTCAGGATTCCATTCAATTTCTGGCAACAAATGGACAAGACCAGTTTGCTGATAGGGCATCAAATTCTATTCTCTGATGCTCGCTTTCACACCAGAAACTCCAAAAGCTTTTAGCATGCAATTTTGTTCACTCCTCACATCCACTTAATGAGCTTCAATTTGGTAATCAATCAGGACTCACCAATGGAATAGAATTTCTCATTTTTTGCAACATGAAACTGCAAAATTCAGGATCTATGATGGAACAACCAGTCTCAGTTTCAAAAAATGTATGGGTTTGATGAAATTTTTAACTTGTAATTTGTTTAGTTTCTACTCGTGGTTATGGAATAATTAAAATTGTTTGCTTGAAATGAAAACGGTCATGTCTTCTCTTAAGCAAAGAAATGGATTTTTTTTTTGTTTTTTCTTTGCGTGTGTTAAGCCTTCATATGCTTTTCTCCTTGAATTTGCTTCAATTTATTCTTTGCTTGCATTTGCAGCTTTCTTTTATGTTCTTGTAGTTTTCATCAAAGTCATGATTTTCCATTTTATTTGTATTGGTGGGGTTTTATCTTCTCTTAGCTTCTGTAAACCCCTGGTAGATAATATGGACGATGGCGAAGGTTCGTTCATCGTTCTTTAATTATGATCTAAATTAAGCACTTTGAATTTGAGAATGTTATTAGGGGGAAAGTAGAATATGTTTTCTGGGTCTTGAATTTGCTAAACTTTCTGTATTGTGACATCCTGTTATGCTTGTTTGAATTCAGGTATACCTGGAGATGGAAGGTGCCTATTCCGGTCAGTAATTCACGGCGCCTGGTTGAGAGCAGGGAAGCAATCACCGAGCGACAGCCTCAAAAGGAACTTGCAGATGAGCTTAGACATAAAGTACACAGTAGACTACGTTTTCTAATATTATTCTTGGTCATGAGCCTCAGGATGCTACTTTTTTGCACGTTTCAACTTTCTAATTCTAATTATTCTGAATGCCTTAAAAAAAATTGCCTTTTTAGCTGAATGGTCTCTTTTGTTTAGTTCTCACTTTCTCGTCTTTGTTTTTCCATTGTAATGATCAAATTCCATTCTGTTTTCACATACTCACACAAAACCTTCATAATTTTGGGACAGGTAGCAGACGATTCGTTAAGAGAAGGGCAGACACTGAATGGTAAAATTTTATATCCCATATTTACTTGAAAGGTTATGTGGAGTTGGAATTGGAAGTCATATTTTCTGTTTATGGCAGCACAACGAAAGTGATGAACAAGACTTTTTACGAAGGGATAACACTTATACATAGGATTTTCACACATACATCTATAGTACTTTCTACGTGCGTTTTTAGTTTGTTTTCATGTTCCTCTCATGTCTAGATCAATTGCGATTCTGAGATTTATTCTGATGAAATAGTAATTTTAAGTTCTTTACTTCATTTTAGTTTTATTTTCCTGTTTGGTTTCCAGGAAAAATGGGAAACTAGCCAATTTAAAACTAAGAAGGAGAAAAAAAAAAAAGAAGATGTTTTAGCTAAGCTTATAGAAATTTATGGTTGATTATTGGGTGAAAATGATTGAGAGTGTAGTTATTAATTTGCTTTTCTGGTTGTTGCAAGAAAGTAATTCAACAAAAATCAGCAACACTTTTTGTTTGTGCTGATTCTGTTTTACTTCCCTTCCATTTCAGACTATATAAATTTGCCTTTTAGCTTTCGGCGGTGACAGTGAATTATGGATATAGCTGAGGTTGAAGAAAGTCTGTTTGCGGCTAGTGATGCCAAGGTATGAATGCGATAACTTTAGACTGATTAAGTTTGTATTGCGGACTTACTGACTTTGTTAGTTTTTTAAATTATTCAACTTGAGAAAGGTTAATACCATGTACTTGGGGTTGGTTAACTTAATTGGTTATTAAATAAGAAAATGTAATTCATAATTCCAAATCAAGAGATATTTTAACTCAAATCAAGAAAGACTTTCAAGCTTTTAATGGAAGTTCGATTATTGATTAAAGTCAATGAACATTGAAACTATAGTGCTATATATTGTTAAATAAATCAAGTCGCTCGTTTAAACATCCAGTTAACCTTGACTTATTTATACAAAATCATTAGTGTTGGCTAAAGTTCTCTAGAGTTTCACAGTTTTTCTTGCTGCTGCTGATAATGGTTTCTGATGCAGTTACATGGGGAAATGTGCAAGAAACTGTCAGCAATCTACTGCAAAATCTTGTCAATTTTTCCTTCTTTGGAAGCTTCACGGCCTAGGAGCAAATCTGGTATTCAGGCCTTATGTTCATTGCACATAGCACTTGAGAAGGCCAAGAATATTCTTCAACACTGCTCGGAATGTAGTAAACTTTACTTGGTATGAACATTTAGTGCATTATTATCGTTTTTTTTAGTTATTTGGACGTCAATGTTTAGGATTTCACCCCCATTTTTCAAATATTGATGTTGTAATAAGAGAAGGGAATTCTGTTGTAACAAGTGTACTAATGGTACCTTTTTTTATCATGTAGGCTATAACTGGGGATTCTGTGCTTCTAAAATTTGAGAAGGCACGTGGTGCTCTTGTTGAGAGTCTTAGGCGTGTTGAAGATATTGTTCCACAATCTATTGGGTCTCAGGTAATTTTCTTGCAGTCCTATATTATTATAGTTCATTGAACAAAACTTCTCCTTTGAATGTAATGGGTAGCAAAACAGAGAAGGGAAATTTAAAATGAAGACTGAAAATGTGAAAGTTGGACAAAAGGAGTGCTTTCAGAAGTTTACTTTAGATAACAATTGTTGCTTTCATGTTGGATTATTTCATAAGTAATTCAAGTACTTCTTACACGACCTGTAAAGAGGTGTTTTCTTGCAATGTATTGCCTTCATTTAGATTATTGTAGTTTATCATGGATAATGTCCTTTCTTGATTGTGACTTTAGTGGTTTTCATTAGATGTTATTTTTGTCTACTTTGCTTACAAGTATCACTAACCCTATTTTTGATTAAACCACTTTCAGATTTTGGAAGTTGTGAATGAACTTGAGGGCATTGTTTTTTCTCTAGATGCTTCAGAGAAGCAAGTTGGGGATGATATAATTGCATTACTCCAGCAGGGTAGAAAATTCAACGACTCTAATGACAATAATGAACTTGAATTGTTTCACCAAGCTGCTACTAGACTTGGTATTACTTCTTCCAGAGCATCTCTTACAGAAAGAAGGGCTCTCAAGAAACTTATTGAAAGAGCTCGTTCGGAGGAAGACAAGCGGAAAGAATCAATTGTGGCATATCTTTTGCACCTTATGAGGAAATACTCTAAGTTATTTAGAAGTGAGGTAATGGATGACAATGATTCGCAAGGTTCAACACCTTGTTCGCCAACTGTGCAGAGTTCTTTTGAGGAAGGAGGGCATGCCTTTGACCGTCAACTGTCAAAACTTAGTTCTTTCAATTTTAGGTCAAACAATAGAAAATCGGGGCAGATGCCTCTTGCGCCAGAAGAATTGAGGTGTCCAATATCTTTGCAGCTTATGTATGATCCAGTGATAATTGCTTCTGGACAAACGTATGAAAGGATATGCATTGAAAAATGGTTCAGTGATGGGCACAACACCTGTCCAAAGACTCGACAGAACCTGCCTCATCTTTGTTTGACCCCTAATTACTGTGTTAAAGGTCTGATTGCCAGCTGGTGTGAACAGAATGGAGTTTCTGTTCCTGATGGGCCCCCTGAATCTCTTGATCTTAACTATTGGAGACTGGCTTTGTCTGAGTCTGACTCCACTAATTCGAGATCAATTGGAAGTGCCCGTTCTTATAAGTTGAAGGAGGTGAAGGTTGTCCCTGTGGAGGAGAGTGGAACTATCGAGGAGTCGGAATACTGTGAACTTGAAAATGCATATGTCCAGGAGGAAGAGTCTGAAGTTAATATGCTTGAAAGATATCAGGATTTCCTGAATGTCTTGAATGGAGAAGAAGACTTGAGAAAGAAATGCAATGTTGTAGAACAAATACGGCTCTTGCTGAAGGATGATGAAGAGGCCAGAATTTTCGTGGGGGCAAATGGGTTTGTTGAAGCACTGTTGAGGTTTCTAGAGTCAGCTGTGCATCAGAGAGATTCTTATGCTCAAGAAATTGGAGCAATGGCTCTTTTTAACCTTGCTGTCAACAATAACAGGTTTGTGCTCTTGTCTAATGTTTCCCTAGATTTAAAGCGTTAATTACCTGCCTTGGTTGCCGAATTGGTAGTAATGAATGTGGCCTGTAGCTGACATAAGACATGTAGGAATAAAAGAACAGTACAGAAGAATGAAGAAATTCCCTAGATTACGATGTGTTTTAGATGTTTCTTGCAATTATTATTCAGCTAAGCTGCTTGCACTTCACTTCTGTGATAAGCTTGATCCTGTTTTACTCTATGTTCTCCTGTCTGGCATTCTAGATAGTTTTGGTCTTTTGCCTTGTTTCTCTTCTCTTATTGTCAACTTTGTTTTGAATGATGAGAGTTCAGATATATTTTTAGATTCACGCAAACCTCTATTTTTATTTTTTTGAAGTGTTAGACTCAATATAAAGAAGATATTACAGAGTCCTCTTCCTTGGAATTGTAACAGAATGTTCTTTGCTTTTTGCTGTCATGATAGCCTGTCATTCAATGTTTTTTACCTTGTATGGAGAGACCAAATACATCGTTAGTGGAGAGAACATAGCCATATCTTTATTTATTTATGAACCATGTAGATAATTTGATGTCACTACTCTTTTCTTGTTTGCTTATTTATTTATTATGTGATTTCAGGAACAAGGAATTGATGTTAGCAACAGGAATAATTCAATTGCTGGAGAAAATGATCTCCAACCCCAACTCTCATGGATCAGCAACAGCTGTCTATCTGAATCTCTCCTGCTTTGAAGATGCCAAGTCCATAATTGGCTCTAGTCAGGCTGTCCAATTTTTAGTTCAGCTTTGTAAAGGTAAAACTGAAGTACAATGCAAGCTTGATGCCCTTCATGCCCTTTTCAACCTTTCCACTGTCCCCTCCAATATTCCAAACCTTCTTTCTGCTGGTATTATTTGTGGCCTCCAATCTCTAGCTATTGCTGGTGACCGCATGTGGACAGAAAAATCCTTGGCTGTTTTGCTAAATTTGGCTTCAAGTCAAGCAGGAAAAAATGAGATGCTTTCAGCCCCTGGCCTAATTGCTGGACTTGCAACAGTGTTAGACACTGGAGAAGCCATTGAACAGGAGCAAGCTGTTGCATGCCTTTTCATTTTGTGTAATGGGAGTGAGAAATGCTGTCAAATGGTCTTACAAGAGGGTGTCATACCTGCACTAGTGTCAATTTCGGTGAATGGGACCACAAGAGGGCGAGATAAAGCACAAAAACTTTTGATGCTGTTCCGGGAGCAACGGCAACGAGATCATCCTCCTGTTGACATTAGACAACAGGTTGATGATAGCGAAAAGACCACACCAACACTTGCTGCCGCACCTGATCTTTCTCCTGAATCAAAACCACTATGTAAATCGGTCTCAAGGAAAAAGATGGGGAGAGGCTTTAGCTTTTTCTGGAAGAGCAAGAGCTACTCACTTTCTCAATGTTAAGGTGCTCCTGTTGTAAATTTTTCTTGTATCTTCTTTTCTAGTTCTTTTTGTCCCTTTCCAAGGGGCATAATTTTTCTTTTGGTTTCGTAGAGGAGATGTACAGCCTTCGTAATCAATGGATTTTGGTTTCTTTTCTTGGCCTTCCTCTTCTGGGTGGGGAATACATAGTATCATGTATTTCATAACGGAAGCCTTTAGATTCACATCTCATACACGCTAAGCTGGTTGATTCTACTAAGTGAAAATTCATGGAAATTTATTAATGTCTTAGAAGCTAATATTATATAACAATTAGATTTGTTTTCGGATATGATCAAGAATGTAAAACATTATTTATTTACCTGTATTTTGAATTCAAAATTCCCCGTCTAACTCAATTGTTAGAGGGGAAATGTGCTGGTGAAGTTTGAGATTGTCTTTTGAATATCTTGATTATGATTGTATTTTATATTGTTCAACTCGCCCGTCTAGCTCAGTCGGTAGAGCGCAAGGCTCTTAACCTTGTGGTCGTGGGTTCGAGCCCCACGGTGGGCGTTATTTTTTCTCCACAAAAAAAGGCCCTTTTTTTTTGTTTCCATTTTGGTATCAGACAGGAGGACTAAATCGCACGGTATTTACCTCCATACAATCAATAATCCTGTTTAGTTTCCATTTTAGTTTCCATTATTGCACCATCAATGAAATTTTATTCACAATCATACTGTTTGTAATGACATGATTTATTGGGTATGGGACTTCAAGACAGAGACATTAACATAACTTTGCATTGGTGGTTCATGGTTTGCAGCACTTCAATCCTCTGCTAAATTTCAACTTGTTCTCCCTTACAAGACCAGCCGGCCTTATTTTTCGCCTTACTTCTCATCCTCTTTGCCCTTCAATTATTATCAAGAACATATTCACCTTTATCTCAGCTTCCCCTCTTGGCTTCCTCTTGCACCAACTTGTGTCTTCTTCATTTGGAGAAACTTGACTACTCCTTCAAGAGCAACATCAACATCTTCACGTCTCATGAGGTCTTCTGCAATCTCTGCCGGTGTCACTTTCACAGTTCCACTTCCGTTATCAATTCATCAATTTCAGGAAACGAACTGTGACTAGTGATGCCCAAGTAGTTCGAAACTAAAATCCTGAACCCACTTGGACTGCAGTAGGGCATGTTGATGTGCACGCCAACCGGCCTGGCCTTATCAGTGCATGGTCTAGTCTATCTTTGTGGTTGCTGGTAAATATAATTATTCTCTCATCACCGCAGCTTGACCACAGTCAATGAAATAATTAAGCAACCCGGACTATGGCTGCCAATCTCTTCACATTCTCCGGCTTCTCTATCTTGCAACTCAAAGCTGCAATCAATATCTTCAATCACTAGTATTGAACGGTTTGAGGTTGACAGCAGAAATCTTATAAGTTCCGAATTATTGTAAATACTTCCGAGCTCCAAATATAGATATTTAATTTTAAGTAGTTGGCTATGGCCGTGGTCAAACTTGACTTACCAGTACCAGAAGGGCCATACAATAAGTATCCACGTTTCCATGCCTTCCGACTCTTTTATAGAGGTTTCTTCTTCTCACAAATCTGTCCAAGTCATCTACCAGTTCCTTCTTGAGTGGTGGGTCCATTGCAATCTTGTCAGAAGTGGCTGGATGGTCAAGATTGGTTGAATCCCATGCTCCTCCATCGTTGTCCCCACCGAAATGTCCTCATGGATAGAACTTCACCACTTTGTTTTCTTCTTTTATATTATTTGATCTCTCCATTACATATGGCAAGTAAATGCTCAATACCTTCTCCATGTACTTATGAAAACTGAGCTCCACTACTCACTTTTCCAACCTTCCCTCTCGAGATGCTTCTTTTGTTTCCTTACAAGCCATTTCCCACACGAGGTGGATACCTTCAAATATGTCAATGATCTTTTCACCTTTGTTGGTTGTCACTGAGAGCTTCTTATCTTTTGGTGCTTTGGACACCTTAAGTCTCTCCAGGGACGCAGTGATTTTTGTGCGCAAGTAGACACAAGCTAATTCGTCCAATTGATTGATTGAGTACCCATTACACTCATCAATGATGAGAGTCACTTTGAGAAGAAGGATTTCCGCAAAGGCCTCCAAGTTTGGACAACATCATAGCTGGGAGTTGCTTGGGTAATATCTGGTTGGTTACATTCTGAACTTCGTTAATCACAGTACGAACCAGCATTGCTGATGCTGTGAAGGCGGTGTATGCTGAGAGAACTGAGGTTGTTAAAGGCATGCTTTTGATATAAAAAACATATTGAATGATCTCGATATGAACAATTGAAAGCTGAGTTTGAAGAGTATTTTGCTTTCTTTGCTGGTGGGATGTTTTAAGTGCATGGATTGATATTAGAGAAATTTCGGAAAAAGCTTTCATTAGAAGCTGTTCGATGAGGAAGTAATTCAAGTCATTTTTTATTTTCACCAGCTTCAATCAGAAGCTGCTTGGAGATTAGAAGCTTTCATTTTATATACATACTTTCAAATTTTTTTTTCAATAACTAGTAATGTTCAGACAATTTACGCATACCTTAACTAATCCCTCGGGGTCCTGGTAAGAGCTTTAGTGGCCACCCCTTATTAGCAACCGAACCAAGACTTGAACTCAGGACCTCTCGAGTAATACACCCTATTATAAAACCGAGTCCACCTAACCAAAAATCAAGATTCTAACCAACCAAACAAAGATCAAATACAGGAAAGAACAACACACGATCTTTTACCGTGGTTCACTTGTTCAAGATTGAACAAGCTACGCCCACGTTGAGCTCCAGAATATGGAGGCTCACTGCACTATTATTATCACAGAATCACTTAGTACAAACCTCAAGAACACACTCAAACTCTAGCTCAAACACTCACTCTCAAGAACCTCAACCTTTCTACTATTGTTACCGTAATCTACAATCCTCTAGAGAAGCCTATTCCTGATTCTCTACTCACAAAAGAAACACAACTTTTGGATGGATTACAACCCAATTATCACAAGAGAACATATTGAGATTAAGAACCACAACAAAGAGCATTTGATCGCGAATTTTCCCAACATCCCACTGTGCAAACTTTCTGCTTTTATATGTTGACCACCAGAGAAGATTTTAGCCATTGGATTTGACAGAGATCAAGGTCCAAGACTGAACTTAAATAGCTTGAAACGACAACGCATTAATAAAGCACAATATGACAGTTTTAATGGTTTCACACATTAACAATCTCCACCTTGAAGCCGTTACTTCAAACAACAAACCGCCAGTACATCAAGCTTCTCACATACGCCTTCTCAACTCTATTTGGATAAGTTGATGTGCAATAAGTTCAAGCAATGCTTGAACTTTGCAAGAGTTGCCACTTTTGTCCTCATATCAGCTGGATTTTCTTCAGTTGGTATTTTCAGTAAGTTCAACTTCCCTTTTCAGATGTGGTCTCGCATAAAATGATACTTCACGTCCACCTGCTTTGTCCTCTCATGAAAAACGAGGTTCTTGCTTAAGTGAATGACACTTTGACTGTTAGAATGCACAGTCACAAGTCAATCCATCAAACTTGCTTCTTTCTGGATTCCTTGAAACCATATGGCCTCCTTAAAAGCATCAGCCACTGCCACATACTCAGCTTCTGTTGTGGACAGTGTAACTAATGGTTGCAATTGTAATTTCCAACTGATGCAATTGCCTCCTAAGGTGAAGTAATAGGCTGTAGTGGATTTCCTTGAGTCTCGATCACCTGCAAAATCAAAGTCTACATACCCAACAAGATCAAGTGTAGTGTTTCTCTTGCAAAATCTAATCCAATATGCACTGTACTATTAATGTACCTAAATAGCCATTTCAATGCAACCCAATGTTATATTCCTGGATTTGACATAAATCTACTTAATAATGATATAGAAAATGACAAATCAGGTCTGGTACTTATCATGACATACATCACTGATCCTATGGCACATGAGTAAGGAATATTTTCCATTTTTAGCACTTCAGCATCTGTTTTTGGGCACTACAATTTACTCAAGGTAAAGTGACCAGCTAAGGGTATGTTTACAGGTTTAGATTCAGCCATTCCAAATCTAGAAGTCAGTTTTTGTAGGTATGGCAGTTGGTGAAGCTTTAGTCTATTTAGTTTCCTGTTTCTATCAATTATCATCCCCAAAATCCTTTTTGCAGAACCTAAATATTTCATATCAAACTCAACACTTAGTTTTGCTTTTAGTTCATCTATGTGTGACTTAGATTTGCATATTAATAGCATGTCATCTATGTACAATAGTAGGTATATAGAGATGTTATTTATGCAAACAAAATAGAAACAATTATCATATTCACTTCTAGTGAATGCAACTCTTACTATGAATGAGTCAAATCTCTTATACCACTGCCTAAGGGATTGTTTAAGGCCATAAATAGACTTATGCAATAGGCAAACATGCATATTCAGGCTAGTTCCTATCCCTAAAACCAATCGGTTGACTCATAAATATCTTTTCTTCCAATTCACCATGTAAAAATACTGTTTTAACATCTAATTGTTCCAATTCTAAATCATAATGAGCCATAATTGAAAGCATTAGCCTAATAGTTTTAAACTTAATTACAGGTGAAAAGATTTCAGTAAAGTCAATACCTACCCTCTGTGTGAAGCCCTTAGCCACAAGTCCGACTTTGTATCTTGGCGGGTCTGAGCTTTTTATGCCTTCCTTTAACTTGTAGAGCCATTTGCACTCCATCAGCTTCTGATCGATTGGTTTTGGGACCAAAGACCAAGTTTTGTTCAGCTTCAAGGACCTCATTTTTCCTTTATGGCTGCTAGCCATTTGTCTATGTCTCTAGAGCTCATGGCTTCTTCATAGGTTTCAGGCTCAAACTTTTGGATCTCTACACCAGAAACCAAGGCTGTATAGATTAGGTCAGCATAGTTAAACATGGTGGGGGGCCTAATCTCTTTCCTCACTTTATCTCTAACTAGCTGATATTCTGCCAAGTTGTCATTTTGGGCTTTATCAATGTTTTTAGCCTGTTCCCTTTCTTCATCTTGGTCCTCATTGTTAGGCAGTGGGTCATTTTCTGATTCAATAGCTTCTGGTAGTTCAGGGTGCTCAGTCAAACTTGCTGGCGCCACCTCAAACTGGGATCTCTCAGCTTGATCAGACCTTTCAGATTCACTCTTTGACTTACCTACATTATTGCTAGAAAGCTTGCAAGGAAACATGGTCTTATTAAAGACTACATCACAATTGATTATTACTCTAATCCCTGGAGCATCCCTTTCCCACAAACTATAGCCTTTGGTCCTTTCTTGATACCCTAAAAATGCACAATTTTAGGGACCTAGGCTCTAACTTACCATCTCGGGTGTGTGCATAAGCTGCACACCCAAACACCCTTAGGTAACTTAGGTTTGGTCTCCTTCCTGACCATCTCTCTTCAGGACACTTAAATCCTATCGAACTTGATGGACTCCTATTGATTAGGTAAGCTGCGGTGGTTAGGGCTTCTCCCCAAAAGGTTTTGGGAAAACCAACAGTAAACAAAAAGGCATCTAACCCTTTCTAGAAGTGTTCTATTCATCCTCTCTGCAACCCCATTTTGTTGTGGTGTTCCCCTGACCATCCTATGCCTTAATACCCCCTTATTACTACAGCAAGTGTCAAATTCTAGGTTACAGAATTTCAACCCATTATCAGTCATAAGGGCCTTGACTTTTCTATTTGTTTGGTTTTCTACCAAGATTTTCCAGCCTTTGAACTTAGTCAAGGCTTCATCGTTAGTCCTGAGAAGGTATACCCATACTTTCCTACTGTAATCGTCTACAATGGAGAGAAAATATGTGTTCCCTCCATGTGACTTGACACTTTCTAGACCCCAAAGGTTAGCATGCACATAGTCCAAACAATTTGTAGTAAGATGAGTTCCTTTTCGGAAACTCATCCTGTGCTGTTTACCAAGAACACAAGTCTCATAGAAATTTAAATTAGAAACAAAATCATTACCAAAATAGCCCTACTGTCTAAGTGCAGTCATGCCATTTTGGCTTATGTGGCCCAATCTCAGATGTCATTTCTCTGCAGCAAACTGATCCAAATCCAACCAATTTTCAACAACAAACAACACAAAAAAATGCCCTAAACTCAAGCTCAAATTCGGCCAAACACAAATAGAAGCAATGTTACACTTACTTGCAATTTTTAGGTTAAGACAAGAATGAACACTTCAAGCATAAAAGAATTCTCCACCAACTTGAATCGATTCACCACCAAATCTCCTTGCCAAGACTTGGATAAAGAAATCTCAATAAGAACACAAAGTTCTCTCAATGGTTAAACCAAGTTTTTGATAATTTTCATGAACTAACTTTACAAGGAGAATAGTTGCCTTTATATAGGCAATTACAAGGTTAAAAGAGTAATCAACAAATACATTACAAGAAAATGAAAATTAATAAATATTACACAAAAATTACAAGCCTTCCATTCAAATTTAAGGCCATACCCATTTAATGCAAAAAGGGACATGATTCCCTAATTCTAGGGTTCATGTCTTCAACCACCCTATTAGTTGAAAAAACTCACTTTATTAGCCCAAAACTTGATCAATGATCCTAATCAAGTCTACTAATAAGGGTGCAAGAGATTGGGCCTTGAAGATCTTGCAATTGGATCCAATAAGGGTTCAAGTGGACTTTCCCCTTTGGAATGAGAAATGGGCCGAATGGGCTTACTTCAACACTTGGGCTTTTCTCTTGGTGGACTTGAGCTTCCTTTGTTGGGCTTGGGCTTGGAATGGTTTGGGCCGAAGTGCTTGGGCTCTCTCTCCCCTTGGGACTTGCTTGGGCCGAATCTCCTCCAATGCTTTCCACACTCCACAATCCAAGTGTTTTAGGACTTGGAATGAAATTCTTTGATTCAACCGAATTAGCAAGTGTTTTAGGACTTGTAATTCCTTGTCTACTCATGTTTACAAGTGTTTTAGGACTTGTAAACATATCACAAACACTTTAGTAGACAGTAGACAGTAGAGCAGTATTTAACACTTCAGGATAATAGTGACCACATAAGATATATAAGCCATTCTTTTGAACACCCTTAAGCAATACATTACCATTTTTGTACACTTCTAGGCAACAATTTTGTGTTTTATAGGAACAACCAGATTCATCTAATGTTCCTAGTGAAATCAGGTTACTCTTGAGTTCAGGTATGTATCTAACCCTAGTTAGCAGAACCACCTTACCATCATTCAGCCTAATGGTTATGTCACCTATGCCTTGAACCTTATAGGAATGGTTATTACCCATGAACTGTTTCTTGTTCACCAATTTTAAGTCTTTGGAATCGATTTTTGTTTGGACTCATATGGAAAGTACACCCTGAGTCTAACACCCACTCATAAACCCTAGCAACATTAAAAATAGTAAGTGCTTCAGAGATCTCAATGTTACTGCTTGTGCTAGCTAGGTTGGTTTCAGTTTTTTTTTAATCCATTCGTAACAGTTTTTCTTAAGATGCCCTGATTTATTACAAAAGAAACAATTTTTAGATTCTCCCTTAGGTTTCCCATTCCCCTTACCTTTCTTTTTGGTTTTAGAGCCTAAGTTACTCTGAGAGTTCTTTTCAGTTTCTTTACCAAACTGTCCAGTATCAAACCTGCCTTTTACAAACAGATTACTACCATTTCTTTTTTGAATTTTCAATTCTAGTTCCCTAGATTTTAACTTGGAAACTATCAAATCCACACTAGGACTGTGTCACTATACTGTCAGACATTCTTTACAACTAGATACTCTTCTGGCAGGGAGTTTAACAGAATCATAACAAGACTAGAGTCTCCTAGTTCTTGGTCAGTACCTTTTAGAGTTAGGGTCATATTTAGAAATTCATCCAAATTTTCATTTAAAGATTTAGCTATGTCCATTTTATATGAGAATAATGCACCTTTAAAAAAAGCTAAATTAGGTGCTGACTGAAGAGCATATAAAGATTTGAGTTTACCCTAGAGAGCGATTGGAGATTCCAGGCCATCCACCTTCCACAGTATAGTGTCGAACAGGTTCATGATAATTAGATTATACGTTTCTTCATCTACTTCTGACTTCTTTTTCAGCTTTTCTTCAGGCTATTTGGTGGTGTCCTTTTCCAGTGCAATTCCACCTTATTGCGGGATAAGAGTGCCTCCATCTTTTTTTTTTTTTCTAAGTGTTGAAATCAATCTTCCCATCATATTGGGAGATTTCCATGCGCGTGATGCTCATGGATTGGGTTCAGAAGCAAACCCTAAAGAATCAAGATTATGATGATGGACTCGACTCACTGAGATTTTGCGAATTCTTGTTGTGTTTGGAACCCTAGGACTCTAGGAACTATCAAACCCTAGAAAATTTCCCAAATCAAGAAAACCCTAGAATGTAAAATTCAAGAGACCCTAAACTCAGCTCTAATACCGCTGTTATAAAATTGAGTCTACCTAACCAAAAATCAAGATTCTAACCAACCAAACAAAGATAAAAAACAGGACAGAACAACACACGATCTTTTACCATAGTTCACTTGTTCAAGATTGAACAAGCTACGTCCACATTGAGCTCCAGAATATGGAGGCTCGCTGCACTATTATTATCACAGAATCACTGAGTACATACCTCAAGAACACATTCAAACTCTGGCTCAAACACTCACTCTAAGAACCTCAACCTTTCTACTATTGTTACTGTAAATCTACAATCCTCTAGAGAAGCATGTTCCTGATTCTCTACTCACAAAAGAAATATAACTTTTGGATGGATTACAACCCAATTTACACAAGAGAACATATTGAGATTAAGAACCACAACAAAGAGCATTTGATCGCGAATTTTCCCAACATACCACTGTGCAAACTTTCTGGTTTTATATGTTGACCACCAGAGAAGATTTTAGCTGTTGGATTTTACAAAGATCAAGGGCCAAGACTGAACTTAAATAGCTTGAAACGGAAACGCATTAATAAAGCACAATACAACACAGTCTTAACAGTTTCACATATTAACACATCCAAAAGTTTATATCGAACCACTCGATCACTTGAAGGCAGTTGACTTGGAATCTTATTACTACAACTAATTTTTGTCCTAGAAAAAAAAAAAAAAAAAAAGACCGGCAACAAAGGCCTATTGGATTTATGAAGATGATGTGTCTAAAATTTTAGTTAATTTACACAGCAACTAAATTCATCTTTCAAATTTTCAGTTTTTGATCTGTGGTTCTTATGTTTGATTACTTGGTCATATTATCGTCTGCTTTCAATCTTTCATGACTTGGATTTCGCATCTCTCAATATTGTATATCCCATATATATATATATATATATAAATCAAAACCCGTATTGGATTCTCTTTAACTCTATGTGTAAGTTCTTAACCATATATTGCATTTAAACTTACTGCACAATATAACAGACAATGACTACCCTAATGCGTTTCAGGGTAAAAATTGCGCTATAAATATCTACCAAATTGCCGTTGAACGTTCAAAATTTTGAAGCAACAGCTGTTCTTTCATCAATCAGTTCCATCTTTTCATCTCAGCCCGTGTATGAAACAGAGCGTGACAACCAATTTCCTTTATCATCTCTTGCTGCATTCGTAAGCCATCCTGACTCGAACAGTTCTAATATAGGATCATTTGCGGTTATGTTTTCCTCGCTTCTACTAACTTCTGCATATCCAATTTCTTTGTCACCAATCGCATGTTTCTGATCAGTCTCTTTCATTGTGCCACCATCTTTGTTTTCCTTCTCTTTCTTATTCTTTTCGATGCCATTTTCTTTTCTTCCCTTCTCTAGAGCTTCCTTGTATGTACCCTTCATGTCATGTTTCTTAATATTTGTCATAAAAACTGTGTCATTTTCAGCTTCTTGTGATTGATGTTTCTGAGCTGAAGACAATTCATTGCTGTTAGAAACATCCATCACAATCTCCTTTTCCTTTGCATTTTCAAACCCCCAATGCTTCAACGTAGAAATCCCAAAATTCAGCCATGAGATGATCTGAATCAGAACCCAATCTAGCACCGGAACGTGGCCAGGAAATTTGTTTATAGCTTCATCAAATTTCCCTGGCAGTGTTTCTGCAGTTTGTACGAGCTCGTCAATCTTGTTGAAAACATGTTTTGATGGTGGGAAAAGAGTCTCAAATATGCTCTCAAAAGCTAGAATCAAATAATCAGAAAAGTACAGGATGGCTAACCATTTATATTCCAGGGCATGCATAAATGGATTAGCCATTTGGGCTAATCTTAATAGTGTTCTAATTATTGAACCTAATGGTCCGTTCAAACCTTGTGATCTTGCATAGACTCTCTGAACAATTAATGAGATTACAACTCCACAGGTATGCAACGGACGGCTCCTAGAATTCATCCTGCTGGTTACTCCTGATTCCTGAGAAATTCAAGTCAAGTTTGTCAATCAAAATTCATTATATACTGCAAATTCTACAACATTTTTCAAATTCGAGAAGAAACTCATACCATTGAAAAGAAAAGAAAATTTTGCTTGCCCTGCAAAACCTGATGGATTTTCTTTTTATAAAGAGAAATCTAAAATTTCAATTTTAGGTGCAAATAGCTACCACTAATTAAACTGATAATACAAAATAAGTCTGCAACTTTTGCCTGCAGGTGTTTATTGTCCCGTGCTAATAGTGGAAAAATGAACGGCTGTTACAAATTTTAGCGGGAATATAAAGTTCACTGTTGGTCCAATAAGAATCCGACACACGTAAAACCACCATTTTTATTTTGGTCAGCAAAAGTGCAAAATAGCGCAAACTACATTTTCCCACCCAAAGTTTGCCATAATTTTTTACCATCCAAAATACACTTTTCGATTCGGCGGCCAACATAGAGAAAACTCAACCCAAGCTATTGAGGTTCTTGAAGAAGGGATGTGATGATTCTTTTGGTGGTGACATGTTTGATTTTGACAGTTAGGATTGATCGGAATTTGACTTGAGATGGACAATTGCGCTAGGGGCAGATCTAGCCCCTTTAAGGGTAGGATTATCCTCATATTTGAAAAAAAAATTATTAATATATAGGCCTACAAAAAAGTGTTATTAATATATATACTTAGACTTATTCTCAGATTTTTTTTTTTTTAAATGAGAATTATTATACATATATCCAAGCCCACAAAAATACTTCTTATTAATATATATATTCCAAGCCCACATTATGTTAAGAGTTTAAAATTCTTTCCACTTTTCTTCTCCACGGCTCCATCTGCTTCTTATGATTTTATCCCAAAATTTTTTATGCTATCTGCTCTTAAAACTTTTGAAGATTGAAATTATTAAAGTTTTCTCTACTCAAGGTGTCACAATTAGCTTTGTTCTCTATTTTATTAGTTTTACGTATGTGTATTGCTCATTTCAATTTAGTTTATTTTAGGGTTGAATCATGCTTGTTTTTTGGAGGTTTTTTATTCTAATTTGAAGGAAAAAGACATGGATCTTGTGAGTTTATTTTGTGTTTTATGTCTAAGAGTGTTCATGCTTTCCCAAATTAAAACTTTAACTATATTTTAAAGGACATTATTCTTCACCTTTCACCAACCACTTTTCTATATTTCAAATGTCACCGTTCAGCTGCTCAAAATTATTAAAAAAAAATTTGTTACTATCTATGTTAATTTGTAGCAAGAAAATTCCTTCATTTTTATTAATTCATATTAAAAGTCAATGCAATGTTGACTTGATTTAAGTTTTTGTTGACTTTAACTTAGGTTATGTCTGATTAAAGTCATGAAAATTTATATTATAATCTTTGAAAGCCAAAAAAAAAAAAAAAATTAAAAGAAGGTTTTGCTCAAGGTTTACTCAACACATTTACTCAAAATTTTACTTCTCATAGATTTATTTAAGTAGGAAAGTATTGTATTATTTTCTTTCAGGTTTTGATATTGTATTATTTTATTTGCTTAAGGTTTGATGATTTTTTAAAGTTTTTACTAGTTCTTTGACAAATAATGGCCGAGCCGCAAAGCTCCCCCTCGACAAAAATCCTGGGTCCGTTATTGAGTTGGGCATTACACAAATCGCTCAATTGCCAACAATTGGTAGGGTTGGCGGGAACAAGGTTTGAGGGGTTTTGGTGAGTGATGATCAGGGAAGATAGTAGTAGTGGCGTGGGTTGCAAAGATACCGAAATCGGCCAGTGATTGATCAGAATATAAACTTTGGGTGAGAAAGTGGTATTTTAAAATTTTTTATGTGGGAAAGTGTCATTAAGGCAAACCTTGGGAGGGAAGAAGGTCGTTTACTCTTGTGCAATATAGAGGGTTAAGTTGAAGTTAGGATTCCATTCAATTTCTGGCAACAAATGGACAAGATCAGTTTGCTGATGAAAAGGGCATCAAATTCTATTCTCTGATGCTCGCTTTCACACCAGAAACTCCAAAAAGCTTTTAGCATGCAATTTTGTTCACTAATCACATCCACTTAATGAGCTTCAATTTGGTAATCAATCAGGACTCACCAATGGAATAGAATTTCTCAATTTTTTTGCAACATGAAGCTGCAAAATTCAGGATCTATGATTGGTAACAACCAGTCTCAGTTTCAAAAAATTCGTATGGGTTTGATGAAATTTTTAACTTGTAATTTGTTTAAGTTTCTACTCATGGTTATGGAATAATTAAAATTGTTTACTTGAAATGAAAACGATCATGTCTTCTCTTAAGTAAAGAAATGGATTTTTTTTGTTTTTGTTTTTTCTTTGCTTGTGTTAAGGCTTCATATGCTTTTCTCCTTGAATTTGCTTTCAACTTTATTCTTTGCTTGCATTTGCAGCTTTCTTTTATGCTTCTTGTAGTTTTCATCAAAGTCGTGATTTCCATTTTATTTGTATTGGTGGGGTTTTATTCTTCTCTTAGCTTCTGTAAACCCCTGGTAGATAATATGGACGATGGCGAAGGTTCGTTCATCGTTCTTTAAATTATGATCTAAATGAAGCACTTTGATGAATTCTTGAGAAATGTTTTTATGGGGGAAAGTAGAATATGTTTTCTGGGTCTTTGAATTTGCTAAACTTTCTGTATTGTGACATCCTGTTATGCTTGTTTGAATTCAGGTATACCTGGAGATGGAAGGTGCCTATTCCGGTCAGTAATTCACGGCGCCTGGTTAAGAGCAGGGAGGCAATCACCGAGCGACAGCCTTCAAAAGGAACTTGCAGATGAGCTTAGAAATAAAGTACACAGTAGACTCCATGTTTTCTAATATTATTCTTTGGTCATGAGCCTCATGGATGCTACTTTTTTGCACGTTTCAGCTTTCTAATTATTTCTGAATGCCCTACAAAAAAAAATTGCCTTTTTTGCTGAATTCTCTTTTGTTTAGTTCTCACTTTCTCGTCTTTGTTTTTCCATTGTAAATGATCAAATTCCATTCTGTTTTCACATATCTCACACAAAACCTTCATAATTTTGGGACAGGTAGCAGACGAATTCGTTAAGAGAAGGGCAGACACTGAATGGTAAAATTATCATATCCCAAATTTACTTGAAAGGTTATGTGGGAATGTTGGAATTGGAAGCTATATTTTCTGTTTATGAGCAGCGCAAAGAAACTGATGAACAAGACTTTTTACCGAAGGGATAACACTTTATACAATAGGATTTTTCACACATACATCTATAGTACTTTCTACGCCCACAACATTTTCTCATAAACTTTTCTTACAATCCCGAAGTGGTAACTGAGGTGACACTGTCACGTCAAAATTATTTTGACTAGACCAAAAAAACGATTATTCCTTCATAGGGATCGATCGTTTCTTATGAAGGAATTCGTTCATTCGTGAGAAATGGTTATGGAGGAACAATAAAAGAAATGATTGTTCTTTAAGAAAGTTGTTCCTTTATAAGGCTCATAAGAAACAGCCGTTCCTTATGAAGGAACGACCGTTCGTTTCTAGTAGTGTCTTTGATGTCGTAGGTGTAGTCGAAGTTGGTATGACAATATCAATCTGTTTCCACGTTAGGGTTGTAAAAGAAGGTTGTGAGATTGAATTGTAAACGTAACATTTTTCTTTTGAGTTTAGATAACATTAAATAACTAAACATAACTAAATATCAGTTTAACAGTTTAACTTCCTTAACTAAACCCAACTGTTGTCCAAAACCTGAATGATCCAATCTTCTTCACAACTGTAGAACGCACACCATAGATGGCACAATGCAGGTCACAGGTTGCATGCATGCTGCGGCAAACTTTTCTTTTGCCGCGTCGATGAGTTCTTTGATCTGATTTCAAAGAACTTCTTCACACTTGCGAGGACATCCTTTTTCCACCGCTGCGGCCAGGCACGTAGCCACACTCACACTTGTAGGTTCAATTGAACCCACTCAATTTAAAAAAAAAAAAAAAAAAAAAAACCTTTATATATTATAGAATTTATATTTTTTACCCCACTTCAATTCATATTAACCTCATACAAATTTGTATTAATTAAAACTTTTTTTCAATTTCTCTTTTTCTTTATTTCCTTTTTTTCTTTCTCATACTTTCTTCTTCCTTTGGTTGGATTACTAAAAAATGTTTATTTATTTTTTTTGCTTAACTTTTTTTTATTTTAACTTTCTTAATTGATGAAAGATCATCAGCTATGAGTTTTTATTGAGTTTATTAAATGAATTTGAAATTGAAAGATTAAATTCCTAGATTTTAATGTAGTTTTGATTTAATTTTGTTTATGTTGAGGTATGTGTTAATTAATTGTTGTTTTAAGTTGGGTTTGATAAATTTTGGTTAGTTGTTGAGTTAATTTTGAATGCATTTAAAGAATTGATGAAACCCTAAGTTGTAGAGATTTAGGGGTTTGGTTTAATTTTGATATATTGGTTAACTGTTTGATATTCATAATTGAATTTGATGAGTTTTCATAGGTTTATGAGTTGAATTTTATTGAGTTAGTAGAAATTGTTTGAAAAGCGCTCAATTATAAGATTTAGGGCTTCTTTGTTTAGATTTTTTAATTAACGAAGGATCATAAACTATAGGATTTTGTTGAGTTTAATAAATAAGTCTGAAATTGGAAGATTAAATTTCTAAATTTGAACCCACTCACTCAAAATCCTGGCTACGTCCTTGGCTACAACAAGCGTTCCTCCAACCAAAATAGTAGGCATGGCAATGTTCCCCAGGATTTCCCCGGTTTTTTTGGAGATAGGGGTGGGGGTGGGTGATGCCTTTCCCCCATCCCGCCCCGCCCTGCCTTGCCCCGTATATAATATATAAAATTAAAAAAAAAAAATATATATATATATATATATACTTTTCACTAATATCTTTATATTTCACCTAATTACACAATTATCCTATCTATATAAACCCATATTTTCCCAATTTCCCTCACCCTAAACAATTGAACAAGAACAAACCCTAACTCATATCTATGTATAATTAATTATGTCCAAACGATTAATTTAAGTGTTTGTCATGTGGACAAGAATTAATTATTATGTTTAGTAATACTCAAATCAATTTATGTTCATATAAAATTAACGGGGCGGGAACGAGCTTCCGATATTTCCCTTTGGGGTGGGGAAGGGGAATTCCTGTCATCCCCATAACGGGGATGGGATGGGGAATGATTTTGAGGACAGGGATGGGTACGGTGAATGAGATCCCCGTCCCGTCCCGCCCCATTGCCATGCCTACAAAATAGGTTCACTTTTTTAACAGGGAATAATGCCAATTAAGGAGGTTTATCATTAAAAAAAGGGACAACTCTTTTGTGTCATTTATGTCAATTTTTTGTTTGGGCATATGGGTCTTCTTTAGGTTAGGATTTTAGGTGTATAATTATGTTACAAAATTGATCAAATGTTAATGAATACATAATTATGGCTACCCATTTTTCTTAAAAGCAAGTAAATTTTGTATCCATTGGCAGGTTTGTGGAAGGTGATTTTGACACATATGTTGTACAGATGCGGCAGCCACACATTTGGGGAGGAGAGCCTGAGCTGCTAATGTCTTCTCATGTGCTCAAGTAAGTTTCTAATCTTGAAGCTATTAGTATTAGATTTTGAATCTCTTTACTCTTTTACATTTTTATAGTCTCATAATCTTCTACTTTTAGGATGCCAATTACAGTTTACATGCGCGACAAAACTTCTGGTACCCTCAAAATTATAGCTGAATATGGTCAAGAATATGGCAAGGAGAACCCAATACGTGTCCAGTACCATGGATATGGACACTATGATGTGTTGCGCAATCCAGTTGGTGGAACTCCATCCAAGCTGTAAGATACTGAAACTCAAGATTTAAATACCAACTTTTTTTTTGGTTGATTATTGAATTGTTATTTGGGGCATTGCAAATTTGTTTTTTGTGGCAGGAGCAAGAAAAGATGGTGCAGCTGAAAAAGGAGATAGTATTAGTTGTGATTTGCAGTCATAGTGTTGTCATACGCAGATTCAGGACCTGTATATGTGAAGATTACTCTTTGGTATTTGAAGTGGTTGATTATATTCATGGCTTTACAAACTATCTCAGTAATAAAATATGGAATTTGACCAACCGAATTAGATGATGGAATACCTGAACCCCCCTTCACTTTTAGAATCTAACAAATGTTGTTGTAAATCTTCATCTTCGTTTGACAGATAATTTTATGGTTCACAACTATTGAAACAAGCCGGATTCTTGGGAGTTCTAAGTTTAGATTAATTTGCCTATGATAAATCAAGATCAACATTACTTTATTTTTTATTATTTGACTCTTTTTAAACGAGAAAGTCTTAATTGAGGTTGTGTTTGTGCAGGCGTGTAATCAAAGTATACATCAGTGGGTCACTTGACTCCACTGAACTTATGAAATTATTAAAATTAGTGTATATTTTATAGTAATTAACTACTAAAATTATCCATATTTTATTGATCTTATTAAGATATTTTCATATTTTATTAATCTTGAAATTCAAAAATACAGTTTGGTTTATTATTTTGGATAGGATTTGGGGAATAATATTGGATAGTTGAATAGGGGAGTATTACGAGGTAAAATTTAAAGATTTATAAAAAAAAACCTCTAGGTTTGCTAATTTAATTAAACACCCCAACATATAAAATGACAAAAACACCCCCACCACCCGTAATGCCAAATTTCGGCCCACCGCCGGAATCTGGCCAGAAAATTGTGTTACGACACAAACCGGTCGGATCTGTGTCATAACGCGTTGTTATGGCCTTTTTTGGCCAGATCCACCAGGATATGGTTGGAAAAGTCCAGATCTAAGGCCAGTTATGGTCGTCGATGGCCGGAAAAGGCCAAAGAAGTCTATCTTTGGCCGTCGCTGAAGGCCAGATCGGTGAACTACCGGCCAGTTCTGGTCGTGGTGTAGGCCGTTGTACAGATTTCAGCAACCACCGACAGTGGTTGACGGAATCTGGCAAGTATGGGTTGATGGGGGTGTTTTTGTTAATTTTTAAACTTTTTTTCTGGAGGTATTTAATGAAATTAATAAACTTAAGGGGTCTAAAAATTAATTAAAAATATAGTAATATTTCTAGAATAATGTATCAAACAATATTTGGATAATATGATTGGGAATATGGGTAGAAATAGGAAGCCAAACGCACCCGTGATTTTTTTTTTTCCCGTATTCTCTCTTTCTCATTTCCTCTTCTCTTATCTCATACTTTTTTTTTCATTTGGTTGGATTAATCAAGAAAAACCAGTCCTTTGAAAGTCACGATATAAGATTATGCAATACTTTCAGAATATGAAAAATCGTCGAAGAAAATTATAGAATTGAAAATTTAGTATATATAATTTTTAAAATTAAATTTTTAGATTATACTTTATTATGTGTACTATTTCAGTGTATTTTTTATAGTAAATTCATCTAGTTAGATCTTTTGACCAAATCTTGACTAGGCTGTGTATGTGAATCCCAAGGCGAAAAGTCATTGAATTCAGTAATAGTTCTCCCCTCAACATCATTGAGGGAGATGAACTGTGATCCAGGATTATTTCTGTAAAATAGGCTGCAAAACAAACATTGAATTTCGCAAACTTTTTTATAAAATTTTGTATGTCATTGTCGGTGAAAAAATAATCCTTTCATTGGATTTTTCATAACTGACTACCTGCAATCCCGGAATGCTTTCAGCAACGTACTTCAAGTTTCATCAGGGGTCAGCAGAAACATTCCAAATGGGAAAAAGATCAACACTACGGCAAGTAAATGAAGCACAAGGAGCATGGAAAGAACAGCAACTAATATGTACAGCACGGTGAGGGTGAAATAAGATAAGAGAAACTCTCAACATGAACAAGAAGTCAAAAATGTTAATAAGGCTGCCTATATAAGTTAAATACTCTACTAACATATAAACACTATAGAGAGAAAAAGAGTGACAAAATTGACATTATTATTTGCCATCCCTCCACACTTCTTGGAGGAGTTGATATCTGACAACTTTTCGGCCCCCATGTTCCTTCGGCATCCAGTTGGGAGCTGCTGAAGTCGAATAAGAGCGGGAGTTGTCAATAGCGATGGAAGTTACAGGTGAACCCAAATCATCAAGCTCATCATCACTAGTGTAAGATTTTTTTAGCACTGTTGACCCACTCCTCTGCAAATCTTGACTTCCAACCTCTCCTATAATGCCGATCAGTGAAGCTGCAGGAGGTGGTGAATAGATTGTAGGAGCAGCTAAGCATGGGAAGATTGTCAGTGAATCCTCAGCCTCACATAGGTCCTAAATAAAAATTACAGAATGATTAGCAAAGGGGGTCCTCCCATGAAGATTCCTCCCACACCTTGAATTTGCAAGTGTAGAAATTAGAATTGTAAGTGGCAAAAAAAAAAAAAATTATGAGCTTCTTGGAAGTGGACCAACCTCAGAATCCAGGGCATCAAAAACTGCCTGTGGAATTGGTGTTGGATTAAAATCATCTGGGACAAAACTGTCAAGAACCCTCTTGATCATTTCCACACCAAATGTAGGGCATACCTTCAAACAATAAAATTCAAATGGAAAATTAGATTTATCATAAAACAAGAAGGAAGCAAACAGACAAATGCAGCAAAACTGGAGTTTTTGTCAATATATTAAGTCATATTTGAAAGAAAATCTAAAGTTTTCAGCTTCTCACCTCTTTCCTTGTGGAACCATCTGCCAGCATTTCAAATGGAAGCATCATGAGATTACTTAATGCATTGAGGAGACAAAAAGCCTTGGAAGATGTGTCACTCTCCATGCTCTTGCAATCAGAAATTTCGTTCATATGTTCAGTAGGGTCATTATCATCAATACCAAACAAATCTGTAAGCCATCTGGACCAGCTCCCTATCTAGCAACACAAAAAAAAGAAGAGCAGGATTCTTTAATCAAGAGAAAGCAGACAGTTCACGACATATTTGATACAATTCAAGGCCTTTTTATTTATTTATTTTGTCTTATTGTCATCATGCAGGGACCAGGGAGAGTTCAGCTGTAAAGTTTATGAATATAGGCATAAAGAAGTGAATGAAATGAGAAAAAAAGACGATCCCTGAAAATATAAGGATATGGACACCAGTTTTGCACATTGAGTAGAGATAATGAATCTTAATCACTTCAACAAACACCAAATTAATAAATATCATCAGGACTCACAGCATTTTTTAGTTGTGCACCCGCCCCAAAGCTTGATTTCCCGGCTGGAATAGGGAGAACTTTAGGATCACTGATGGGATCAGACACAGGATCTGTTGGCATCTCTTCGGCTGATTCACGAAGAATAGCATTGAACATTGCCACATCCAATCTACCCACCAACTGCTCCATTACCTAAAGAGCGACATTTCTATTAAATTCTTTGCAACAATAGAATCTATTAGAAAATTGCAATGGAAAGATAAAGAGAGGAAGCCATTAAGACAGTAAGTTAAACAATTCTGCAAAAGATCCAACTGTGCTACCATATTATATTGTGATTATACACACATCAACCAGCAAATACACCAGAGAGCATGTTTTGAGGACTGGAAGTAAAATACAGGATACAAGCAGGTGAAATAGCCCATGGAACAATATCTAACTGTGCTTGCACATTATATTGGGAAATATACAAATATTTTTCACAATCATAGAAACCAGTTATCCCCGAGGTAAGTGATGAAAGAGGTCCAAGAATCAATATCCACACATACCAACCTTAGAGGGGGATCAATTTATCTTTGTGCATGGGGAAGGGTGGGGTGGGGAGCATGTAAGTTAAAAATGAAAAATGAGAATAAGACAAACCACTGGATATACAAGAAAAAGCATGTTTTAAGAAGGAAAGAAAGGGAAATATTATATATCAACATAGTCCCAGCAGGCTTTATAAAGAAACATTATTATATCAACATAGTCCCAGCAGGCTTTATAAAGAAACATTATTGCACATGACAGTAAAATTAAGTATGCCAATCAGATAACTTCACCAAGAGCTTCGATCAGATAATAGTACTCCACAAGTAACTGTAAGAAAGAAGTTTCTTTCTCTCCTTTTTTTTTTTTTTTTTTTTGGATGACTCCACTGCTAACATGTAAGTAAAATCAGTCTTATTAATAAAATATCTGGATTGTTGTCAGGTGAAGTTTGACATTCTGTGGATATATGTGGCCACAGAACGCATTTCTATCATTGACGATGAGCACCAAATCATCAACAGTGCAATTATACCATATATTGGTATCAAATTCAATGATATAACAGACAAAAAGATTACCTTACAGGGACTCATATATAGGCATAACCATTGAAGATAGAAACTAAAGCACAAAGAACTTGTAAGGATGGGCTTCTGCCTATCACTTTCTCAGGAAAACAAACCCACATGTTTTATACAAATATTAGTGGTACTGCACATTAAGATATAACATATAATTAATCATGCAAAGAACTCAAATTCGTAATGCGAGTCAAGGAAGAAAATTACTAGAGATAGACATACCAACTTAGCCAGCACCGGCAAGCAGCCACAGTCATGCCCTCCTGCTCGAATAGGACAAAGCCGTTCACATGCATCTTTGAAAGCCTTCTTCCAGAGCTCAACAGAAAAAATTCCTTGCTCTTGATCTCCCAATCCAGACCTCTTCCCAGAGGTTTTCCTTGAGCCTGAGCCCTTTGCAGCTGCAGACTGCATATGTGGAGTGAAAGTCTGGAGAGTTTGAAACATGAAACTATATTAAGCATGACAGGTGATGACTATGATTTAAACCAAAACTGGGAGAAATAAACAGCCACAACAGAAAGTGTAAATGAGAAAAAAAGAAAGACTTGACCTGCCACCAAACCGACTCAATGATTCGGGAAAATATCCAAGCTTCAAACTTCTCCAATGCAACTACAAATGTTTGAGGGTCCCCCCAATCATCAGAACCTTCAATTGAAGGATTGCGTTCTTCTTTGGTAGGAGCGCAATCACCATTATTCTTAGTGCACAGTCCATCAGAAAGTTGCAACTTTTCGATTGACTTGCTGATAATTGCTCTAAGCACAACTGAATTTGACAACCAAAAAGTCAACCTGTAAGCCAAATCAAAGGAACATTGGAATGAATCATGGGAGAATTATAGAAGAGGAATATATATAATTGATTTTACATACAGGAACATGAATATGAACACATATACTGCAGATCATCTTAAAAGTTTAATTTATTTCCAAGAATATTGACAACCAAAGGGAATTTATATCACAATCTGACAGCCCTTTCAGTTGCAAATTACCTGGATTTCTATTTTCTACAGTATGCAACCTGACACTGTTCTAGAGAAATTTTTTTGAAAGCTGTAATTTCCACAATCCAACTTGTCAACTTGCTTGAGATTAAGTTTCTGAAAGTTTAATGCATACCTTGGAACATCATTCCCACATGCTTTTGAAACCAAAACTAATCCTGAAAAAGCAGCTCTAGCTGCACTTGCCCTCTTAGTTTGGGACCTTGCTTTGCAAGCATGAAGATAGAATCTAGAAAGGCGTCGTGCTGGAGCGTGAACCTTATTTATAGAACCCCCATGCTCAGCAATGACTGAATACAGACCAATCTCAAGAGCAGCAGCTTCCCTCAATTCTTCCTCAAGCATTTTGATTTTAGATTCAAGTTCAACTTTGCTGTTGGAAAATCCATTTGTTGTTTCTCCCATTGTACTCTGTGCATTACTTTTTCGGTAATTATATTTATCTTTTGCATTATTAATTTCCTTTTCCTTCCCTTTGTACTGACTATTGTTGATCAGCCCATAACCCTCAGCTGAATCATAACGTAACTGAACAGACTTAATATTCTTTAGTTTATTGCTAATAACAGTCCCACTCTGTGCTTCAAGTGAGAACCTGCTGTTGGCAATACTGTTACTCCTTAATTTGACATCCTTTTTTGCAGCATCTTGTGGTAATTTACTAACTAGTCTGTCCTCTAAAGAATTTTTCTTTACATCTAAGGTCTGATTGCCCCGTCCATCTTCTTGGTGCCTCTTCTCTTTTTCCTTCAATAGATCAACATATAAATCAGTTGTAGCAGCCTCCAGGCTATTTTTTTCATGTCTTCGAGATTTTCTACCACCCTCTAGATCAGTTGAAGAGTTCTCTACCCTTATTTGGTCCACGTTGACATGTGCCTGAATAGACACATTGGAGGATGCAACTTTTGCTGCAGGATCATTTACAGCATTTCCTGAATCAGAGAATAAGTTTGCTGATGATGAAGAGTCTGTGCTCCCATCTATATTTTTAAGGGCTTCAACCACTGGATTCACCTCTTGCTTTGCAAATGCAACACTTGAGGATAAAGCAGGCTCTCCATTAACCCTTCCCAGGCGGTCCTTAGCAAATTCTGATCCATTCTACAATGTAATCATGATAATTATAATTTAGAGCTACACAACCAGAGTTCCTAATGTGAATGAAAATACCCATAAGACCTAACACAATTACAGTTAAACTCATGCATAGTATGAATTCATACATGCAAATGATAGAATGATGTCTAGTCTCAGATAAAAACCAAAATGTTTACATGTATGGCTAAGGTAGAAATATCAAATACTGGAAACATCACGTTTACACATCTGAAATAAAATCCTGATAAAAGATTCAGCTTGAACCAAAATAAAGTAAAATGCTAGACTTAATAACAATCAATACCACAATTTAATACCTCACTTTGGCTAAAAGGCCTGAAATTCAGCAAGCCAAACCCACAGCTAGAATTTGAAAGCCAATACAGTGCTATACCACTAGCCGCATGATGATAAGCATTCAGGTCACATTGTCCAAAAATTCAACGTCAAATTGCAAAGCAATGCATTGGTAGGAGGATCAGAAAAGTATTACCTTATAATTTTGAGCAGTTGAGCCACTAGTAGTCCCAAAAGTAGAAGATGGAACAGTCAATGATGAATGTGATGAAACATCGTCATCATCAGTAAAAGAAGCGATCTCACATCCCTCATCATTTCCTTCATTCATCAAGTCAGAAAAAGATCCACTTCCATTCTTGCCCAAAACTGACACTTCTTTGACCAAGCTGCTCTTTGGTGACGAGGAGGAGCTATCTTTGTAGAATGGCTCCATAATAAGATAAAGAACAGGTTGTGCTGTGTTCCTAAAACTCTTCTTGAAGCTAATCGGAGTGCTAACGGCAATGGCTTCCTTTATAATTCCATAATCAGCTAGGTTTATAAGAGCTGATCCCAAGAGTTGACTTTTGTCCTTTCCATTGTCATACAAGTAAAATTCTAAGCAGTTCTTCTGAAAACTATCGCGGGCAGTTCCTTTCTTTGATGCTTCCTGGCATAAAGTAACTTGAAGCCTGAAAGACTCACTAAACTCAACTTTCCCATCCCCAACCCCAGATATCAAAGACCCAGAACTCTGATCATCATTTTCCCATTGAAGCAAAACAGATTGAACAGATCTTAAAGACTGTGATGGGGGCCAAGGTCTAATCTCTTGTACATGAAAGAGATAATCAACTTGCACAGAAATGCGCTTTCGGTTCTTTGTTCTCAGTCCAAGAACCATTGTTGCAAGAAATAATGATTTTGCTCAGAGCAAGTATGAACAATCACAATGCCTTCAATTCACCAAGCCTTAGGCACTAAAAGGGATGCAGAAAAAAGAAATCAAAATGGGTAAGAAATTAAGTATTCATTAACTCAAATGCAAAACTGAACTTGAATTCAGAGCCTCGATCAAGTTCATAGACAATAAACAAAGCTATGGCGAGTTCAAATTATAAAATAAAGAGGAAAAAATAAATAAACGAAAACAGAACGTGGCTGAGTATTCACCAACAAAAAGAAAAACAATATTTTTGGAATGACCCAATCAGTTCATGCATACTATTTGTTTATACAAAAAAATAAAGTAAGCAGAATCCAACACCGAAAATTATTATATCAACCTAAAGTGGACATCACAAATGAGTAGAAAATGTCAAAATAAATCAAAAATTGCAGTAAAAAACTGCCTACCAGTATACGAAGGAGATTAAAAATACAAATCTAACCCAGTTCAAATCTCTTTAACAAATTACAAATGAGGAAATTTGAACCCAAGAGAGAGAAAAAAAAATTCACTGGATTTAAAAAAGCTAAGTTGCAAGCAAGCAACTAGATGGTGATCAAAACATTAATATAAAATAAAAAATGACAGCATCAGATCCCAAATACGTTGCAGAGCAACCACTTTGAAAACACAAATGAAGCTCAAATCTTTAAAGAAAATAAACGAACTTTACTTACACTGTTACAGATTGAAAGAGTCTCAGGGAGAGACGGAACCAAAGTTACTGTCTCACGAATGCATGTGTTTGATTGTCAAAGTCAATAATTATGCGTGTCCTTTTGAAGTGAAGGGTACATTTAAATTGTGATTAAAAGAAATAAATAAAAAATAAAAAGGAGATTGAAAAGTGAGGACATGGGAGTACACTGTGTAGGATAAGACAGAAAGGTCGCGAAAATAGGAAACCAGAGTTTTGGGCGCCTTAATTAGCTGTTCTTAAACAGAGTTCGTTTCTATTGTTTTGTAAACTGCTGCGAAATTGGTTCATTTATTGTTATTGGTTAGATTTAAATCTTTAATTTTAAGAATATTGAAAAGAAAAAGGAAACTTCTTTCCCTAGAAGGGAGAGCGACATTTTCCCACCCAAGGTTTGGCGAAACGACACTTTCCCACCCTTCAAGTTTCCAAATGACACTTTTTCACCATTTATTAGGTTTTGTTATATTTTTTATTAATACTTTACTGAAAAAACAAAAATACTCTTAAATATTTAACTTTATAAATTTTTATTATTTTTTAACTAGCCAAAAATTTAAATATTAAAAAGTCAAAAAAGAAAAAATAGTTAACCCTATCTAAACAGTTAGGAGTAATGCTACGAAATTGTTTAAAGTTAAATGACATTAATATTTATTTATTTATAATGTCATCAATATCTCATCACTATTATTCAATAATCTACTAAATTTATAATGTTTTTTCATTTTTACTAATTAACTTAGAAAATCAATATTCTTAATTAATTAAATAAACAAAGAAAAAATATATTTTTACACTTGAATTAATAAATAATCAAATAAAGACTTTGACTTAACGAAATTTTAATTTATAATAAACTATTTAAGAGTATTTTCGACTTTTCAAACAAATATTAAATAAAAACACTAACAAAACCTGATGAAACTTGGAAAAGTGTCATTTTTAAACTTGGGAAAATGTCATTTTGCCAAACCTTCGGTGGGAAAATATCTCTCTCCCTTCCTAGAATTAGAAAAGGCTTGCGTTTATAAGTAACAATAAATTGGGGAAAAAAATTTGACAACTTTAATTGGCAGTACTTGAGGTCAATTAGAATGTTTATTTATAAATTATAATTCATGCTAGAGTAAACGACTTTTTCCCACCCAAGGTTTACCATAAAGACATTCAAATCCAAAATTTATATTTTGTTTACTACCCAGAATATGCTTTTTGATTCGATGGCCAACGAAGATTAAAATTGGTCTAGACTATTGAGGTTTTTGAAGAGGGGATGCCAGAGAGTCTTTTGGCGGTGGCAAATTAGATTTTAGTGATCGAAATGGATTGAAATTTGACTTGGAGAAGACAGCTGTATGTTTCACAAATTGCTCGATTGTCGACGATTGGTGGGATTAATGAGAGCAAGGTTTGCGGGGATTTGGTGAGTGATGATCGGAGAAGATAATAAATGATGATGACTTATGATCGCAAAGATGTCGAAATCAATTGGCGATTGGTTGAAATATAAACTTTGGGTGAGAGAGTGATATTTTAAAACTTTTTAGGGTGAAAAGTATCCTTAAGGCAAACCATGGGCGGGAAAAAGTCGGATTAAACTTTTATTAGAATACGAAGCAACACCAATATGGGAAATATATAGTGAAAGATGAAGAATCAAGTCAAATAGGAAGGTTAAACGTCATATCTTGATCCTAGTGTTTGGTGTTGAAGAAATGCAAATCTCATTTTTCACTCAAAAGAAAAGGTGGTCAGTGTGAATCTAATTAATTGCATTGTTTTTCATGTCATGGTATAGTCTTTATCAAATTATAAATAAATAAATATATATTCAAAAGGCTTTATGTATCATGACTTGGACAGTTTTTTCTTGTTTTTGCAAGGTGAATTGAAAGAGGGAATCAACTTTTACTCCAATGATATTATGACACCATGTGCTTAAGGGAGATGCAAAACGGGGACATCAATTTCATTGATGAAATTATTAAAACATATAGTTGGACCATTGTTAACATATCATGCCAGCGAAATCAGTAATCAACTACAAAATAATTCTCTCAATCGCTTCAAACATTAAGTTTCATTCTTTGGTTTGGTTTGCTCTTGCAAGTCTCCAAGTTCTGACGCCTCGTTTTCCCAAAAATTACAGGATTTGAAGGGATTCAGGTTTCGAATTTGGGGATATAAGTCAAGGCCAACCTCAATCTTCCATCAGTTATAAAATCTTGGGTCAACCAAACCAAACAAGTATCAAACTTGATTTTATACCCCTGCACTCAAAGTTGCTCAGAGTTCTCTTATTGATAGCGAAAACATATGATTAGCTTTATCACATGGGAAAAATACAGATGTTATTAACAACATGCCTCTAATTTTACCAAAAAGACATGTTCAAGAAACACATCAAACAACTTTTTAAGAATCCGTGCCCAGGTAGGGGAACATTCATCATTTCTCCAGGACAGTAAATGCAGTCATAGTTTGATACAGCTTAAAAACAAACAGATCACTAGCAGGTTCACCAGATACCTGAACCACCTATCCTCCCAATATCTGGCCTAATTGCTCCACTTTTATTCCATTAATCCTTCGTAAAAGAAATTCCCTACACAACATAACAAATCTCGTTACCACACTAAGTGTAAATTATCCTCTTTATCAAAGTGGAAGTGAGTCAAATATAAAAAATTATCAAAGCATCCCAAGCGAAGAAGGACCTATTGGAAATATATTTTTAACCACAGGGACAATAAGATTTCCCTGCGCTTCTTTTCAGAATATCAACCAGATTCAATCACCCCATAGGCCCCACAGTACACAGCACACTTCCAGATGTCTAACAGATAAGTGCCGCATTGCTGAAATTACTGCTAATTTACTGAAAAATAACATGATGTCCGAAACTTTTACAAACTTCTCCTTTCTGTATATGTGCAATTTAAAGCCAAAGAGAAGCAGCACAATTTTTTTTTTCCTAAATAAGAAATAAAATTTTATATTAAGAATAATAGACTTTATTTACCATATTAAGATAACAGATAAGTGGCACAAACAAGATTTTGCATCACAGAAAAGAAAAGAGATAAACCAAATAATAGGAGTTTTATAATAATTAATTATTCAAATCACACAAGTTATTATTAAGGGAAATGCCCACTTACACATGCAGTGAAAAATCCAGAAGAAACCTGAGTAGATAAATAAACTTAAGCATGGCTGCCAGCAACTCCCTCTCTGCACGCTCCCTAATCCTTCTCTCAAGCTCAGGCCTAAAATGTCGGATGAGACCTTGAACAGGCCAAGCAGCAGCATCACCCAATGCACAGATTGTGTGCCCCTCAATCTGCTTGGTCACCTCCTGAAGCATATCAATCTCTTCCAACATTGCATCTCCAACCTTCACCTTTCCATGATCATCCAAAGCCATCCTGTCCCCTCCCTGCATGGTGTGCACTGCCCACAGCTTTCATGCTTGTAAAAGTAAGAGAGCCTTGCAATTGCATCCACAACATCGTCGATTTATCCATAACGATAACAGCGGCAGTTCCCAATCCTGACTGAACAGCCTTGAGAGCATCATAATCCATCAGCACATCATCACATATGTGTTTGGGAAGCAGGGGAACTGATGAACCCCCAGGTATCACTGCAAGTAAATTCCCCATCCCACCTCGAATACCACCACAGTGCCTCTCAATCAACTCTTTCAGGGGAATACTCATCTCCTCTTCAACTGTGCAAGGTTTGTTCACATGACCGGAGACACAAATAACTTTTGTACCAGCATTGTTCTTCCTGCCAAAACTGGCAAACCACTCTGGCCCACGCCTTAAAATGGTAGGAGAAACAGCCACAGTTTCCACATTTGTGACAGTGGTAGGGCAACCATATAAACCTGCATTAGCAGGGAAAGAGGCTTCAATCTTGGTTTCCCTTGTTTACCTTCAAGACTTTCCAAAAGAGCTGTCCTCTTCACACAAATGTAAGCACCAGCACCAAAGTGGATATGAACATCAAAATCATAACCAATCCACATGCATTCTTGCCCAATAGTCCAGCCGCATACTTCTTTTCTGGCTTTCTCAAGGTTTTTACGTTCATTTACATATTCACCCCTTATGTAAATGTAAGCGGCTGTAGCCCTCATCCCTACACCAGCAATCAAGCAACCCTCCAACAATTTGTGTGGATCATGCCGCATAATTTCCCTGTCTTTACAGGTTCCAGGTTCACTTTCATCAGCATTGACAACAAATAAGGGCGGCCATCAGATACCTTTGGCATGAAGGACCACTTTAGGCCAGATGGAAAACCTGCACCACCACGTCCTCGAAGGCCAGATTTCTTCATCCTCTCACAACCAATCAGCACCCTTGAGTACCAAGTCTTTGGTCCTATACCAATCACCCCGTTTCATGGCACCTTTGAGAAAGGGTCATGCAATCCATACAATTGGTGAAAATCCTGTCCTCATCTTTCAGGCCACCAAAATGGGTTTTCTCTGGAGGTGGGGGAGGTGGAGGAGGTTGGGGAGTGCTAGCAGTTGATGCACCTTTGAGGACTACCAATGCACCTTTTGGAGGACTACCAGATGCACCTTGTGGAGTACTACCAGATGCACCTTGAGTGCTGAGTGATCTGAAGCCTAGACCCCACTTTCACTATGACGCTGAGCCAACACTGCTCTTCGCAGGGAAAAATTCCCTTTATAGGTGCCTATTACTTTAGTAAAAGATTGATATTATGAGTCAAATAAAATCAGTTCAATTAACATCCTAAATCCACTGCAAGTATTCAAACCATTTTCTATGATCAATACATTGTATTCACCAGCTGATGGACTGAATTTCAAGAACACATACACATACAACCGCAATTACCCTCCACACAAGGGGAACACAGTGTGGAGTACATGATCAAATTTAAGGGCCAAAAGATAAAAATACATTTTAAAATGAAACTTCAATTGTTTATCCAATCTTAGAGAGGTTGCAAACTTGAGTCTAAAATTAAGTTCTCTTGATAAGAGTCGTAAATACCTCCGTTCCTGAACTCTCCCGCAACTTAAGTGTAAAATTCCAGTAAACTTAGCATAAAGAAGCTGGTTTTCATTTATACCCATGTTAATATCATTTAGCTACTACCCAAAAAAAAAAAAAAAAAAAAAAAAAAAAAAAAAAAAACAATTTAAACTGAGCCCTAGCACAACAAATGAAAATATGAGTTTCTCAACCCGGGGAAACCCAAATGACAAGTACCATAAAATCTAATTTTCTCTTCAATTGCTCTCATTTCCTCGAGTTTCTCGGCAACTAAAGTAATGACGAAAAAAGCCTACATTGGATCTAATATGGACATTATATTCAACAATCATTTCTTATCCTAGTTAATCAACAACATGGTGATAAAATACCCAATCAAAACCCTAAAGAAATAAAACATACAATCCCAAGAAAAACGAAATTGTAAATCAAAAGAAAATAGCACGTTAAAGCGGAAGAATTAGTGACGTACCATAGCATGAATTGTAGAAGAAGAGTCGGCGACTTTGCTCTACCGAGAAATCGAGATACACAGAAAAAATATAACTTAAGATTTGAAGGCGACACTACTGTGTGAAATGGGCAGTTAAGATTTGTTGATCAGAAATAGTTCGGCTCTGATCAAACATTCAACGGTTGATATTAGGCTGGGCCGGTGAGTAATGTTTGTGATGATTTTGGTTGATACGTATTAAGGCTTATGAGCGGGGAATATCAATACACGTTGCTCTCTGGGTTGGGCATTGACTCTTCATATTGGGCCCAAATTAGAGTGTTACTATTTGACTAAATGCCCCGTTATGATTACTGAAAAGCCCTCTCATAACATGCTATTCTCGCTTGGGTCCAAAAATATGTTTTTTTTTTTTTTGGTGATCCGAGGTGTTTAGGCTAGCTTACACGCACCTCGACTAATCTTCTAGGATCCTGAAGTTACCGACCAATTAAACCTCTAGTGGTCATCCCTATTAGTAACCAAGGGGAATCGAACTCAATAATTCTTGAGTAATACACCCAAGAGTCCTTATTCAACCACTCAGCCACCTAGGGGTGGTAAAAATTTGTAGTTATATTTCGAGTAAACTCTTTTTCTCACCCAAATAGTGACCTAACAACACTTTCCCACCTAAAAAGTCTAAAAATTCAACTTTACTAGCTAAAGTACAATTCTATTAGTAAATTTCGTTATAAAGAATGACAAGATAGTCAAAAGTCCATTATAAGTAAGAGAGGGATGGTCAACACCCCAACCCACAGCTCTCACCGACCGTCAGCAAACGCCTATTATGTTTTCGCATGTTTTCCCCTCTTTGCGGCTTTTTTTCGTCGTATCTGACATCGGAAAATTCTCCTCAACGGCACCAATCGAACCCCCACCCTCCACTCAGCAAAACTCTTTCCTCCACTCACCCTCTCATCTCGTCGTTTGCCGCTAGTGACCTGTCATTGCAACTGCAAGACGGTTGTATTTTTACGACCCCAACCACTTGAAAAAAGCTGTATTTTTGGTGTTGATTTGTTTGTGTTGCTTTTTGAAGTGGTTGGGTTGTCGTTGTTGTGTTTTTTCTAATCGTTAGCCTTTCCCCCATCGCTTACAAGTTACAACCTTGCTACTCTACTACGCACACTACCTAATCCATTTTATTCCCCAACCAAAAACCCAGTTTTTTTACTCTTGTAGTCACCCCAAACACCACCCCTGAGCCAACCAACACCCTTTAGACACCTAAGCACCACCCCAACACACCTCTTTGAGCCACTTGCCCCTCCCAATGACCTACTCTGCCAGCTCAACAGATTGCCCAAAGAGTTTCATCCCTGAATTCCAAAGATTGAGGAGTGATTGTGGGTGTTGGTGAGAAGGGTTTTGGTGGGGGGGGGGGGGGGGGGGCCAATAAGTGGAAAAATGGGGGGGGGTGCGATTTTTGGTGTGAAAATCGTTCAGAATTTGGGCTGAGGCACGCAAAACTTTGATTTGCAATGGTCGGCGTTGGGGGTTGATGTTTGATAAGGGTATTTTTGTCTTCACAATTAATATCACTGTATTTAACGGAATATAAAGTTTAGGTAGTAAAGTTGTATTTTGAAATTCTTTTGGTGAAAAAGTGTTATCAAACCATTATTTGACTGAAAAAAATCATTTACTCTTTTATTCCAACGCTTCATGACATGTGCTATGCTTGGACATATACAATTATCAGTAATATTTTAGGGTTTATTTCATTTAATTTACTAAGAGATCGGTTAATATAAAATGTATTCACGGTATCACAAAATCTCAAACCTTCCATTAGACTTATATTTGATATTAATGGATTTCATGAAAAAAAAAAAAACATAGAAAATAAACCTTAATATCTTATACTTTATAGAGTACAAGTGAAGTGTCGGAAAGAAATTGAGCTGATTACAAGTTCGATCAACCAAAAACAACTTTTTGTTCTAAAAGCGTTGTCTAAACAATAGAAGATGCGAATAGCTATTTATATATGTCGGATTGTCGGTTAATTCGAGGTCTAAGGTATGTATATATATTAATCTTATTTGGATAATAACTGGACATAAAGAATAACACTCATATAAAAAAGCCTATGCTGCTAATATTATCCTTTTATTATTATTTCTTATGCCTGAAAAAGTAGGACTGACGCAGAGCCCGATCAGCATAAATGATCAGAGTCTAGGCAGATCCTACAATCATTCAAATGCTACCACGTCGCATGCTGGTGTGAGTAGCATGTTCCTGCCAGTGTAGTGGGTGCATGCCAGACTGACGAAAGGTTGGAGGCCGTTCACGTGTCCAACCCCTGTACTAAACGAGGAAATCACTCGAGTGGGTGAGTAACGAGACACAAAAAAGGATTTGCATGGTATCTGTAATCACTCGCAAGTCAACTCGTTGAATGCGACCTGACCCTCCATATTAATACAATATCAGTGGACGTAAGAGTCGCTTGCTTAAGCATCCGAACCACTTTAAAACATTATTTCTTCACCTATTATTCATTTCACCACTCCCATTCGTGTGTGTCTTCTGGGCCAGTTCAACATTTTACATGTGTGTTTAATTGGTGTCCAAATCATGCATCAACATCATTATTATTATTATTATTATTATTATTATTATTATTATTATTATTATTATTATCGTGCATATTTATGAATTTCTCAATGAACCCCTTGAAATGCGTTGAAGTTAAATAAAGTAGTTGTGTTTATTGAAGAAAGCCGATGGGTGCATGTATCTATCATAAAGTGTAGACCCAACAATACTGTCGCAAAATGGTACTGCAGATAGCTTCAAAAGGTGAGGGGTCCAATGTCGTAGAACACCCCCAAAAGGAATTTGGACATCATGGAATTTAAATGCTCCATCTGTATTAATATTAGACATCCTGGAATTAAAATTAATTGAGGTCAAACAAACCTCAATCTTCCATCAGGTATAAAATCCGGGCAACCAAACCAAACAGTATCAAACTTGATTTTATACCTGCACTCAAAGTTGCTCAGAGTTCTCTATTGATAGCGAAAAAAATATGATTAGCTTTATCACATGGGAAAAATACAGATGTTATTACAACATGCCTCTAATTTTACCAAAAAGACATGTTCAAGAAACACATCAAACAACTTTTTAAGAATCCGTGCCCAGGTAGGGGAACATTCATCATTTCTCCAGGACAGTAAATGCCTATAGTTTGATACAGCTTAAAAACAAACAGATCACTAGCAGGTTCACCAGATACCTGAACCACCTATCCTCCCAATATTGGCCTAATTGCTCCACTTTTATTCCAGTATATCCATTCGTAAAGAAATTCCCTACACAACATAACAAATCTCGTTACCACACTAAGAGTGTAAACATATCCTCTTTATCAAAGTGGAAGTGAGTCAAAATATAAAAAAAATTATCAAAGCATCCCCAAGCGAAGAAGGACCTATTGGAAATAATTTTTTTAACCACAGGGACAATAAGATTTCCCTGCGCTTCTTTTCAGAATATCAACCAGATTCAATCACCCATAGGCCCACTACAGTACACAGCACACTTCCAGATGTCTAACAAGATAAGGCCGCATTGCTGAAATTACTGCTAATTACTGAAAAATAACATGATGTCCTGAAACTTTTACAAAACTTCTGCCTTTCTGTATATGTGCAATTAAAGCCAAAGAGAGCAGCACAATTTTTTTTTTTCTAAATAAGAAAAAAAATTTATATTAAGAATAATAGACTTTATTTACCATATTAAGATAACAGATAAGTGGCACAAACAAGAATTTGCATCACAGAAAAGAAAAGAGATAAACCAAATGATAGGAGTTTTATAATAATTAATTATTCAAATCACACAAGTTATTATTAGGGGAAATGCCCACTTAACACTGCAGTGAAAAAGATCCAAGAAGAAACCTGAGTAGATAAATAAACTAAGCAGTGGCTGCCAGCAACTCCTCTCTGCACGCTCCCTAATCCTTCTCTCAAGCTCAGGCCTAAAATGTCGGATGAGACCTGAACGCGCAAGCAGCCGCATCACCCAATGCACAGATTGTGTGCCCCTCAATCTGCTTGGTCACCTCCTGAAGCATATCAATCTCTTCAACATTGCATCTCCAACCTTCAACCTTTCCATGATCATCCAAAGCCATCCTGTCCCCTCCTATGGTGTGCACTGCCCACAGCTTTCATGCTTGTAAAAGTAAGAGAGCCTGCAATTGCATCCACAACATCAGTCGATTTATCCATAACGATAACAGCGGCAGTTCCCAATCCTGACTGAACAGCCTTGAGAGCATCATAATCCATCAGACACATCTCACATATGTGTTTGGGAAGCAGGGGAACTGGAAACCCCAGGTATCACTGCAAGTAAATTATCCCATCCACCTCGAATACCACCACAGTGCCTCTCAATCAACTCTTTCAGGGGAATACTCATCTCCTCTAACTGTGCAAGGTTTGTTCACATGACCGGAGACACAAAATAACTTGTACCAGCATTGTTCTTCCTGCCAAAACTGGCAAACCACTCTGGCCCACGCCTTAAATGGTAGGAGAAACAGCCACAGTTTCCACATTTGTGACAGTGGTAGGGCAACCATATAAACTGCATTAGCAGGGAAAGGAGGGCTTCAATCTTGGTTTCCCTTGTTTACCTTCAAGATTTCCAAAAGAGCTGTCTCTTCACCACAAATGTAAGCACCAGCACCAAAGTGGAATGAACATCAAAATCATAACCAGATCACCATGCATTCTTGCCCAATAGTCCAGCCGCATAAGCTTCTTTTTGGCTTTCTCAAGGTTTTTACGTTCATTTACATATTCACCCCTTATGTAAATGTAAGCGGCTGTAGCCCTCATCCCTACACCAGCAATCAAGCAACCCTCCAACAATTTGTGTGGATCATGCGCATATTTCCCTGCTTTACAGGTTCCAGGTTCACTTTCATCAGCATTGACAACAAGAATGAAGGGCGGCATCAGATACCTTTGGCATGAAGGACCACTTTAAGCCAGATGGAAAACCTGCACCACCACGTCTCGAAGGCAGATTTCTTCTCTCATTCACAATCCAATCACGCAACCTTGAGTACCAAGTCTTTGGTCCTATACAATCACCTCGTTTCATGGCACCTTTGAGAAAGGGTCATGCAATCCATACAAATTGGTGAAAATCCTGTCCTCATTTCAGGCCACCAAAATGGGTTTCTCTGGAGGTGGGGGAGGTGGAGGAGGTTGGGGAGTGCTAGCAGTTGTGCACCTTGTGGAGGACTACCGATGCACCTTTTGGAGGACTACCAGATGCACCTTGTGGAGTACTACCAGATGCACCTTGAGTGCTGAGTGATCTGAAGCCTAGACCCCACTTTCACTATGACGCTGAGCAACACTGCTCTTCGCAGGGAAAAAATTCCCTTATAGGTGCCTATCATTATAGTAAAGATTGATATTATGAGTCAAATAAAATCAGTTCAATTAACATCCTAAATCCACTGCAAGTATTCAAAACCATTTTCTATGATCAATACATTGTATTACACCAGCTGATGGAACTGAATTTCAAGAACACATACACATACAACCGCAATTACCCTCCACACAAGGGGAACACAGTGTGGAGTAACATGATCAAATTTAAGGGCCAAAAAGAATAAAAATACATTTTAAAATGAAAAAATTGTTTATCCAATCTTAGAGAGGTTGCAAACTTGAGTCTAAAATTAAGTGCTCTTGATAGAGTCGTAAATACCCCGTTCCTGAACTCTCCGCAACTTAAGTGTAAAATTCCAGTAAACTTAGCAAAAGAAGTGGGTTTCATTATACCCATGTTAATATCATTAGCTACTACCCCAAAAAAAAAAAAAAAAAAAAAAAAAAAAAAAAAAAAACAAATTAACTGAGCCCTAGCACAACAATGAAAATATGAGTTTCTCAACCCGGGAAACCCAAATGACAAGTACCATAAAATCTAATTTCTCTTCAATTGCTCTCTCATCCTCGAGTTTCTCGGCAACTAAAGTAATGACGAAAAAAGCCTACATTGGATCATAATGGACATTATATTCAACGATCATTTCTTATCCTAGTTATCAACAACATGGTGATAAAATACCCAATCAAAACCCTAAAGAAATAAAACATACAATCCCAAGAAAAAAACGAAATTGTAAATCAAAAGAAAATAGCACGTTAAAGCGGAAGAATTAGTGACGTACCCTAGCATGAATTGTAGAAGAAGAGTCGGCGACTTGCTCTACCGAGAAATCGAGATACACAGAAAAAATATAACTTAAGATTTGAAGGCGACACTACTGTGTGAAATGGGCAGTTAAGATTTGGGATCAGAAAAAGTTCGGCTCTGATCCAACATCAACGGTGATATTAGGCTGGGCCGGTGAGTAATGTTTGTGATGATTTGGTTGATACGTATTAAGGCTTATGAGCGGGGAATATGAATACACGTTGCTCTCGGGTTGGCTTTGACTCTACATATGGGCCCAAATTAGAGTGTTACTATTTGACTAAATGCCGCCTTAAATTACTAAAAAGCCTCTCATACATGCTATTCTCGCTGGGTCCAAAAATATGTTTTTTTTTTTGGTGATCGAGGTGTTTAGGTAGCTTACACGCAACTCGACTAATCTTTAGGATCCTGAAGTTACGACCAATTAAACCTCTAGTGGTCATCCCTATTAGTAACCAAGGGGAATCGAACTCAATAATCTTGAGGGAAGCACGAATGCATGTGTTTGATTGTCAAAGTCAATAATTATGCGTATCCTTTTGAAGTGAAGGGTACATTTAAATTGTGATTAAAAGAAATAAATAAAAAATAAAAAGGTGTTTGAAAAGTGAGGACATGGGAGTACACTGTGTAGGATAAGACAGAAAGGTCGCAAAAATAGGAAACCAGAGTTATGAAAAAATTGCTTTTGGTTTTGGGCGCCTTAATTAGCTGTTCTTAAACAGAGTTCGTTTCTATTGGTTTGTAAACTGTTGCGAAATTGGTTCATTTATTGTTATTGGTTAGATTTAAATCTTTAATTTTAAGAATATTGAAAAGAAAAAGGAACCTTCTTTTCCTACAAGGGAGAACGACATTTTCCCACCAAGGTTCGGGGGACGATACTTTTCCTCCCTCTAAGTTTCCAAATGTGTTAGGTTTTATTATGTTTTTTATTAATATTTTATAATAAAAAACTCTTAAATATTTAATTTTATAAATTTTTATTATTTTTTAACTTGTCAAAAATTTAAATATTAAAAAGGTAAAAAAGAAAAAATAGTTAACCCTACTTAAAAAGTTAAGAGTAATGTCATGAAATTGTTTAAAGTTAAATGATGTTAATATTTATTTATTTATAATGTTATCAATATTTTATCACTATTATTCAATAATCTACTAAATTTATAATGTTTTTTATTTTTACGAATTAACTTAGAAAATCAATATTCTTAATTAATTAAATAAACAAAAGAAAAAATGTATCTTTACATTTGAACTAATAAATAATCAAGTAAAGATTTTGACTTAACGAAATTTTAATTTATAATAAACTATTTAAGAGTATTTTCGACTTTTCAAACAAATATTAACTAAAAACACTAATAGAACTTGATGAAGCTTGAAAAAGTGTCATTTTTAAACTTGACGGATGGAAAAGTGTCATTTTTGCCAAACCTTCGGTGGGAAAATGTCGCTCTCCGTTCAGAGAATTAGAAAAGGCTTGCGTCTGTAAGTAACAATAAATTGGGAAAAAAATTTTGACAACTTTTATTAGCAGTACTTGAGGTCAATTAGAATGTTTATTTATAAATTATAATTCATGCTAGAGTAAACGACTTTTTCCCACTCAAGGTTTACCGTAACGACATTTTCCAACCCAAAATTTATATTTTGTTTACTACTCAGAATACGCTTTTTGATTCGATGGCCAACGAAGATTAAACTTGATCTAGACTATTGAGGTTTTTGAAGACGGAATGCTAGAGAGTCTTTTGGTGGTGGCAAGTTAGATTTTGGTGATCGAAATTGGTCGAAATCTGACTTGGGGAAGGTAGCTGTATGTTTCACAAATCGCTCGATTGTCGACAATTTGTGGGATTGATAGGAGCAAGGTTTGCGGGGATTCGGTGAGTGATGATCAGAGAAGATAATAAATGATGGTGACGTAGGGTCGTAAAGATGTTGAAATCAGTTGGCGATTGGTTGAAATATAAACTTTGGGTGAGAGAGTGATATTTTAAAACTTTTAGGGTGAAAAGTGTCCTTAAGGCAAACCTTGGGCAAGAAAAAGTCGGCTTAAACTTTTATTAGAATACGAAGCAACACCAATATGGGAAATATATAGTGAAAGATGAAGAATCAAGTCAAATAGGAAGGTTAAACGTCAAAATTGAGTTAGGAAAATATCTTGATCCTAGTGTTTGGTGTTGAAGAAATGCAAATCTCATTTTTCACTCAAAAGAAAAGGTGGTCAGTGTGAATCTTATTAATTGCATTGTTTTTCATGTCATGATGTAGTCTTTATCAAATTATAAATAAATATATATATATTCAAAAGGCTTTATGTATCATTACTTGGACAGTTTTTTCTTGTTTTTGCAAGGTGAATTGAAAGAGGGAATCTACTTGTACTCCAGTGAAATTATGACACCATGTGCTTAAGGGAGATGCAAAACGGGGACATCAATTTCACTGATGAAATTATTAAAACATCTAGTTGGACCATTGTTAACATATCATGCCAGCGAAATCAGTAATCAACTACAAAATAATTCTCTCAATCGCTTCAAACATTAAGTTTCATTCTTTGGTTTGGTTTGCTCTTGCAAGTCTCCAAGTTCTGGCGCCTCGTTTTCCCAAAAATTACAGGATTTGAAGGGATTCAGGTTTCGAATTTGGGGATATAAGTCAAGGCNATATCTTGATCCTAGTGTTTGGTGTTGAAGAAATGCAAATCTCATTTTTCACTCAAAAGAAAAGGTGGTCAGTGTGAATCTAATTAATTGCATTGTTTTTCATGTCATGGTATAGTCTTTATCAAATTATAAATAAATAAATATATATTCAAAAGGCTTTATGTATCATGACTTGGACAGTTTTTTCTTGTTTTTGCAAGGTGAATTGAAAGAGGGAATCAACTTTTACTCCAATGATATTATGACACCATGTGCTTAAGGGAGATGCAAAACGGGGACATCAATTTCATTGATGAAATTATTAAAACATATAGTTGGACCATTGTTAACATATCATGCCAGGGAAATCAGTAATCAACTACAAAATAATTCTCTCAATCGCTTCAAACATTAAGTTTCATTCTTTGGTTTGGTTTGCTCTTGCAAGTCTCCAAGTTCTGACGCCTCGTTTTCCCAAAAATTACAGGATTTGAAGGGATTCAGGTTTCGAATTTGGTGATATAAGTCAAGGCCAACCTCAATCTTCCATCAGTTATAAAATCTTGGGTCAACCAAACCAAACAAGTATCAAACTTGATTTTATACACCTGCACTCAAAGTTGCTCAGAGTTCTCTTATTGATAGCGAAAAAATATGATTAGCTTTATCACATGGGAAAAATACAGATGTTATTAACAACATGCCTCTAATTTTACCAAAAAGACATGTTCAAGAAACACATCAAACAACTTTTTAAGAATCCGTGCCCAGGTAGGGGAACATTCATCATTTCTCCAGGACAGTAAATGCAGTCATAGTTTGATACAGCTTAAAAACAAACAGATCACTAGCAGGTTCACCAGATACCTGAACCACCTATCCTCCCAATATCTGGCCTAATTGCTCCACTTTTATTCCAGGATATCCATTAGTAAAGAAATTCCCTACACAACATAACAAATCTCGTTACCACACTAAAAGTGTAAACATTATCCTCTTTATCAAAGTGGAAGTGAGTCAAAATATAAAAAAATTATCAAAGCATCCCCAAGCGAAGAAGGACCTATTGGAAAATTACTATTGGAAATAATTTTTAACCACAGGGACAATAAGATTTCCCTGCGCTTCTTTTCAGAATATCAACCAGATTCAATCACCCCATAGGCCCACTACAGTACACAGCACACTTCCAGATGTCTAACAAGATAAATGCCGCATTGCTGAAATTACTGCTAATTTACTGAAAAATAACATGATGTCCTGAAACTTTTACAAACTTCTGCCTTTCTGTATATGTGCAATTTAAAGCCAAAGAGAAGCAGCACAATTTTTTTTTTCCTAAATAAGAAACAAAAATTTTATATTAAGAATAATAGACTTTATTTACCATATTAAGATAACAGATAAGTGGCACAAACAAGAATTTGCATCACAGAAAAGAAAAGAGATAAACCAAATAAATAGGAGTTTTATAATAATTAATTATTCAAATCACACAAGTTATTATAAAGGGGAAATGCCCACTTAACACATGCAGTGAAAAAGATCCAAGAAGAAACCTGAGTAGATAAATAAACTTAAGCAGTGGCTGCCAGCAACTCCCTCTCTGCACGCTCCCTAATCCTTCTCTCAAGCTCAGGCCTAAAATGTCGGATGAGACCCTGAACAGGCCAAGCAGCAGCATCACCCAATGCACAGATTGTGTGCCCCTCAATCTGCTTGGTCACCTCCTGAAGCATATCAATCTCTTCCAACATTGCATCTCCAACCTTCAACCTTTCCATGATCATCCAAAGCCATCCTGTCCCCTCCCTGCATGGTGTGCACTGCCCACAGCTTTCATGCTTGTAAAAGTAAGAGAGCCTTGCAATTGCATCCACAACATCAGTCGATTTATCCATAACGATAACAGCGGCAGTTCCCAATCCTGACTGAACAGCCTTGAGAGCATCATAATCCATCAGCACATCATCACATATGTGTTTGGGAAGCAGGGGAACTGATGAACCCCCAGGTATCACTGCAAGTAAATTATCCCATCCACCTCGAATACCACCACAGTGCCTCTCAATCAACTCTTTCAGGGGAATACTCATCTCCTCTTCAACTGTGCAAGGTTTGTTCACATGACCGGAGACACAAAATAACTTTGTACCAGCATTGTTCTTCCTGCCAAAACTGGCAAACCACTCTGGCCCACGCCTTAAAATGGTAGGAGAAACAGCCACAGTTTCCACATTTGTGACAGTGGTAGGGCAACCATATAAACCTGCATTAGCAGGGAAAGGAGGCTTCAATCTTGGTTTCCCTTGTTTACCTTCAAGACTTTCCAAAAGAGCTGTCTCTTCACCACAAATGTAAGCACCAGCACCAAAGTGGATATGAACATCAAAATCATAACCAGATCCACATGCATTCTTGCCCAATAGTCCAGCCGCATAAGCTTCTTTTCTGGCTTTCTCAAGGTTTTTACGTTCATTTACATATTCACCCCTTATGTAAATGTAAGCGGCTGTAGCCCTCATCCCTACACCAGCAATCAAGCAACCCTCCAACAATTTGTGTGGATCATGCCGCATAATTTCCCTGTCTTTACAGGTTCCAGGTTCACTTTCATCAGCATTGACAACAAGATATGAAGGGCGGCCATCAGATACCTTTGGCATGAAGGACCACTTTAGGCCAGATGGAAAACCTGCACCACCACGTCCTCGAAGGCCAGATTTCTTCATCTCATTCACAATCCAATCAGCACCCTTGAGTACCAAGTCTTTGGTCCTATACCAATCACCTCGTTTCATGGCACCTTTGAGAAAAGGGTCATGCAATCCATACAAATTGGTGAAAATCCTGTCCTCATCTTTCAGGCCACCAAAATGGGTTTTCTCTGGAGGTGGGGGAGGTGGAGGAGGTTGGGGAGTGCTAGCAGTTGATGCACCTTGTGGAGGACTACCAGATGCACCTTTTGGAGGACTACCAGATGCACCTTGTGGAGTACTACCAGATGCACCTTGAGTGCTGAGTGATCTGAAGCCTAGACCCCACTTCTCACTATGACGCTGAGCCAACACTGCTCTTCGCAGGGAAAAAATTCCCTTTATAGGTGCCTATTACGTTATAGTAAAAGATTGATATTATGAGTCAAATAAAATCAGTTCAATTAACATCCTAAATCCACTGCAAGTATTCAAAACCATTTTCTATGATCAATACATTGTATTCACCAGCTGATGGAACTGAATTTCAAGAACACATACACATACAACCGCAATTACCCTCCACACAAGGGGGAACACAGTGTGGAGTAACATGATCAAATTTAAGGGCCAAAAAGAATAAAAATACATTTTAAAATGAAAACTTCAATTGTTTATCCAATCTTAGAGAGGTTGCAAACTTGAGTCTAAAATTAAGTTCTCTTGATAAGAGTCGTAAATACCTCCGTTCCTGAACTCTCCCGCAACTTCAAGTGTAAAATTCCAGTAAACTTAGCATAAAGAAGCTGGTTTTCATTTATACCCATGTTAATATCATTTAGCTACTACCCCCAAAAAAAAAAAAAAAAAAAAAAAAAAAAAAAAAAAAAAAAAAAAAAGTTTTAAACTGTGCCCTAGCACAACAATGAAAATATGAGTTTCTCAACCCGAGGAAACCAAATGACAAGTACCATAAAATCTAATTTTCTCTTCAATGCTCTCATTTCCTCGAGTTTCTCGGCAACTAAAGTAATGACGAAAAAAGCCTACATTGGATCTAATATGGACATTATATTCAACCAATCATTCTTATCCTAGTTAATCAACAACATGGTGATAAAATACCCAATCAAAACCCTAACTAAATAAAACATACAATCCCAAGAAAAACGAATTGTAAATCAAAAGAAAATAGCACGTTAAAGCGGAAGAATTAGTGACGTACCATAGCATGAATTGTAGAAGAAGAGTCGGCGACTTTGCTCTACCGAGAAATCGAGATACACAGAAAAAATATAACTTAAGATTTGAAGGCGACACTACTGTGTGAAATGGCAGTTAAGATTTGTTGATCAGAAATGTCGGCTCTGATCAAACATTCAACGGTTGATATTAGGCTGGGCCGGTGAGTAATGTTTGTGATGATTTTGGTTGATACGTATTAAGGCTTATGAGCGGGGAATATCAATACACGTTGCTCTCTGGGTGGGCATTGACTCTTCATATTGGGCCCAAATTAGAGTGTTACTATTTGACTAAATGCCCCGTTATGATTACTGAAAAGCCCCTCATAACATGCTATTCTAGCTTGGGTCCAAAAATATGTTTTTTTTTTTTTTTTTTTTTTTGTGTTGTGATCGAGGTGTTAGGCTAGCTTACTGATATGAATTCTTACAACCACAATTCATACACTACCCTAATTCAACCAATTCTAACTCCACTTAGGCTAGGATTCTTCCAGCTCTTTATGACCATTCGGCTAACACTCTCCATACATACACACAACCATTAAGACAACTTAGAACAACTCCTTATATCAAACTCCAATCAACACAAAGGTACTCATGTTCAAATACACCACAAACGGATTCAAGACTATGCAAAACAAAATCCGGAAATAGAGTTAAATTGAAGCAAAAGGAAAAAACTTACAAAAAAGATGACCAAGGAATCAATCAAGCCTAAAGGAAACTCCACCACCAAGTTTGGCCAAACTTGGGTAAAGGAAAACAGAGAAAACAATTCTCAAGGTAAAGTACTATTCACTTCAATATTTAATCTCCTTTACAAAAATGATCAAGTGGCCTTTAAATAGGCTTTACAAAAATTAAGGGATTACCCTAGCAAATATTACATGATGGAAACATTAAAATAACATGAAAATTAATAAACATAAGTCTCCACCATACAAGTCAAAAGCAAGTAATACCCATTTAATGTCATGGACAACCTTTCCTAATTTAAGGACCTATGTCTTTAATAATAATTTAGGGATTTTCTCCAAAATTGAATCAAATGACATTCAAAACTTGGACTTGGGCTTAGGCCAAGGTAACTTGTTCCCACTGTTGTTCACGTTTTTTGGCCACAAAATAGGGCTGAGCTATGCCTTGGAACCTTAAGACCTCTTGGACAATTTTGTGAGCTTCTTGAGTGTTTGGGTTGCTTGGGCCGAATGTTGTCTTCATGGTGGCCTTGAGTCTTCATTGAAATTCCTGCATTTGTGATGAGCATGATGGGCTTGGATTCTCATCATTACACGCACTTCGACATCTCTAGGACTCTGAAGTTACCGACCAAGTAAACTCTAGTGGTCATCCCTATTAGTAATAAGGGGAATCGAACTCAATAACTCTTGAGTAATACACACCAAGAGTCCTTATTCGACCACTCAGCCACCCAGGGGTGGTAAAAATTTGTAGTATATTTCGGTAAAATCTTTTCTCACCCAAATAAGACCTAACAACACTTTCCCACCAAAAAGTCTAAAAATTCAACTTTACTACCTAAAGTACAATTCTACTAGTAAATTTGGTTAAAGAAAGCAAGATAGTCAAAAGTCCATTATAAGTAAGAATGGGATGGTCAACACCCCAACAACGCAGCTCACCAGACCGTCAGCGAACGCCTATTATGTTTTCGCATGTTTTCCCCTCTTGCAGTTTTTTTCGTCGCATTGACATCGGAAAATTCTCCTCAATGGCACCAATCGAACCCCCACCCTCCATTCAGCAAAACCCTACCTCTACTCACCCTCTCATCTCGCATTTGCCGCTAGTGACTTGTCATTGCAACTGCAAGACGGTTGATTTTTAAGACCCAACACTTGAAAAAAGCCGTATTTTTGGTGTTGATTTGTTTGTGTTGCTTTTTGAAGTGGTTGGGTTGTCGTTGTTGTGTTTTTTCTAATCGTTAGCCTTTCCCCCATCGCTTACAAGTTACAACCTTGCTACTCTACTACGCACACTACCTAATCCATTTTATTCCCCAACCAAAAACCCAGTTTTTTTACTCTTGTAGTCACCCCAAACACCACCCCTGAGCCAACCAACACCCTTTAGACACCTAAGCACCACCCCAACACACCTCTTTGAGCCACTTGCCCCTCCCAATGACCTAATCTGCTAGCTCAACAGATTGCCCAAAGATTTTCATCCCTGACTTCCAAAGATTGAGGAGTGATTGTGGGTGTTGGTGAGAAGGGTTTTGGTGGGGGGGATGCCAATAAGTTGAATGATGGTGATGGGGTCGATTTTTAGTGTGGAAATCGTTCGAAATTTGGGCCGAGGCACGCAAAACTTTGATTTGCAATGGCCGGCGTTGGGGGTTGATGTTTGATAAGGGTATTTTCGTCTTACTCTTTTATTTCAACGCTTCATGACATGTGCTATGCTTGGACATATACAATTATCAGTAATATTTCAGAGTTTATTTCATTTAATTTACTAAGAGATCGGTTAATATAAAATGTATTCACGAGTATCACAAAATCTCAAACCTTCTATTAGACTTCTATTTGATATTAATGGATTTCATGAAAAAAAAAACATAGAAAATAAACCTTAATATCTTATACTTTATAGAGTACAAGTGAAGTGTCGGAAAGAAATTGGGCTGATTACAAGTTCGATCAACCGAAAAACAACTTTTTGTTCTAAAAGCGTTGTCTAAACAATAGAAGATGCGAATAGCTATTTATATATGTCGGATTGTCGGTTAATTCGAGGTCTAAGGTATGTATATATATTAATCTTATTTGGATAATAATTGGACATAAAGAATACCACTCATATAAAAAAGCCTATGCTGCTAATATTATCCTTTTATTATTATTTGTTATGCCTGAAAAAGTAGGACTGAAGCAGAGCCCGGTCAGCGTAAATGATCAGAGTCTAAGTAGATCCTACAGTCGTTCAAACGCCGCTACGTCGCATGCTGGCGTGAGTAGCATGTTCCTGTCAGTGTAGTGGGTGCACGCCAGACTGACGAAAGGTTGGAGGCCGTCCACATGTCTAACCCCTGTACTAAACGAGGAAATCACTCGAGTGGGTGAGTAACGAGACACAAAGAAGGATTTGTACGGTATCCGTAATCACTTGCAAGTCAGTTCATTGAATGCAACTTGACCCTCCATATTTATACAATATCAGTAGACGTAGGAGTCACTTACTTAAGCATTCGAACCACTTTAAAACATTGTTTCTTCACCTATTATTCATTTCACCACCCCCATTCGCGTGTGTCTTCTAGGCCAGCTCAACATTTTATATGTGCGTTTAGTTGGTATCCAAATCACACATCAATATTATTATTATTATTATTATTATCGTGCATATTTATGAATTTCTCAATGAACCTCTTGAAATCAATATTATTATTATTATTATTATTATCGTGCATATTTATGAATTTCTCAATGAACCCCTTGAAATGCGTTGAAGTTAAATAAAGTAGTTGTGTTTATTGAAGAAAGCCGATGGGTGCATGTATCTATCATAAAGCGTAGACCCAACAATACTGTCGCAAAATGGTACTGCAGATAGCTTCAAAAGGTGAGGGGTCCAATGTCGTAGAACACCCCCAAAAGGAATTTGGACATCATGGAATTTAAATGCTCCATCTGTATTAATATTAGACATCCTGTTCCTGGAATTAAAATTAATTGAGGTCAAGGCCTTTTGTGTCCATTCATACTGAAATTTGTATGTTTTATACTTTTGAGAAGATGGAGGCCCCTACATGCGCTTCCTTCGTCCTCAATCCTTACATGTGTCATACCCCATTTGTCTGTATGGGACACAACGAATTAAGAGAAGCATCAATGATGAAGCCCAAGTAGAGGAGTTATACGAAGGCTCTTAGAACCACAAGGATCTCTAATCCAATATGCATTATCATATTTGATGAGTTTTATATAAAAACATTTCCGGGAGTTATTATGATTATATTCACTACATTTTTTTTTAGGTAGTCTAGATAATTAGGACGAATTGAAGACAATATAGATAGACGTACAGTCTCAAGTTTAATTTCTTATTTGAATATTCATGATTTAAATATATATCTGTCGCGGTGATGGTGGATTGCTACGTTGATCTTTTTAGAAAATTAATTGAAATACGTGTAAATTGGTTTGAACATCTTCGTAAAAAAAAAAAAAAAAATGATTATATTAATTAAATCAAGATAAGGGATTTTATTGGTTGGTTAGTTGGGGGATTTGTCAACCATCTTAACTCTCATATCAAGCAAGAATGGTCAGTAAACAGAAAACTAAAATACGGGTAGAAGAAAATTAGAAATTGCTGGCCAAAAAACAGATCTATCTAGTTATTTTATGTCGATAATATTATACTATGATCAATTAAATTGTGGAGACTCCAAGAGAACGACCTAGCTTTAAAAAATTCGGGTAAAAGTGAGTCCAATATAGCTTGAAATTGCAGGCCAAATCCGGCAACATAAGACTACAAATTTATGTTACTGGCAGCAGCAAAAGGCCAGCTAACTGATCCTGCATTGTTCAATTACTTCAATTCATGACTAAGCAAATGTGCTTATTAACATTTTTTTTTTTGGTTACCGAAGATGTCCGAGTCAAGCTTACTTGCATCTAAACTAATTTTTTGAGGTTTTGAAGTTGACGATTAGATAAATATTTTAGTGACCATCCCAATTAGGGTCTGTGAAAACTCGAATTCAGGAGTTCATGAAACATTTTTTTAACTCTTTTCCCATCATGTCACCTAATGTTTATTACATTGTAATTTGTAAATGTTGGTATTGTCAAATTACTAGCCTTACGTTCGAACGGCAAGACTTAATCATTTGGGTAGATCATTCAGAAGATGGATTCGAAGATTAACCGAAGTCTATACAAACTGATCCGGTTAAAAAAAAAAAAAAAACACCTCGATAATAATAAAAAAAAAAATGTTGGTGTTGCCACCCGCTTAAAATATTTACAGATATTGAATTAAAATTTGGAAGATTTGCAATACATAGTCGTTACGTTGAGATTTTCTTTTATTAATTTGTTATCAATCCATAAAGCTCAGGCGGCTTCAGGATATCGAAAGTCGAAACAAGAAGAATTTGGTTGAGGCTCCAGAGTGGACCTCCTGAATGAGGCTCCTAATAATGACCCAGTCAAACACATTTTAAGAATTTTAAACCAAAATTAAAAAGAATCTTAAATCCAGATCCCCTCCCCCCAATAAAACGCGTGCTTTCCATCTTTCTCCCCTGACGCTTCTCTTCTCTTCTCTCTCACTTTCACGTTTACGTGCAGAGGCCACAACAACAAGAAGCTCTACAATTCCTCCGTTCACTCAACTCAATTATAATTCACGCACACTGAACGCAAAAATTCGATGACGGTGTTTGGAAACTCCGGCAAGCAGCAGGTATTCCCGGTGAACTACGAAGCTGAGGTGTCGCAACGCCTGGTTGATGCAGCGCACGTTAGTGACTTGAAGTGCGCCAACGAGTGTATAGCCGATCCTTTTATCGACTTCAACTTCATTGGAACGGTGAGCTTGAAAGCTAAAAGAACTGAAGTCGTCTTGCACGATGAGGCGCCTCATGAAGTTCGCGTCGAGTACGAGGAGTTCAAGACTGATGTCACCGCTTTGTTCCTCGCTGCTCATGCTGGAAACTTGACACTTGTCAGAAAGTTACTGGTACTTTTGTTTTTTCAAAAATAATCTCGTTACACCAAAAAAAAAAAAAAAAAAAAAAACAAGTATCCGTTTATTTTTTCATCGTTCGTTAGCAGTTCAAATTTGATTTGAAAATCAAAGAAATCTCAGAGTTTTAACGCTCAAAATCCACAGTTTGATCTTACTATTTAAAAATGAACAAAGAGAAATGGGAGAAAAGGCTTGACAGTTGTGTTTTATCTGAAACGATATTTGAAAATAATTAATTATTATAAATCGTTGTTCCTTCATATTATCATTCCTTTAGATGAAATTAAATTGGAGAATCAGACTGAGTGTTAGTGTCTGCGTAGTTTCTGCACAATTATCAGTGACGGTGGTGGTGATATTTTATGCAAATTTGTACGCAAGCGCAAAGCTGACAGACAGATAACCTGGAAACATTTCGTGACGCATACAGATGGATTTTCGTATCTTACTGTTACTGACTTGGAAAGCTGGAAGATTTATTTCCAGAGAAGTTTTGTCCTTTTTATTTACTTTGATTTCTCCACCTTTTGTAATTGGATACATAGGGTCTCTGCAAGGGGCCCCTACAATTACAAAACATAATTAGCAAGTTAAAAAGACGACAAAAAAAAAAAAAAAAACTATTAGTTTTAGTTACGTCACTAATTTTGTAGGTTTTAATATTATTACTAATGTTTGATTACTTGTTCATGTGACAGAACTTTGGGGCCAATGTGAATCAGAAACTATTCCGAGGTTATGCAACGACTGCGGCTGTGAGGGAGTGTCACCTGGGGATACTGGATGTCCTTATTAAAGCGGGCGCATCTCAGGAGGCATGTGAGGAGGCTTTGTTGGAAGCGAGCTACTTGGGAGAGGCCAGGTCTGCTGAGTTGTTGATGAGTTCCGACTTGATTCGTCCACAAGTAGCTGTGCACGCTCTTGTTTCTGCGTGCTGCAGAGGATTTGTCAATGTTGTTGACATGCTCATTAAGGTAACTGCTGTTACAAATGTATATGCTAATGGGGTGAGCATGAAAATAAATTCTACTCGAAATCGGCGGGTACCTAGGGTTCTGGTTCTGGGTAAGAATTGGAACTGGCCCTCACAAGATAGGTTTCAGTTCCGTCACTTCAGGACCCAAAAACCGGAACCGGAACCAAAACTTGGAATAGAGTACCCTGCTAGGAACCGGTAACAGGGTACCCTGCAAGGAACCAGTAACGGGGTACCCTGTAAGGAACCGGGGTTTATATAACTAGTATACAACATTGAGGGGTTTTAACAAATTTTACCCCTAGACTATATACATAACTAGTGATTAGTGAACATTTTGGATTTTGGATATGAAGAAGCTTTAATAATTTTAATATATAGTTTTACGCTATATTAAAATTATTTGAAATATTGAAATTAATTAATAAGGAAAAAATTATATTGTCATAGAACATTTAAACAAATGGGGGTGTATTTGTAAATTTTACAGGTTTTTTTTGTCATTTTGTAAAGTTACAGGGACCAATGGATTATCTAGGGTACCTGGAACCGGAACCGGAACCGCAACCTGTGATTATCCAGGGTACCTAGAACCAGAACAGGTTCTAGCAATTGAGGAATCGAAACTGGTCGGTTCCGGTTCCTCCAAAAATCCTAGGGTACCCGGACCCGATCACCCCTAGCTATTTTACATTATCATAGGGCATAACAAAGAAGTTGGTGCTTTCTCTAATGTTTTGAAACTGTGAAATGACGTTGATGCTTTTGATTAATTGGTGGCAGTGTCGAGTAGATGTCAATGCCATTGATAGAGTGCTGCTCCGGTCTTCCAAGCCATCTCTATACGCTAATGTTGACTGTAATGCACTTGCGGCTGCTGTTGTTAGTAGACAGATACAAGTTGTTAGATTGCTGTTACAGGTAAGCATCTTTGTTCTTGATCACTAGACCTCCCCATCAAAAATACATAATTGTGGTGAAATTAGTGTGATGAAATCAATATTGATTGCTGATGAAATCACATTATGTTGTATCATAGTTTATGGATTTCAAAATATAAGCTGGCCGGGATGTGCTTGCTTACTTACCAAGTTGCTCTACAACTTGTAAAGCATGACAATGTAGTCGATTGTCCTGCTCAGAGTCCTGGGTATTATAGCAGGAGCTGGGCATATGCCACAGATTTGGATGCTCAAAACCTGTAAAAAATTGTTTTTAACACCATGTGTTACCAACATCTGTTTTTACAGCCGATAGTAGTTCAATTTTCTGTATAATGTTATTATAGTAGAATTATTTGGCTGAAATATATAATGTTTTTGGTCACTTAACACTGTAAAACAGGCTGGTGCCAAGACGGACATCAAGGTGAGACTGGGAGCCTGGTCTTGGGACATGGACACAGGAGAAGAATTTCGGGTGGGTGCTGGGCTAGCTGAGGCTTACTGCATTACCTGGTGTGCTGTGGAATATTTTGAAGCCAGTGGTGCCATCCTGCGTATGCTTTTCCGACACCTTTCTTCTAACACCCCACACTTTGGGAGGACACTCCTCCACCACGCCATACTATGCAATAACGCAAGAGCAGTAGAAGTGCTGCTAAATTGTGCTGTTGATAAAGAATTTCCAGTGAAAACAACTTCAAAAACAGAATTACGCCCCATTCATTTGGCTGCAAAGCTTGGATGTGCTAAAATTCTTCAATGCCTGATCAATGGTGGCTGCAATATCAATTCCAAAACAGCATCGGGAGAAACTGCACTTACAATTTGTGTAAGATATAAGCACGAGGAGGGCATTAAAGTTCTGGCGTCAGAAGGGGCTGATTTTGGATTGGTCAATTCTTCTGGTCAGTGTGCAACCTCTATAGCAAAATTAACCCGGTGGAGTCTTGGCTTCCAGCAAGCAGTGATAGATGTGATTCGAGCAGGGAAGGTTGTTCGTTCAAGCAATGCCTCAATATTTTCTCCTTTAATGTTTGTGACTCAAGCAAATAATGTTGAGGCATTGAAAAAACTGATTGAGCGGGCGGACATTTATCTTGATGAACAAGATGATGATGGAAACTCTGCTGCAATGATAGCTGCGGCTTCTGGCCACACTGAGGCCTTCAGGCTCCTGCTACATGCCGGAGCTAACATAAAACTGCAAAACAAGCACGGAAAGACGGCAATCAGCTTATCTGAATCAAACCACAACGGTGAAATAATCGAAAAAGTGATGCTTGAATATGCACTCGAAGAGGGACATAATGGTTCTGCTGGCTTTTATGCTCTGCATCGTGCTGCAAGACGCGGAGACTTGGATTTGGTTCAGATGTTAATTAGTAGAGGTTATGATGTTAACGACATGGACGGTGATGGATATACGTCACTCATGTTAGCAGCCAGGGGAGGCCATGGAAGAGTGTGTGAATTCTTGATTTCAAGGGGCGCAAAATGTGACATTGTGAATGCAAGAAACGAGACAGCACTTTCACTTGCAAGGAAAAACGGTTACGAAAACGACGCTGAGCGAGTTATATTAGATGAAATGGCTTTCACTCTTGTGTTGGCGGGCACTTGTGTAAAGAAGCACACCAAGTGCGGCAAAGGATCGCCCCATTACAAAGTAATGAAAATGGTGGAGTCTGCCGGGATTTTGAGGTGGGGAAAGTCTAATAAGAGAAATGTGATATGTAGGGCAGCTGAGGTTGGCCCTAGTGCCAAGTTCCGGTGGAATCGCCGCAAGAAGTTTGATACTGAAGAAGCAGGAATGTTTCATGTTGTGACTATAAAGAACAAGGAGTTGCATTTTGTCTGCCAGGGTGGCATTGAAATGGCTCAGCTCTGGGTAAGAGGAATCAAACTTCTGACTAGGCAAGCCATTTTTGGTAAGAAACAGAGGAGTGTGAATTGTTCATGAGTTGTTAATTCTATGTGAGAAATTTGGAGAAATACTTTCATCTCCTTGTATTTTTGTAGCAACTATTTCCCAATGCTATGTAAAGACTAAAGATTTAGATTACCACTTTTGCCGAAAAAGTAATTATCTTAAAACTACGAAAAAGTAATCCGGTGATGAAAAAGCAAAACGAGGCAATAATAGAGGTGATTACTAGAGTTCTTATCCGCCTGATCGTAAAAGAGCAAAAAAAGTTTTCATTAACTTATGAGTTCGAGTCCTCCAAACATTAATAAGAGTGGTTACTGGGAATCTTACTTTGATGGTGAAAGAGCAAAAAGAGTTTTTATAAACTCTAGAGTTCGAGTCCTTTTAGATACAATTCGAGTTCCCTCAAGCATTAATAGGGGTGACCACTAAAACTCTTACTCTGTCGACAATTGCAAGACCTCAAACACTTTGTGATAAAAAAAAAGAAGTAATTATCTTAAAACATTAACAGCAGGTTTTTATACTTAATTTTAAAAATATTATTGAGTTTTTCTTGATGAGAGAAACTTTTACAATTTTTGTTTTGATAGAAATATGTTTCATTAGATAAATTGTAATAAATTATACTTAAATACAATTTTTATTTTCGAATAACAAGGATACAATTTTTTTTCACAAAATTTGAATTACTTTAAAAAGAAAATTTAGGATAAAACAATAATAGTGTAAATCATAAAGAATGATTTTTTTTTTAATTTTTAATTTTTAAATATATCTAAATTAGAAAATAGAAACATAACGGGTAAAAAATGTAATTACAGAAACTATAGTGCGAACTGCAAAATTAAAAAAATTCAAAACCTCCTCCGAGAAATTCTAAACCCTGACCTCCGAAGTTTGAGTTAATTGATCGATGGCGAATCTTCCGATCACCCAGTTTGAAGAGAAGATTATAGAAACGGTAGAGCAGAATCCAGTGGTGGTGATAATTGGAGAGACGGGTTCGGGCAAGAGCACACAGCTTTCTCAAATACTTCACCGAAATGGCTACTCTAAATCCGGAATTATCGGTGTCACTCAGCCTCGCCGTGTCGCCGCAGTGTCTGTTGCAAGGTGAAACTCTTAAAAAGAGTTTTCGTTTTTCTTATGTACAGTCATTTAAGATTTAGTTTAAGTTTTTACTTGAAATATTAGGTTTTTGGTTTTTCTATACTCGCGAAATTCATAATCACATAATTAGGTTAGGCCAGAGAGTTGTGTTTGTGGATTTTTAAACCTTAAAACTACAAATATATGCTTATGTGTTTATTAAATGAGCTGTCAATATTGCATCGACTAATATGATTACTTTTATTATTGTGTTTAGACGAGTTGCACAGGAGCTTGGTGTTCCGCTTGGGGAGGAAGTGGGCTATGCAATAAGATTTGAGGATAGAACTTCGGAAAGAACCCTTATTAAGTATGTGTTTAAACTTGTTAGTGAATTCAGTTCTGGTATGATTGTCTTTCTTTGCCTAGTTTATTGTTTGCTAACTGTTGGGTTCTTTTAATCATTAGATATCTTACAGATGGAGTCCTGCTCCGCGAAAGCCTCTCTAATGCAGAGCTTAATCAGTATTCAGTAATCATATTGGATGAAGCTCATGAGAGGAGTCTGAACACGTAAGATTTTGCTTTGTGTGCTTAATTTGTGTCGTCTATTTCATTTAAGTCCAGGAAGCTTAATTTTTTATAAATAAATGAGTGGGTTTTGGGTTCCAGTATCAGTTACTTTGAGGTTTTAGTTGTGATATTGCTTGCCAAAAAATAAAAAATAGAAGCATTTACTTAATCTTTTTGAAAGCATGTCATCATATGTATCCACTATGTTTATGGGTGCATCTGTTGGCAGGGACATATTGCTGGGACTGGTGAAACGCTTGGTTAAGATGCGAGCATCCAATTTGAAGATTTTGATCACATCAGCTACTCTTGATGGTGAACAAGTGTCTAAATTCTTTTCTAATTGCCCCATACTGAATGTCCCTGGAAAGTTGTACCCTGTGGAGATATTATACAGCAAGGAGCGTCCTAAAAGTTATATTGATTCTTGTTTGAAAACAGCTATTGGTATGATTAATACTTTTGTCAACTCCATGTAATAATACTTAGAGTCTTGTGTTTACAGTTTACATGTGTATTTGATCTTTTGTGTTGTGTAAAGAAACAATTTTTGAAATATAAATGCCATAAGGAGACACTTATTTTGCACTAAACTCATTTAAATTTGATAAGGATCACCCGTGTATCCTTCCGGCTTGCTGCTATAGTGTGGAACCATTTATGTAAGTTTATATACAGAATGCAACACCATATGGTGCATTAAACCAAGTTTAAAAAGTACAGATAATGAAAGGAACTTTTGAGTACTTTTTCACCACAAGAAATTGGAATGAAAACCCACATATATTACAAGTTAATCTCAGTTTCTATGATGATACTGAGTTGCCATATTACTTGTGCCCATAATCTTTTGGTTTAGTTTCAAATTTATACTTGTTCACGATGGTTTACTAATCAATTGATAGTTACAGATATACATGTGAAGGAACCAGAAGGTGATGTTCTGATATTCATGACAGGACAGGTGAGCTTTTTGATATTGCTGTGTTGATGAATAAGATCAATATTGTAACTACTGTTGGCAGTGGATCTTAATTTTAATGTTTTTCGTACAATTTTTTTTTTTTTTTTTTTTTTTATGCTAAGATGTGGCCTTTTATAGGATGATATAGAAAAATTGGTATCCAAGTTGGAGGAAAAAGTTCGAAGCCTGGAGGAAGGGTCTTGCATGGATGCAATAATCCTTCCTCTTCATGGTTCTTTGCCGCCTGAAATGCAGGCAAGTTAATCATTGGCTTTTTTGCTTTTTCTTCTTCTGAAATTTCTCAATGAAATCAATTAAAGTTGTTATCAAACTAGTCAACCTGAAATTAGTTTTGGTTAATCGTTTTGAAGATGTTGATGTTGGGAGCTATGAACGTTCTTTAAATTTGATTGTTGATGATTTGTGTTTTCTATGACCCAACAGGTGCGTGTGTTTAGTCCTCCTCCTCCAAATTGTAGGCGTTTTATTGTTTCCACAAATATTGCTGAAACTTCCTTGACTGTTGATGGTGTAGTGTAAGCAGACTTGATACTTGCATGAAGATATGATTTGGTGATTGCATTCATCCTGTTATACATATGTTGTATCATAATTTAATTCTATTTTTGTGTCAGTGTATTTTTTAAGAGTCATATGCATTCCTTTTAGGAACCCTACATTAGTCGTGGATTTGTTTTTATAGTGTGAAACCTTGTTAGTGAAGTTATTTTTTATGATACCAAAACCATGAAGCAGATGGTAGTTTGGGAACTGTACTTTGCAGTGATATTGCACTGCTCATAAACATTTCATCTGCAGTAGTGGATTCCTTACTGCCATAGGGAGGGTCAGGTTGCTTTTCCTTTATTATTTCAACAATTGGAAGATTTTTTTTTTTTTTCTTTTTTAAATAAAGAAACTCTGAAAGATGTATTAACAAAGGGAAAATATTATGAATAGGGAATGACATAAATTCCGATAATGTGCAAGATTTGGATTTGGGTTTAAAAATCCTATTTTTCTCTTACATTATAGTTCTTTTTGGTGCATGTTATTGATATGACATAGCTTCCCCGCCACCCCCCCCCATTTGGATTTGGGTTTAAAAATCCTATTTTTCTCTTACATTATAGTTCTTTTTGGTGCATGTTATTGATATGATATAGCTTCCCCCCCACCCCAACCCCACACACACACACATGCAATCTCTTGGTAGGGGCAGTAACTATATCATCTGCAATGTTCTTTTATTTATTAGGATCAAGTTCCTTTATTTTTGCCAAATTAGGTTCTAACATTTGCAAATTATTATGTCAAACAGATATGTTATTGACGCTGGTTATGTGAAGCAACGGCAATACAACCCATCAACCGGCATGTATTCCCTTGATGTAGTTCAAATTAGCAAGTACGCAGAATACTTCTACATAATATTTTTTGCAGCATATTTTACATTTTCTAGTCATGAAATTTACATTTCTGATTAACTTTAGTCCTTTTAAATCATGTGTAATTCTTTGTCTTCTGCATGAGTGATGTGCTTGAATTTTGGTATTGAGTCTGACAAAAGTTGAACAGAGCTAAACTTCCTATTATAAATTCCAGAGAAGATTTGTTTTAAAAACACCCCTCATCAGCTGCCTTGTGCTACTTTCTTTTCTATTTTCCACCTAATTTTTTCAGCAAAATCAAATTTATTGTATCTGGTTATAGTACAGGCATGTGATATCCAATTGAGAGGGAGGATTAGAGAGCTATACCTTACCATCAACTGAAAATAAATGGGTATAAACAAAGAGAAGAAAGTAAAAGAAGGAAGAAGAAGCTGGAATTTAGGAGTATATTATAGGTCCTTCATTTTTCTCATTAGATAGCTTATTTTCTGTATTGTTTTCTAAAATGATTTTCTATAGAGACAAGGTGACTTCTTGGACATGTATCTGATAATTGTTATAATGACTCATTGAGTTTTGTGGTTACAGAGTGCAAGCTAATCAGCGTGCTGGGCGGGCTGGAAGAACACGTCCTGGCAAGTGTTACCGCTTGTACCCCTCCAAGGTGTACCAAGATGATTTTCTTGATGTAACAGTGCCTGAAATACAGCGATCTTCTCTTGCTGGCAGTGTTCTATATTTGAAATCATTGGATCTTTCTGATATCAATGTTCTCAAGTTTGATTTTCTTGATCCCCCTTCCTGTAAGAAAGCATTCTTCTGTGGTTTTTCATTGCACATGCTTATTGTTAATTTCACTGGCTGCATGTACCTCATTTTTATAATTACATGCTTCCTATTTCACGGTTGATCTTTAAGTTTTGTCAATGGCTTATTTTTCCTAGTTGACTTAGATATATTGATTGAATCTGAATGGTTTTGCTGCAGTTGAATCATTAGAAGATGCCCTAAAGCAATTATATCTTATTGATGCTATTGATGAAAATGGAACCATTACAAGTGTTGGAAGAACAATGGCTGGTACTTGATTTACCCTTCTTGTGAAGTTTATTTTAAATGTTAAGGTTTATGTTTCCACCAATCATATCTCCTCACCATCTAACGAAAACAGAATACCCCGTTGACCAACTTGTTGCTTTAACATTTACCATTTATCTTTGGTTGAAAATGTTTTTAGCTTTAATCTTTTTATTGTTTATGATTATTCTTTACTAATAGAATGGTGTAGATGACATTGGACTTATTTCAATATCTAAACTTATTTAACATTTGTGTGGTTGTATCCAGAGCTTCCTTTGGAACCTTCTCTTTCAAGAACCTTGATTGAGGCAAATGAATACAATTGCTTAGCTCAGGCTTTGACTGTAGCTGCTATGTTATCAGCAGAAACCACATTGCTCCTTAGTCGAAGGTTAATTCATCTGGAATACTTTTATGAATTGCGTTTGTCGTAAATGCTGTTAGTAGTTCTTTTGTATGCAAAAAAATTATAGGAATAACATGTCAACCCACTGTCTGTTTTCTATGCTAACATATGCTTTCCCATTATGCTGTTAGAATAGTGTGAATCATATATAGAAGAAGTCATCAGATGTCTAGAGATCGAATATCTCCTAAAGAATTAATTAAAATGACATAGGGCAATGTTTTCGTGTATCTAACATAATTTTTTATATTTGCTGAGTGTTTCATTGTCCTTTGTTGACAAGATAGCTATCACCTCGCTATCATCTGCCGTTTAGCTGGATTAATGAAAATTGATAGCTTAATATAGATATCATTTACACACTTGGTCCACTTCTGTAATTTTGCTTTATTCATACATATTATAGTTGTTTCCTGTTCCCAAAAAAAAAAAAGAAAAAGAAAAGAAAAGAAAAAGATATCATTGGTATACATAATGACAGACAGAAGGAAAATTGAAAATGAATTCCTTTGTGTAATCAATGGATATTCTTCTTTGAGGTAGTGAGAGTTCTATCTTTGCATGCAGCAACAGGACTGAGAAAAAGAGGAAACACACTCCCAGGGATCTTCCTGATGGTTCTGGTTTGGGAGATCACATCCAGTTGCTACAGATTTATGAGCGTTGGGATGAAACTGATTACGATGTTGATTGGTGCAGAGATAATGACTTGCAGGTACTTTCTTATCTTCTGCTTCATAAGACTTGATATGTAATATATATCTATGCATGTGTTCATGCACACAAATGCTCATAAGTGAATTCAAATTTATAGAAGGACTAAGTGGGCCCAATCCCAGCACATAACCTGTGGAGTGTACAAGAGCTAAACTGAAAAAGTAGAAAAAAAAAAGCAACATCTGTTAAAAATTTAAGTCCCAAGGGATAAAGCATGTAAAAATCTTAAAAGGAACCATAGTTGTTGAAATCCATAGAAAATGTTGGCCATGAACTTTAATTATATCAATTTCTTAGTAGAGTTTTCTTGATAGCATGAGCTGCTGGAATAGTCTTCGGAATATCCTTATGAATCTTAACTATATTCAGATGTTGAATAGATAATTATATATGTTGGTTTCCTTTGTACTTCAATGCAGAGGAATCTACTGGGCGTACTGAATGAGTGTGCTTTCTTGTTATTGGTTTTATAGCATATACATCTGCCTTTTGGTGATGAAGCTGAAGGAATGTAGTCTATGTATGGATGCATTGCAATTTATGTGTTCTTGTTGATATTAAAGTTGAATAACATTTTAAACTAAATTTGCAGGTGAGAGGAATGAAGTTTGTTAAAGATGTTCGGAAACAACTATCTCAGATAATGCAGAAAATAGCTAAAGGTTAGTTTCTTGGTTATTGGGCATCATATATATATATGAAACTTAAGAAAGTGTTTCTAGATACCTAAATGGGGGTATTTTAGATATTAGTCTTTTAGTTCTATCATAGTTTTTTTTTTTTTTTCTTTTATTCCCTTCTTCACACCTTATAGTTTATATTGTATGTGGGAAACAGGATCCTTAGATGTGCGAGCAAATCAAAGTCGGAAAGGAAGGCAACAGGATTATAGGAATTTGAGGAAGGCTTTGTGTGTTGGCTTTGCCAACCAGCTTGCTGAGAGAATGATTCATCACAACGGCTATCGAACTATAGGTTTTAAGCCCCAATTGGTTCAGGTACAATTTACAAGTTTAGTCTGTTTTAGGTGTATTGCCTTGTTTATTGGAGCATCAATATAACTTTGAAGAAGTCATTGCCACATTATAAACGAGAAATGCTTACTTCATCATGGCATTTGAAAAAGCATTGTATTTAATCAATAAAGAGAAATGCTAAAAATGGTTCCACTTAAGTACCGAAAATCAATGAACATTGGGAGTATGGGAATCTAGCACCAGCTGCTTGTCTGTTTTGATATTCAAGTTAGATGTTGTTTCAAATATAACAACAAATTACTATTGATGTCAGGTGCATCCATCCTCTGTGCTAAGAACAGATGAAGAAGGAATGCTGCCAAATTATGTTGTGTACCATGAGCTCATTTCTACCTCACGTCCATATATGCGCAATGTGTGTGCTGTGGAAATGCTGTGGGTTACACCCATTTTAAAGAAGCTTGAGAAACTAGATATAAACAAACTGAGGTAAGTTATTGATCTCAAATTATCTCTCAGGAGAACATGAATATATTCATAGTTTGAGGTTGCAGATGAATTTAGCCTTTTCTTTCCATTTAAAACTATATATGAACCTAGTTGACATGGAGCCCTTTTGCTTGTGAACAGTGGTGGAGTAAGTCATATTGGAGAGGGAACAGAGGAAACACTTGCGGAAGCGCCAAAAAAAGAGGTTGATGTTGCTGGGCTTTCTAATGACCGTGAAAGTAAAATTCAGGCAGCTAGGGAGCGTTTTCTTGCCCGTAAAGCAAATAAATGAGCCAAGACTTTCAATTTTTTTCATCAATGAAAGAGTTGTTGGGTGGATCTCACTACAGAGGTCAGTTCTCTCTGTTTTTTGGAAGCAAGTTATTTTGGGAGGTCTGTTGAATCAGAAGAAAGGTCTTGTGATCATTGTCTTCATTTCTTATTCTTCCTTTTCCTGTCTATTTTATTTTTCTTTTTCTGTTTCCCAACTGCATAAAACTTTATCCACAATTTTATGTTTATGATCAGCAGGCCTTGGGACCTTAATTCAAGGCAGCGTTTGTGTTGAAATTTATTTGCTTTCAACTCTAAGCAGCTCATCACTTTCCTCTGTACCTGCTCGGCATATTTCGTATCAGCTGTTTAAAAACGCTCTGATGGTAGGATGGCACTTCTCATGAAAATCTGTAATTCTAATAGAATTCTAATAGTGATATACCTTCAGTTGAAAGAAACCAAGCCTCTCCATGTATCAAATGTAGCAATGTAACTTCTGCTATTATAATTCTATTTTTCTTGACGATTACAGAGGTTGCTAATTAATTAATATAATGCCATTTTTTCGAGATTTATCCATAAATAAAATGTTATCTTCTTTGTCACCAAATTCAAACTAACATTCTGTCATAGGTAGAACCTTGGAGCCGAACAGAGACTTTCTTGAGGCTTGAGGGGCAATCCCCAAGCCAAAATTGTTTGTTCAAAATCCTTTGGCGTCGAAATTTGCCAAAATAAAAACTGTTGAAGAGATGACATTTATGATTTGCGTTTCGCATCGGCTGTGGATGGTATGATTGGCAAAATGCAGATACTTTCTAGAAGGAAAGGTTTAGTAATTGACGTTATCTTCGAGAAGGAGATGGAGTGACTTTCTCAACCAGAATCAGAATATTGGGTTTGTTATAAGTCTGTTCCACATAACACCAAGGGCAAGTTCGCACTTCAATAACATGCTCCACAACGCAGTCTGGATTGGACAAATTTCTATGCTTTGCTATTTTACAAATGGCAAACCTTCCCCATCTGATTTCTGCCGATGGAAGGTAAACTTTTATCTTTCCGTTGATTTTAAATTAAAAGTATCATTTCAGCTATGAAATTATAAACAATTGACCTAACAATCATAAGTTAGGGTTATCGTTCTCGATTGGAAATGTTCAGTTACAAATTAGGTCGAATTAACTCGCACTTTGTTTTTCTCCCCAAAAGAAGAAAATTGAAAAAAAAAAAAAAAGAAAAAATACGATCTGCGATGCAATTTTTATAATGCATGTATGTATGCGTCGACAAAAAGCGAAATTTTTTTTATAGGGTTGACTTGGCTGCTTAAACGGCCTGCTAGATCTATGATTTGTCGTAACTCTGAACCCGACCCATGTAGTTGCAATCCAGTAGTTTACTCCCTTCGTTTAAGAGATTTTAAACGCAGGATCTAACGGTGGCTATAGAATATTAGATTTAGAGGTCAAATCAATACGCACATAGCACATAGCACCTAACAATCTAACGTTGTTCGCAAGTCGCAACTAACCCACTGAAGTACCTTCACCAACTCTAAAACCTTACCAATATTAAGATAAATTCTCAATACCAACCCCCCCTGCTCTGCGTAAATCTCTCTATTCAATATTTGCACACTTGGGTTGAGCCTAAACGCAGAAATAAAGACACTGTAATAACAGACAGAAAGAGAGCTGAGGAGCAATGGCATGTTCTTCAGTGGCGTTGGAGGATGTGCCTTCGGTTGATATAATGACGGAGCTCCTTCGCCGCTTCAAGTGTTCTTCGAAGCCTGACAAGCGTCTCGTTCTCATCGGTACTATTTTATTGCTTTTTTTTTTTTTTTTGAAAAAAGAAGTTGAAATTGTTTTGGGGAATGGAGATGGTTTAGTTTTGTTTTATCTTCTATATTGCGAGGGAAGTTTGATTCTTTATGGGTTTAGTTTTGTGAGTGAGTCAAGTTGGTTCCTTTTGAGTTATACGAGCTTTTTTCTTTTCTTTTCCCTTTTTTTTTTTTTTTTGGTAAACTTTGCTACTTTTTTAAGTATATAATTCATGGGCGTTGGGTTTTTGGATCTCATACCACTAGAGGTTCAATTGTTCTGTAAATTCTTTGTTTTGAATTCATGCTCAAATGTGATGATCATATTGATGATAAATACAATAAACATAATAGTGGATGGTTCTTGTTCAACCAAATTTATTGAAGGGCAACATTTCTGAAATTTGGTCCTGTTTATTTACTCGCGAGAAAGATTTGGTGATAAAAATTTCTCTCCATCTCTTCTATAAATTATTGTTTTTCTTGTATACGATTTAGCTTTGTAGTTTGGCATAACATATGGGTGTAGTTATGGTATTTGATTGTTCTGGTGTACAAATTACGGGAATTGACTCATTGGAATTGCATGACTCATGATAAACTGGGTGACTTGGTAGGTCCACCTGGATCTGGAAAGGGAACACAATCACCAATAATAAAGGATGATTATTGTTTGTGCCATTTGGCCACTGGTGATATGCTTAGAGCTGCAGTTGCTGCAAAAACCCCGCTTGGGATTAAGGCCAAAGAAGCTATGGACAAGGTAATTTGTTCATCCTAGATATAATTTGTATTACTCTTTGTAGTACACTTATTTTGTGACTGGTCTGTATGCTTAAATTTCTTTTAATAATGCAGGGAGAACTTGTGTCTGATGATTTGGTTGTTGGGATTATTGATGAAGCAATGAAGAAGCCTTCATGTCAAAAAGGTTTTATTCTAGATGGGTTTCCAAGGACCGTGGTTCAAGCAGAAAAAGTATTTGTTTTTTTTTTTGTTTTTTGTCATATATGTTGCGATATATAGCTGTTCTCTCTATACTCTTTGGTGGCATTTTTCATCTCATTGTCGGCTTTTAACCTTTTGTTTTTCTTAACTTTTGATACAGCTGGATGAGATGCTCAAAAATCAGGGCAGCAAAATTGAAAAAGTTCTCAACTTTGCAATTGATGATTCCATATTGGAGGAGAGGATCACTGGTCGTTGGATTCACCCTTCAAGCGGTCGGACCTATCACACTAAGTTTGCACCTCCCAAAGTCCCCGGTGTTGATGATGTAAGTTGGTAGTAATGCCATACTTTTTGGATTATCTTTTTCCAGTTTTTAGTTGATGATTGGTGTTGACTGGAGTCAATAATCTTTGTGATTTAGATACCTTAGCAGATTAGCAGCTAATTAGCAGTCACATGTGTTAATTGGCAATGTTTTGTGTTTTTTGCATATTTTCTTATTTGAACTGAGCATGTGCATTTTGCACTTTTACTTTTAACTTCTTTTGACTTGTGGTGTATAATAAAAAAACTTAGGCCAAAGCTTGATCTATAACAATTACTTGTGTGGAGGCAATTAACCTATCTAGAGTTGTGGCAAATTAAGATTTCAGTATCAGCCTCCAAAATATTTTTAACCATATGTTAATGCATAAGCAGGCTTATACTTCTTAAAGTTTTATTTATCAATGTTTTTTAATTTTATACTTTAACATGCATGTCTAGAACCAAACTTATGAACATGAGGTGCTTCTGCACGTTAATTATAAGCATTTACTTGTCTTTTTAACTATAGGTCACAGGAGACCCTCTAATTCAGCGTAAAGATGATACCCCGCAAGTTCTCAAGTCAAGGCTGGAGGCATTTCACAAGCAGACCGAACCGGTAGGATTATTTCTTCCCTCTGCCCCTAACTGAGTTCATTTATCTTGGCTGACTGACTATATTGACTTGCTGTGATAAACAGAAAACTATTTATAGTTTTCTTCCCCTCATTGATCTTTGATATCTTTGTAGATCTCTAGTCTACTGACGTAGCTACCTCATTCTCTTCTTTAATATATAGTTTTACGTTTCCTTTAAAAAAAAAAAACAGAGAAGAGAGAAATAGAAAACTATTTAAGTATGAGAGTTTACGTTCTCTTATATCTGTGATTCTCTATTTCACATTGAGTCATTCTTATCTCTACGTTTGTGCATATTATGTAGATGTTTCAGTATATTGCTTTTTAAGGATATGACATAATTTCTTAAAGCCAACCTTGATTTAAATGGAGCTTAGTACTTCACCCATGGAAACATTTCACTCCACTTTTGTAAACTAATTATGAAATATAAAACAATTATAAGGACTAAAGCATAACAGATGAAAGATAAGAGACTGTTGTGAATAGGAGAACAATAGAAGGGTTGAGATTTATTTTCTTCTCATATTAGTACTGTAAAATTACAAAAGAGGGAAGGGTTTATATAATAATTCTGTCATCCCCCAAACTAATCAAAACTTGCCATTTAGCCACTAGGTGTCACAAATTGTTGCCACCTTTTACCATGTGTCAAAAGGTGGCAATGACATAATGAAAAGTGTCAATTGGTGGTAGATCCACGTATCTTTACAACACTCCCCCTTCGATCTCCGTCAAATAAAATCCATCACTTACAGATAATTATGGTTGACTTTACTTAAGAAAAACCCAGTGGGACAAAAACCTTAAGCAAAGAAACAAAATTACATGATGAATTGTATAATGGTGTTGGACATGTGGAATACTCTCTCGTGAGTGGCTAAATGACAAGTTTTGATTAGTTTGGGGGGCTGACATGAATTACTATATAAACCTTTCCATCCTTTTGTAATTTTACAGTACTAATACGAGAAGAAAATAAATCCCAACCCTTCTATTGTTCTCCTATTCACAATAGTCTCTTATCTTTATCTGTTATGCTTCAGTCCTTATAATTGTTTTATATTTCATAAATAGTTTACAATACGTGTTGCTCATTTCTTGCTGTTTTATTTAACCATCTTTGTTCATGCAGGTTATTGACTATTATACCAAGAAAGGTGTTCTTGCTGAATTACATGCCGAGAAACCACCAAAAGAAGTCACTGTTGAGGTTCAGAAGGCTCTATCATCTTAGGAGTGTTTTTCTTTCCCTTTTCTTTGTTATATGCCCCTATTTAATCCGATACTCTTATCGGATCGGCTGGTCAATGGTTTTCAAACGCATCTTTCTTGACACACTATGAGCTCTCGATTAACTTTTGAGTTCCTAGGTGTTTCATTCTCCAGGAAATAATAGTTTGCCATGAAATGATATTTTGCATGTCATCATGGCTGCATTTTCAAGTACATAAGAATGGATTTTAAAATATTCAACTTATTTCTTTATAGCCTCATCGCTTATATCCACTAAACTTCTTCTCACGTGATAAGAGAGTTGGTAAATATAAAGGTGTAGGTTGATTGTATCGCAATAATTGGTTTGCTTTATTACGTGGGCATCCAACATACCAGCCGGATGATTTTAGTGGTCAGTGCAACTCTTGGATTTATATATGGGGATTATTGTGTAAAATCGTGGCTGTACTGAGGTATTTCCAGCTTATGATAGTGGATTAGAATTCCTATATGCCTGAGAATGCGGTGAAATGATGCACCACGTTTCTTTCAATGTAGCAACTGGTCTAATGTCAAAGGAGATCCAGCTAGATGGGACTGATTCAGTAACTTGCACATCTTGTAAAGAAGAATATTAGTGTCGTGAGCATAGCTATATAAAAATATCGATTTTGGAACAGCAGATCAATGAGTGAGCTAAAACCACCGCTACATAAATTGATTTCTTAAATTGTTGAAAAAGATAGTTAAGCAGTACGTTTGACAACACAGCCACTAAGATGGTGGGGTAGAGTTTCTTGACATATACGGATATACCTAGTCTCTGCCATGGTGCATAATTGACTTGGATTGAAAATTGTCGTGTAAGTTTTTCATCCTCGATGCTTTTTCTTATCAAACAGCTTAATTTGGAAGCTAAATCCCTTTTATAAAAACCCATTTGCTCATGACTGCTGGAACCCAAGCTAGGAAGCAAATATACAAAAGATAGTTTCATTCATACTATAACATGTTTTCTCTAACAAAAATGCCTTCAACAGCATCAGTTCTATCAGCCTACACCACTTTCACCGCAACCACAATGCTTGCCCGCACTGTGCTTACTGAGGTCCAGACAATGATCGGCCAGTTGATACCCCAGAGACTACAAGAGAAGGTATTATCCAAACTTGGAGGCATTTTTGGGAAGTTCTCTGATCAACTAACAATCTTCATTGATGAATATAATGGCGTGGCCATCAATGAAATCTACCAGTCTTCTGAAATTTACTTAAGCACGAGGATTACGCCATCAGTTGAGCAGCTTAAAGTTTCCCAATCAGCAGAAGAGAAGAGCCTGTTAGTTACCGTCAACAAAGGCCAGAAGATCATTGACACATTTGAAGGAATTCAACTCACGTGGGAATTTATCTGTATTGAAACACAGAAGCCATCCCACGGCTGGAATAACGTTTCAGAAACACGTGAACGAAAATCAATTCAGCTCAGTTTTCACAAGAGATACAAGGAGAAGGTGTTGAGCACTTACCTACCATACATAGCAGAAAGAGCAAAGGCCATAAAAGAATCGAAAAAGGTGGTCAAGCTACATTCAATTACAGACTATCAAGGTTCCTGGGACTCAATTAACCTTGACCATCCATCCACTTTCGACACATTGGCAATGGATCCAGTGCTCAAGAAAGAGTTGATGGATGATTTGGACAGATTTGTGGAGAGAAGGGAGTTCTACAGGAGAGTAGGGAAGGCATGGAAGCGCGGATATTTGTTGTATGGGCCTCCTGGTACAGGCAAATCAAGTTTGATTGCAGCCATGGCTAATTATCTCAAGTTTGACATCTATGACTTGGAGCTTACAACTGTGAGGAGCAACTCAGAGCTCAGGTACCTCTTAGTCTCTACCGGGAACCGATCCATACTCGTAATAGAAGATATTGACTGTAGCACTGACTTGAAGAATCGACAATCTGGAGTATGTAACGACAATGACAGTAATGTGAGTGCATAACATACTTCTGTCATCCAAATTATCTGTTTTCTCTTTTGCGAGCTCCGAATTTTTTTTTTTTTTTAAATCCTTTGTTAAAGCATATGTGAGAGAACTAAGAATTACTATTTGCAGCTATTGAATGTTTGTTCATTTATATTGACAGTTAACACTATCTGGGTTACTTAATTTCGTGGATGGCCTGTGGTCAAGCTGTGGAAACGAGAGGATAATCGTATTCACAACGAACCATAAAGAGAGATTAGACCCTGCATTGCTGAGGCCAGGTCGCATGGACAAGCACATTCACATGTCATTCTTGACGCCATGTGCCTTCAAAACTCTTTCTTTTAACTATCTCAACATTGAAAGTCATTCTCTTTTTCCTCAAATTGAAGAACTAATAAAAGAAGTGGAGGTGACCCCGGCTGAGGTAGCTGAAGAACTGATGAAGAATACTGAGGATGCTGATGTTGCCCTTGAAGGACTCATTGAGTTCCTGGAAAAGAAGAAAGAGAATATGAAATGTAAAGTTGAAGAGGAATTAAAACAGGTCAAGGAACAAGAAAAAGAAAGTGAGAAAGTTGAGAAAGAAGGTGATAAGAAGAGAAAGGGAGTCAACAAGAACAAGAAGATGGCAAAGACAAAGAGGGCCAGAAATAGAAGATGAGGGATCATCTATCTCAAACCTCTGAAGGGATTAAAGTTTGTCAAAATAGTTTTAATATCCTTATATTTTGTAGTTTTGATTGAAATAAATAGAAAAAGGTATTTTAATTAGGTGCCAATTACTCATTGTTGCTGTTAATTGATCAATTCTTAGATTATAATGAAATGAAATTAAAAATTGAGGAATCCAAATGGTCGTGAACTGATGACGAATATAAATTGTCAGCATTTTCTATCATATTTCTTATTAATAATTTAATTAGATTGTTGGATGACATGATTGGTAGTAACCTCCGTTAATCCAAGTTTTCATAATATAACCTTGTTGATGTTTGATTTTGACACTAACTATTCGCATGTGAAAATATTAAGTGGGTTGAGAAGTCACACGTGATTATGGAAATATTAAGTTGAATAAAGGGTGAAGAACAATATTTAAAGTGGTTCGGATGCTCAAAAGGCGAATCCTACGTCCACTGATATTATATTAATGAGTGAAGTCAGGTCACTTTTAGCGAGCTGAGTTACAGTTTAGAGAATACAAGAGAGAGAGAGAAAGAGTACGCTATTAGTGAAATTAGTCAATCCCACAAATGGGAGAGAAGCCCTCTATTTATAGTGGGATGAATCAAGATAATGATAACTAAATCTGCGAGTGGGGTAGATGTCGTGCAAATCCTTCTCTGCTTCCCATTGCTCACCTGCCCGAGTGATTTCCTCGACTTGTGCAGGGATTGGACACGTGGATCGTTTCCAGCCTTTCGCCAACCTGGCGTACACCCACTACACTGGCAGGAGCATTCTACTCCCGTTATCACGCGACGTAGCTGCATCTGAGCAGTTGTAGAACCTTCTTAAGCTCTGACCACCCATGCTGACAAGGCTCTGCATCAACCCTATTTTTCCAAACATAACAGAAGTCCCCTAGTTTTTAAGGTTTGAGAATCGAACCTTGAGAATAACACAATTATGCCTTGATTTGATATGTGCCGAATGACGCCTGATCAATCTAACCTGACTGTAAGGAGGTCGCAAGAAATTTCCATATAGGCGACCTGAAATAGTCTTCTTTTGCAAGGTCTGCGACCTGGACCAGACCTTATTCAGTGCCATATTGATGAGACTCTTATCTTGACTGAGGTTCACGACCTGGTTATACTTAGCGTATTTTTTGCTGAAAGCAAGGCGTCACATCGCTTTGCAACTGACATGCGACAAAGAGTATTTTATCTAACAACCTCTTTAGATGTTATCCGTTGCGCTTTGGCAGCTCATACATTAATGAAACACCTTTTGCTCTAACAGACATGTCCTATGCGTAATAAGTGCCAGCCATGCGCATTAAATGTAAGCCATGCTGAAACAACATTCCTTATCAGAACATTAAATGCGGATGAGAGCGCATTTAATGTGGAGGAGGGAAACAAGCCGTCGCTCGATTATTTCAACAGAGGGAAGTGACAATTTGATTTCTCAAAGCGTGGCGATTACTCTTACTCGTTGATTGATGACACGTGGTCGTGATCAACGACAAGAGATGACTTCCGTCCAACCGTCGCTTGACTTCGGGAAAACCAAGTACCACTTCCTTCACTATAAAATCCCAAGCTCACCTCAAGCAATGTCACAATATTCACTTTTTCAGAAAGAGCAAGAAGCTTTTGTGAGACTAGATTTTCCATCTTTCAGATTGGTGCGCACTTAACAGTTAGAGCAGAAGGTTCAATCTTCATATTCAAGAGGTAAGGATGATTCTTTTATTACTTTCCTCTTTCTGTTTTGACGATAATCATGCGATAACGGTGAGTGTTTGTTGGTGGTTAATCGGAGAATAAGCTTTCTCCTAGGGTTTGAGTCTTTAGGGGTGGCCTCTAAGGATTTTTAGGGTTTTTTTAGGGTTAAAAAAAGATAGTGTTTACTGTTTCTTCCACATCATCGTATGAAACTTTGTATGATGACTGAGTAATTCTTGCATGTCGCTCTTTTTCAGACCGTAAAAGAAATAGACCCTTCAGTGATCAGGACAAATAAGGGAACAAGCTTGCCGGTATAGGACGCCTTAGTGGGTCCCTTATAGAAGATTCTGTCAATAGCCACAGCAGAAGAGATTCAAAGCGATAGACTAATACGCACTTAGCATAGACGTCTACCAGCATAGGACATATATAGCTCGGAATTCGCTAGAAGGAATGGCTGCGATCTCGAGAACATTTTTAAATGCGAAGCGTTGATTCCCTTCCACCCTTTCATAAGGTCGGTCCTCGATCACTTCGGGGTCGCACCGTTACAGTTGATGCCAAATGCATATATGATAGTCGTGGCTATGTATATCATATGCGGCAAGAACGGCCTAAGCGAGCTGACGTCCAATGCGTATATGATAGCCGTGGCTATGTATATCACATGCGGTGAGAACGACTTAGGCGAGCTGACCGCGCTAGAGCTCGACTGCTCGTATTATTTCAAGAAGAGTAAAGACAAGGGCTTTTTTTACCTCTCGAAGCGATTCTATGATTGAGGGAGGAATACACAGCTACCCCAGTAATGTCAGGGCATATGAGACGAAATTTTTCTTTTTTCACTATGATGGCATTTGCCAGTTTAGGGAGCCGAGTAAGTCTTCCTTTCTTTGACTTGGCGAAATTTCTTTCTTTTAATCTTTGCTGTTTCTTCGCAGTAAGCAAGACGACTAGTTATCGGCTCTCGTTGACTTCAACAGGATCACTGCTTTCGGTCTTCTGCCCGAACAGAGTCATGACTCGAGGCTGCTCGTGACAACTGCAAGCCTACAAAAATACAGCTTTTTCAATCCCGAAGTGACCTTAGAAACTTACCGAGTAAGTATCCGTAACCTTAGCCAATTTTGTTATTTACATGCAGCGAACTGTTTTGCTAACGATGTTTACATGTAGCGACCATGCCTCCTAAAGTGCCCAGGTTACTGCGATCTAGGGAGTTCACATTCCCTTGGGTTGGTGTCACAGGACCAGCCGAGATGGCCCCCAGCGGTCCCCCCATCGAAGGGACGCCGACGGAGGCACCAACTGATCAGCAGGTGCTTCTCAACCTGCGGCTGCTTGTCTTAAGTAGAAGACGATGACCCAGAAGTCTAAGAAGAGGAAGCAGCTTCGGGCCAAGGAGTCAGAGTCAGAGTCCGAGCCGGAGGGCTTGGGCATTCAGCTTGAGGGGTTGCAGCCTTACTGGGCATTCCACTCGGGAGGGCCTCCCAGGGGCGTGATCGACGTTACCATTGCCCTTGAGGGTCCGCGAACGAGGCAAAAGGAGGTCGCGGATCCTGGTAGGAGAGCGGGTAAAGAACCAGCGAGTGACACGCTACCTGTCGCAGGCGCGGATGCGCATATGCTAGACTCTATGGGGCAACTCCCGGAACACTTGTAGCCAGTGGTGTTTACCCTACTAGAGTGCTAGCTCGCAGAAGCATTCGAGCAGTTTGTGGCCTCTAACCCTGTGGACTTGATGACCATGACCTTTCAGCATCAAAGCCATGTAAAATGGCTTATCCTCGGCGAGGACTTTCTTAAATTTCCTTGCTTTTTTAATAAAAAGAAATCTAACCCTTTGTTCTCTTCGCTACGCAGTCCCTGCTCGCCATGCACCTAGCCCAGCAGAAGACTCAATTGGGGGTCGCTAAGGGGTTGGTTAAGCTGAGAGAAGAGAACTCGCGACTGAAACAAGACTTAGAAGCCACACAGACAGAGAAGAACCTATCCACCATTCAGACGAACCAATATTTGTCTGAGAGGAACGCTGTACTCCGCACGATGGATTTCCAGAAGGCCGAGCTAGAGAAGAGGGGAGAGGAGGTTAAAAAGCTCTAAAGGACAGTGGCCAAACTCACCGAGGAGGTTGGTGAGAAAGAGCTGGAGCTACGAGCGAACTCTGAGCGGGCCTTGCTAGCAGAGCAGGATAGAGCATAGCTATGGGAAGCTATTGAGAAGCAGAGGTGGGCACTTGACGCTGAACTCCAATTCTCCTAGGGTCGTGTCGCTTCGCTTCGCTAACCGAAGAGATGAAGCGACAAGAGCTAGAGATTGAGAGGAGGGCTGCCGACTGGTCGATCTAGTCCATCTATGCCCTTCGGCCAAAGAATCCCAACATAGACCTCATCGACCTCTCGGACGACTACCAGATGATCCTCGCTTCTATGTGCAGGCCGATAACGAGGAGGAAGGTCAAGGGCCTGATCCGGAGGATGAGCATCTAGAAAAGTACGTCCTGGAGGAACCAATGGCTGATCAAGCGATTGGCGACTAACCTAAAGGTACTGAGGTCGCACCTCTGGGCCCTGGGGACGAAGGCCAGTGACAGCTTCTACTTTTTACTGCTTTTTCTATGCTCGCATATATGTACTTATTTTATTTTATTTTATTTTACAATAAATAAAAAGATTGTTTCCTTAATCATTTGTGAGTACTTATAATTTTTTGTACCCCACAAATGTTACACATGTGGACACGAGGTCGCTTTCTAACTGTTTAGAATGGTATTTGTACAAATGATATTTGTGCGAACAGAAGGGTACACATGCGGGAAACGATATTCAAAAGAGCTTATGTTATTTACAAGGCTTAAAAAAGTAAAGTCTTTACAAGAGAATAAAAAATGAGTTTGGAATTACTGATAATAAGGGCGAAGATGTTCAGCATTCCAAGCTCGCGGTACTTCAGAACCGTTCAGCCTTTTGAGGTGATAAGTCCCTGGTCTTATCACTTTAGTGATGCGGTATGGGCCTTCCTAGTTCGGCCCCAATACTCCCGTACTTGGTTCTCTTGTACCAAGAAGGACTTCTTTCAGAACAAGGTCGTCGACCTGGAAGTTTCTTCTTCTAACCTTAGAGTCGAAGAATATTTTCGTGTGCTGCTGGTAGGCTGCTATCCTCAACTGAGCCTTGGTACGATGTTATTCAACTAAATCCAAACTTGCGCATATAAGCGCTTCATTGTCTGTTTCATTGAACAGGTCTCTCTGAAGTAAACCAGTTCCTACCTCTATAGGGATCATCGCCTCGCAGCCATGTGCTAGCGAGAAAGGTGTTTCTGAAGTAGAGGTTCTCGGAGTTGTCCTGTATGCCCATAAGACTTTAGGGAGGTCGTTGGCCCAATTACCCTTGGCATGCCAAGTTTGACTTTCAGAGTATGCTTGATGGTCTTGTTGACAATTTCAACCTGACCAATTGTTTGCGGTCTTGCGACTGAGGCAAACTTTTTGTGGATCCTTAGCTCATCACAAAACTGCTTGAATTCCTCGTTATCGAACTACTTCCCATTATCAGAGATGATGGTATGCGGAATTCTATAGCGGCACACAATGTTTTTGAAGACAAAGTCTTTGAGCTTTTTGGTGGTGATCGCGACCAAAGGTTTGGCCTCGGCCCACTTGGCTAAGTAATCCACTGCAACCACCACATACTTGACCCCTCCCTTACCAACTGGCATGAGTCCAATAAGATCGATTCCCCACATGGAGAATGGCCAAGGGCTAGTCATGATTATCAGCTGGTGGGAAGGAGCTCGTGGTATGTTCGTAAACCGTTAGCACTTGTCACACTTTTTCACAAAGTTGAAGGTATTTTCTTGGAGTAAGGGCCAGTAATACCCTTGACGAACAACTTTGTTGGCGAGAGATCGTGTGGCCGTGTGATTACCATAGATCCCTTCATGTATCTCCCTCATGATATAACATACTTCCTCATCGGTTACACATCGAAGGAGAAGGGCACTAAACGCTCACTTGTACAATTGATCTCCTATAAGTGTGTAACAAGCAGCTCAAGTTCGCATGGTTCTTGGCTCGATCTTGTCATTGGGAAAGGTCCCATCTCAGATATACTGAATAATTAGGGTCATCTAGGAAACCAACTCGGTCACATTCACGACCTGTTTGGGCGAGTTGATACTAGGGATCTCTATGAACCGAACAGAAATACTCTCTGGCGCATTTGAGTCCAACGACGACTTTGCCAAGGCATCCGCGATAGAATTACTGACTCTAGGGATCTGCGTGATCGTGAAGTGCTTAAATGGCTCAAGCGCGACCTTAGCTTTCTTCAAATAACTGATCATGTTTTCTTCCTTGGCCTGATATTCCTCCAAGATCTGGTTAACAACCAGCATGGAGTCGCTATGGATGCTGATCGCGGTTGATTCCATTTCTCTTGCCAACCGCAGACCAGTGAACAGAACTTCATACTCAGCCTCGTTGTTCATTGCTTTGAATCCAAACCGAAGAATGCCATGAATAAGAGTCTCTTTGGGACTAAGGAGGAGAAGGTCTTCCCCGACCCTTTTCCTGTTCGAGGATCCATCGATGTAGAGGCTCTAGGTCGATAGATTTTGAACAGTTTCTTGGGTGACTTCGCTGGCTTGTTGTTCGGATTCCTTAACCGGTTGATATGAGAATTCCAAGATGAAATCGGCAACAGCCTACCCTTTGATGGTTGCTTTCGGTCTGTACTGTAGATCAAACTGACTTAATTCCATAGCCCACTTGAGCAACTTACCCCAAGCCTCTGGTTTCTGAAGGAGTTGCTTGAGCGGATAGTTGGCAATACATAGATTATGTGAGTGTGGAAATAAGTCGCAATTTCTTGGAGGCGATTAGCAGGGCATAAGCTAATCGTTCCATTTCTGGATACCGCATTTTGGCATCCCATAGACATCTGCTCGTGTAGTATACTAGCCATTGGACCTTGTCCTCCTCCCGGATTAGAGATGCACTGACCGCATACTGAGAGACGGACAGATACGAAAAGAGAATTTCCTGAGGGAGAGGTTTAGATAAAAGAAGTGGCTTTCTGAGGTGCTCTTTAATTCTCTGGAATGCCTGTTCGCACTCGAGAGTCCATTTAAATTTCTTGTTAGCCCTGAGTATATTAAAGAATGGGAACTAGAGATCTGTTGCCTTCGATATGAAGCAATTGAGTGCTGCTATTCGCCCATTGAGACTCTGAACCTGTTTTCGGTTGGTCGAACTTTTTATATCGAGGAGAGCTTGGATCTTTTCGGGGTTGATCTCTATTCCCCTCTGGTTAACCATGTACCCCAGGAATTTTCTCGAAGATACTTCGAACGAACACTTGAGCGGATTGAGCTTTATTCTGTACCTCTGGAGTATACCGAACATCTTAGCAAGATGTGCTATGTGATCTGAAGCGACATACGATTTAACCAGCATGTCATCAACATAGACTTCTATCAATTTTTCGATCTGCCTGGAAAACATCCGATTAACCAATCGCTGGTAAGTTGCCATATCGTTCTTTAGGCTGAAGGGCATAACCTTGTAGCAATACAGCCTCTGATCTGTAAGAAAGAATGTATGCTCTTCGTCTGACGCGTACATCAGAATTTGATTGTATCTCGAGTAGGTATCCATAAAACTCAGCAGCTCATGCCCGGATGTGGCATCAACGAGTTGGTCGATTCTTGGTAAGGGAAAATTGTCTTTCGGACATGCTTTGTTAAAGTCGGTGAAATCAACGCAGGTCCGCCATTTGCCATTAGGCTTCTTTACCAAAATAAGGTTGGCAACCCAGCTTGGGTAGAGTGTCTCCCGGATGGATCCGTTTAGGAGGAGATTATCTACCTTAACTTTCAAGGCAACATATCGCTCCAGATCCATTGCTCTTCTCTTCTGGCGGACTGGCCTGACCTGATTATCGATATTCAGGGCATGGCAAATGATATTCGGGCTTATCCCAACCATGTCGGCATGTGTCCATGTGAACACGTCGATATTTTCCCTGAGAAAGCGGGTTAGGTCGCTGGCGAGCTGGGGATTGAGATTACTTCCAATTCTCAACACTTAGTTCGGCTCACTCTGATCGACTGATACTTCAGATAGGTCCTCAACCGGCTCACTAGAAGGGCATTCCTGGATATGAGGATTCATGTTATCCTTAGCTGGACTCGACTGTGGTTTGATCCGGCTGATCGTCATTGCCTGTTCGGGGATGCCAAGTGGAGTGCCTTTTCCCTTGCACGCCATCTACACTACCCTTACATAACAATCGCGAGATGCGCGTTGAGATCCGCTTACTTCCCCTATCTCTATCGGGGTGGGAAACTTTATCTTTAGATGGTAGATCGAGATGACTGCTTTGAAGTTTCTTAGTAGAGGTCGTCTCAAGATGCCATTGAAAGCGGATGAACAATCCACTACTAAGAACTCAATAATTTTGGTCACCCCGTTGGTGTCACCCAACATGATCGGGAGCAAGATCGTCCCCCTGGAGATTAGGTGATCCCCAGTGAAACCATGTAGAGGGATGGAGGCAGGCTTCAGATCGGCCTCATCTAGTTTCATCCTATTGAAAGCCCGTTGGAACAAGATGTTCACGACACTTCCATTGTCCACTAGCATTCTGTGAACTTCGCACCGCCCTATCTCGGGCGTGATGACGAGAGCATCATCATGGAGATGATGCAATCGTACTGTGTCTTTCTCAGAAAATGTGATTTCCTCCTCTCTGCGAACCTTTGTTGGTCGCGGTGTCGTGCTCATCACACTGATGAGGTCATGACAGGCTATGTGAGCGTACCTTTCATAGGTACCTTGCGAATTCCTTGCGAGATGCAGTCCCCCAAAGATGATCCCTACATTGTAGAAACCTTTGCGACCATGATGCTTCTTACCTGGTTCCTCTTAATTTTTCTCCCGAACGGGAGTAGAGTCATCGACATATTGTTTGAAGTGCCCCTGTCTAATGAGGTCCTCAATTGCTTGTTTGAGGGCTCAACATTCATCGATGTGATGCCCATTATCCCGATGATAGTGACAACATTTTTTATTGTTTTTACCTGAAGAGGGATTTTTCATCGGCTCGGGCTCTCTGAGCAGACCGGCCTCTTCTGACTTATCAAGAATAGCCAAGACTAAGGTATTCAGAGAGGTGTACTAACTCTTATCGCGATTGGACAAGGAACTAAGGCGTAGGATTTCTTGGGCTTATATCGTTGCTTTTTTCCTTTTTGATGATCGTCATTAGCCTATCTGCAATCAGCCCTCATATTCTCCCCCTAATCGGGAGCACTGCCCGAAGGACCGGGGTTGTAGAAGCGGGTGAGGGAAACATCGTCCTCAGATTGCAGCTCCTTCTACAAATCTGTCTGTGGGTGAACTCTTGTAATAATGAGAGTCCGAACAGACTCTTCATGAGTGTGAGCTACTTTATGGAGCTCCCTGTGGAACCTATCAATATAAGATTGGAAGGGCTCATCCATTTCTTGCCTTATGTTGCTCAGGTAGCTTAGAGGTATCGAGAACTTCCTATTCGCCTGGAAGTGTCTTAGAAATGTCAAGCTCATCTGGGCCACGAGCTGACTGATCTTGTTGGGAGTGACCTGAACCATCGGTTGGCATGGGAAGAAAGGGTCACTGCCAAGCAATGACATTTTGCCAAATCAGAGACTTAGTGGAGTTTCATAAGGTTGTCGAACTCGTGTAGATGATCCTGCGGATCAAAATTCTCATTGAATGCTTGCATGTCGGGCATTTTGAATCTTGACGAGAGAGGAGCGGCTAATACTATCAGAGAAAAGGGAAACGCCTCTGCGACCTGCCCTTGCTCATTTCGTTGAGCCTTTAACTGATCCAGAGCTCGTTGTAGCTCTTCAATCTGAGGCAGCGAAGCCATCTGGGGATTGCTTTCCTCAACGTGGGTTCGACCCTCATGGTTGCAGTTGAGGAAAGACCGTAGGTCGGATTTCTCCTCGCCTTGGCCGACAGTTTTGGTTAATCTCAATACACGCTGGCTAGAGCCGTGTGATGACGTTAAATGGTTCGGAGAACCTTCCCGACCTCTGCAGTGGTACGAACCGACCCGCAGACGGTGGGAATCTCCCGCGCAATGACAGTCAAAGTCCTTATTTTGGCGATAATGGGAATCTTCTTGCCTTGCACGTTTGTGGGAGTGCTCATGCGACGTGGCACAAGACGGCTTAGGCTATGACATGTCACCGAGTCGCAATGCCATGGGTATTCTACCTAGTCACCGTTCAGTGGGGTAGATGCCATGCAAATCCTTCTCTGCGTCACATTGCTCTCCTGCTCAAGTGATTTCCTCAACTTATGCAGAGATTGGACACATGGACCGTTTCCAGCCTTTTGCCAATCTGGTGTACACCCACTGCACTGGCAGGAGCATGCTACTCACGTCATCACGCGACGTGGCTATATCTGAGCGGTTGTAAAACTTTCTTAAGCTCTGACCACCTATGCTGACAAGGCTCTACGTCAGCCCTATTTTTCCAGGCATAACAAACATTTTCTTCTTCTTGTGATCTCAAGTTCTCTTTTTCCTGCTTTCAACTATCTCGACATTGAAAGTCATTCTTTTTTTTCTCAAATTGCAAAATTAATAAGAGAACTAGAGGTGACCTCGACTATGCTTGCTAAAAAACTGATGAAGAGTACTGAAGTGAAGATGCTGATATCGCCCTTCAAGGAGTCATTGAGTTCCTTGAGAAGAAGAAAGAGAATATGAAATGTGCGATTGAAGAAGAATTAAAAGAGGTCAACGATGAATAAGTAAAAGAAAAAGAAAGTTGAGGAAGAAGATGATAAGAACAGAGAGAGAGATAGTCAACAAGAACAATACAAAAAGGGCTAGAAACAGAAGAGGAGGGATCATCCATTAAATATCAAAAACTTATTTCATAGTTTTGATCGAATTAAATAAAAATTTGATTTTGATTCACTGCCAAATAAAGATTTATAGCTGTTAATGGATCAATTCTTAGATTATCATGAAATGGGCCGTGACCTGATGACACATATAACTTGTCAGCATCTGCTATTTTATTTCTTATTAAATTAATTAGATTGTCATTTTCCAATCACCATCCACATTCAGATGAAATGATTGGAAGTTAATGTCCTTTTACCAATACTAATACAATACTACTATATTCATAAAAGAAGGTCCTTGAACAAACAGAGAAAAGAAAAATTATTTCTGAATAATGCTCACACATTTCATTTATTTACAAATGACTTTATATACAAAACTGTTAAGCTTTAGCTCACTAATTACTAACTAACTAATTAAGTAACTAATCCAGCTAACTAAAACCAACTCTTAACAGCTTAACAAATAAGCTAAACTTGTTGAATTACATAAATACCCTTTCCAGATTTAATTCCTACATCCCCCCCCCCCCCCCCCCCCAGTTGGAGCTATGTGACAATCACTAAGCCCCACCTTGGACAAAAATACGTAAACTGAGGAGCAGCAAGAGGTTTAGTGAAGAAATTAGCAAGTTGCTGTGAAGAGGGAATGTGCTGGGGAGTGATGAAACCTGCCTTGAACTGATCCCGAACCACATGACAGTCAATTTCCAAGTGCTTAGTGCGCTCATGGAAAACTAGATTGGCGGTGATGTGTAGGGCAGCTCGATTATCACACCAAAGAGTGATAGGAAGTGAAAAAAAAATCAACAAGTCTTGAAGCAAATATGAAATCCATTGCAACTCACAGACTGTGGCTGCCATACTTTTGTACTCAGCTTCTGCAGAAGACTTAGAAACTGTAGTTTGTTTCTTTGTCTTCCAAGAAATAAAAGAAGAGCCAAGGAACACACAATAGCTAGTGAGAGACCTTCTGGAATCAGGGCAAGAAGCCCAATCAGCATCGCAATAAGCTGTGACAGTAAAGGAAGAATGAGCTGGGAAAAATAAGCCTTTAGAAGGACATCCCTTTAGATACCGCAGAATGTATAAAGCAGAATCCCAATGTTCTTAGCAAGGAGAATTAACAAACTAACTTAGCTGCTAAACAGCAAAGCTAATGGCAAGTCTTGTCAAATTAAGATACAATAATTTGCCAATTAATCTCCTATATTAATCAGGAGAAGATAAGAGATTGGAAGATTCTGAACTAAGCTTGCAGCCTTTGAGAAAAGGAGTAGAAACAGGCTTTGCACCAACCAAACTTGTGTCTTCAAGGATATCCAAAATGTATTTCTGTTGATTGATAAAAGTACCCTCTGAAGAGCGAGCTATTTCTATCCCAATGAAGTATTTGGCATATCCTAAGTCTTTGATAGTAAAAACAAAATGTAGATGAGCCTTAACTACACCAATATCACTTTTTGAGTTTGCAAACCTCTCCATTTTGTGCCTTAAAATAACCATCAGGGGGAAACATATAGACTTCTTTATCCAAGTAGCCATGTAAGAAGGCATTGTTAATGTCTAATTGATGTAGTGGCCAAGAATAGGCAGTAGCAATGGCCAAGAAAATTCTCACTATAACAAGCTTGGCAACCGGAGAAAAACTTTCCAAATAATCCACCCTATAAATTTGATTGTAACCTTTGGCCACTAACCTGGCCTTGTATCTATCTACACTCCCATCTGGTTTAAGTTTAATTTTATAAACCCATTTCGTGCCAATTGGTTTTTTTTTTTTTTTTTTTTTCAGGTGGTAATGGGACTAATTCCCAAGTATGGTTGGACTTTAAAGCATCAAGTTCAACATTCATAGCTTTAATCCAAGCAGGATGCCGGCAAGCTTGATGATAGGAAGTAGGTTCTTGGATTCTTGAGACATTAGCTAAGAAATTGATATATGTGTGTGACAGACAAGAAGGATCAATGAAAGGGTAAGTTAGAGGTGTATGTATTTAAGAAAAATGAGATTTATCAACAGATAAGAGCTGTTGGGAATTATGACAGTGCAACACATAATCATTCATCCATTTTGGTGGCTGTTTAGATCTAAGACTTTGCCTAGGTAGAGAATGTGCAATTGGAATAGGTGAAATGTTACTAGACTATGAATGCAGGTCTATATGATTAGGAGACAAATTTTCAGGAAGCAATGCATCAGTAATAGGTTCAGCATGCATAATAGTATCAACTCTAGGTGATGAATGAGTTTCTAACTCAGCAGAAGGTATAGAATCAGAAATGTCAAAATCAGATGTGGATTATAGGTGAGATGTGGCAGGTAAATAACTAGTTTCTGTAGGAAACAAATCTTCAAGATCAGAAGGAATTAATGGCACACATGAAGAATTGTTGGCAGTGGAGTCAGTAGAGAAAGGAAACAGATGTTCAAGAAAAACCACATCTCGAGAAACAAAAATTGTTTTAAAAGACAGATCATAAAGCTTAAAAGCTTTCTAACCTTGACTGTAACCAATGAAACAACATCTATAGCTCTTGGTGGGAATTTATCTTTATGTGGCAGTGTATTGGTTGCATAACAAAGGCAACCAAAAACCTTAAAAGAATCATAGGTAGGAATTTGTTTATACAGTAGTTCATATGGGGATTTCCACTGAAGGCTATTAATGATATGAATTGCCATGACAATGGCATGATCCCAAAACATGATAGGCATATTAGCTTGAAAAATCAGGGCTTTAGCAACTTGAAGTAGATGCCTATGTTTTCTTTTGACAATACCATTCTGCTAAGGTGTGTAGACACATGTTTTCTGATTAATGATGCCTAATGTACGAAATAGTTGCTAACAACTAGAGTTTAGAAATTCAGTTCCATTGTCTGTTCTAATGCTTTTAACTTTAGCATCAAATTGGGTATCTACAAGATGAAAGAAATTTTGTAAAGTAGTGAATGTTTGTGTTTTGTGGGAAAGAAGAAATGTCCATACTGCCCTGCTATGATCATCAACAATGGTCAGCACATACTGTGCTCCTGTAACAGATCTTACTTTATAAGGACCCCATAGATCCAAATGAAGTAAATCAAAAGGTTTAAGAGATGTAGTTCGACTTATAGGAAAAGGTAATCTGGACTATTTTGCTTTGTGACACACATCACAATCTAAAAAAGGTGCATCAATAGATTTGTCAGTAAACTGTAAATGATGCAATGCATTCAAAGAGCTGTGACCAAGTCTCTTATGCCAAAGAGATAATGAGCAATGATCCACTTTATTAGCAGAAAAAGAAGTATTACAAGTAGGAGATAAACACTTAGCTGATATAGCTTGTGTTTTTGTCTTATTACATATAGAAGAATTCCTAAAATGGAGACTGTTTTTGTCCAGAATGTATAAATTCCCAACAAGTTTCCTAACTGTTAATATTTCTTCATTTTGTAGGTCCTACAAAACACAATGTTTTGGGTAAAAAGTAAACTTAAGATTTGCACTAGCATTGAGTTTGGGTACTGAAAGTAAATTAAATTTGAAAGATGGAACATGCAGAGCATCATGAAGGGTTACTTTAGAGCTTAATAGGATATTTCCAATATGATTCACAAACTTTATGGTTCCATCTGGAAAATAGACAGGTGTAGGCTTGGTTACAGGTTTCGGTGAGTTCATAAGTTTCAAATCAACACACATATGGTTTGAAGCACCTGTACCAACAATCCATGTTCCTACTTCTAGGCAATCAATAACTTGTAAGCTATAATTCATACCTACAAAGACCCCTAGATGAGCAAAGTTCACCTTATTATTTTCCAGCTGCATTTTCCCTTTCATCAGCTTTATAACCTCTTGCTGTATAATATCAGTGAGAGATTGTCCCTGCAATCCTTTCTTTTCTTCTTCACCAATGTCCTCAAAATTCAGAGGAGAATCCATCATTTGTGCTGCCATTGCTCTACCCCAGTATTGGCTTTACCTTGCTGACCTTTCAGATCTTTATACCATTCTGGATAACCTATGATTTTGAAGCAAAACTCTCTTGTGTATCTATTTTGGTTACAAAAATCATAGTGTTTATCAACATTCCTCTTCCTATTTTCCTGTTTATTCTTATTTCCCCCATTATAGTTACTGCCATTGCTTCCATATTTCTTTGTTGAATTATTTCCTTGAGTCATCTATGCCTTAGCAAACATAGCAGAAACGCTACTTGAATCTGAAAAATTGATATGAATCTCCCTTTGTTTCTCAATTTTCAAAGCCATATAATAAGCTTTATTAACAGTAGGTAGTGGTTCAAGTACTAAAATTTGGCTTCTTAATTGATCATAAGAATCATTAAGCCTCATCAAGAATTGCATCAAACGATTCAGAGAATTAATATCATTCATCTTCTTTCCTGATCCACAATTGCAATCAGAAACTGGTAAAATGCAGTTCAACTCATCCCAAAGTTTTTTCAATTTAGTATAATACTTCGATATTGTCTCATTTCCCTGTGACACTGAAGCAATTTCCCTCTGAATTTGATAGATCAAAGGTCCATTGCTTTTACCATACTGTTCCTTAAGTTCATTTCATAGTTCTTCAACAGTAGATGTATAAAGAAAAGCACCTACTATGTCACTCAAAACAGAGTTCAATAACCATGACTTAATCATGCAATCAACCATTGACCAAAGTTCAAAATTTTTTTAATCTTGTTCTGGCCTAGGAACTTTTCCATTAATAAACCCTAACTTCTGTTTTGCACCTAATGCAATTAAAACTGATCTACTCCATGCTAGATAGTTTTAGTTACCTGTAAGTAGGAAATTCACCAGTTGCATGCTTGGATGGTCCGAATTTTGTAGCATCATGGAATTCTTTCCATTATTCGACTCCATTTCTTTCAAAACAGGACTTTCGTTAGAATTTGCTAGTGATTCTCCAGCTCCAGTATTACTTGACTCTCTCACCATGTCGAGTAATAACCAATCAGTAAAACAAAGCTTCAAAAGCTCAAAGAAGATTCAGAAGAAACCAGAATTTCTTTCCTGCTCTGATACCATGAACAAACAGAGAAAAGAAAAATTATTTCTGAATAATGCTCACGCATTTCATTTATTTACAAATGACTTTATATACAAAATTGTTAAGCTTTAGCTCACCAATTACTGACTAACTAATTAAGTAACTAATCCAGCTAACTAAAACTAACTCTTAACAGCGTAACAAATAAGCTAAACTTGTTGAATTTCCATTAATAAATCCTAACTTCTGTTTTGCACCTAGTGCAATTAAAACTGGTCTACTCCATGCTAGATAGTTTTCGTTACCTGTAAGTAGGAAATTCACCAGTTGCATGCTTGGATGGTCCAAATTTTGCAGCATCATGGAATTCTCTCCATTATTCGACTCCATTTCTTTCAAAACAAAACTTTCATTAGAATTTGCTGGTGATTCTCTAGCTCCAATATTACTTGACTCTCTTATCATGTTGAGTAATAATCAATCAGTAAAACAAAACTTCAAAAGCTTAAAGAAGATTCAGAGAAACCAGAATTTCTTTCCTACTCTGATACCATGAACAAACAAAGAAAATAAAAATTATTTCTGAATAATGCTCGTGCATTTCATTTTCATTTATTTACAAATGACTTAATATATAAAATTGTTAAGCTTTAGCTCACTAATTACTTACTAACTAATTAAGTAGCTAACTAAAACTATTAACAGCTTAACAAATAAGCTAAATTGTTGAATTACATAAATACCCCTTCCAGATTTAATTCCTACAGTCTTTGAAGTTTGCCACGTCACAGAACAAATTTAAGAAAAAAATAATGGCCCCCATCTGGAAGTCTCCAACTGGGCTCTGCTCCAAACGGCAGCTAGAGTAAGCTCTGTTTCTCTCACCGGTCGGCGTCAATAGAGCAGCAGGTGGAGTCTCAATCGCCTAAGTTTCATTTGTAAGGTAACCACGAGGTACAATTTCTTTATTCATTAATCGAATTTTTCATAATACAGTCTTTTCTTCTTCTTGTGATCGCAAGTCCTGTGTGGAAAATTATTGTTTTTTTGATATTTTTGTTAATAGGTTCGTTGAAAACTAAGAAATGAAATTAACTCCGAGAAAAGTGGAGAAACTAGGACTCCACGGCGCAGATTACCTTTCACAGAAACGACTTCCTCGTGGCTTGAGACTTAATTACACTGAAGCTGTTGCTCTCATTGCCACTCAGGTACTTATTTTCTCCCGCCAATTTCATTATTATAAGCTTAAGATAACTTTTCTATATACATTAATTCTAATGTGAGCCTGAAACAAACAAAATTGATTTTCTAGGTAATATTTTCTAGCCTGAACTTCCAACAGTTTCTTTTTGGCTGTTGATTCACTTTTTGATTTTGTTAAAAAAATGGATTATAGATTCTGGAGTTTGTTCGTGATGGCAATAAAAGTGTGGCAGAACTTATGGATGTTGGAAAGCAACTTTTAGGGAGGTATTATGTGAGTTATGTCTCTCTTGTTATTGTTTGTTTAATTTTATTTTAAGTGTAATTTAGCTGTTCTTTTTTTCTTTAACAGGAGACCAGTTCTTCCAGCCGTTCTGCATCCTTTGGATACTGTCCAGGTATTAAGTTTGAGTATTTTATATGCTAGTATTGAAGTTTCATTTTGAACCTAGCAGTATGGTTGAGTAAATGAATGTTGAACTCCTTTAAAAATTGTGGCTTCTGTTTTGCTGAAGTAAGGAAGTCTGATCGCAGGTTGAAGGAACATTTCCTGATGGGACAAAGTTGATCACTATAAATGACCCAATTGCAAGTGAAAATGGGAACTAGAGCTAGCTTTGCATGGTTCTTTCCTTCCAGGTTAGGACTTGGCTTAGTTTGTAAATTTGGTTAATTCCATAAGGACATCTGGTGTAAGCTCTCTTCGGGTACCCTTTCAAATTCTTTATTTCATCACAATAATTTTAGCTTCAAGGAAATTTTTCTGCTTGCCTTTAAACCTAAGAGTTGTTATTTGTACAGTTCATATCCTAAAAAAGATCTTTTAAAAAGAAAAGCCAAAAATAAAAAAGTTTCTCATGATGACTGGCAAACACTGTATATACATTTTTGTTTTCTTTCCCTTTAACAAATTTGTGGGCAGCTATGGCATTTACATCCTAAGTTCTAGACACTAAGTTAATTCCCAAAGAGACTTGTGGAAATTTGACCATTGATCTGGAAAATGTTTGGATAGTTGGACTTAAAAGATTGAGATTCCTGATGAGCCAGGACAGAATAATTCTTTGAAAAATTTATGGAAACAGCCTTCCATATTCATAATAGAATTGAACGTTTTCATTCCTGCTCATGTTCCTATGTGATGAAGTTTTCCTAGAAATATGTATTATTTGCTCTACATGTAAGAGTCTGACAGACTCATGAACAGTGATGGAAGAGCATTAATTTTGCAGTGCCAGCTCTAGACAAATTTCTAGAAATAGAGGATGGCAAAATTCCTGGGAGAGTTATCTCTAGAGATGGATCAATTACACTTAATCATGGAAGGAAAGCAGTAATCCTCAAATTTGTTAATACTGGAGACAGGCATTCAGGTCCTTGCCTTTCGTTCCTATTTCATATTTATATACTCTTTCCTTGGTGTGTCATCCAACTAAGGCTAATTTTACGTACAATGTTTGGCTGCGAGTCAACTTTTTACTTATTATTTGACTTGAGATTTTCAAAGACGAAACTTCTACATTACATTGATGATAATTTGGCCAAAATAAATATTTCAGATGTTTTATATTGAATCACTAGGATGGTGTTGGCAAAAATAATTTAAAAATATTTCAGGGCAAGGATCTATTCCAGAAATTACCAGCACACCAGCTGGTATCTTTATTGGTATTTTTGTCATGTAAACTTTGTTATTTTAAGTAGTAATGTGTCAAGATGCATCCTCTTTTAACTGACCTGTTTGCATTAACAAGTTGACTGGGAATTAAATTTTTTGTCTACTTATTGATCGATTAGCTTTCGCGCAGGTTGGTAGCCATTATCACTTCATTGAGGTCAACCCCTGCATGATTTTTGATCGAAGGAAAGCATATGGCATGCGCTTGAACATACCAGCAGGAACAGCTACACGATTTGAGGTTGAATCTCTTGCCTTAATTATTTCTGACATCTATAATGATCTATTTTATTGATTTCACACAATTAAGGAATTGCTTACCTTTATCTTTTGAAAATAATTCTTATCAAATGAGCATGCCTTGGTGATACCTTTACAGGCTGAATAATTTTGGCTTCTTGTATCATTGTGTAGAACTCAATCTTTGTAATTAGGACACAGTTTTTAATCAGCACAAAATAATTAGGAGAGCCACTAAAGAGATTATGCTGAAAATTCCTGAGACAAGCTTCAATGGGAGTTTAAGATAATATTAACGTTTTTGGTGGGTTTATTTTGTCAAAATCTTCTAGGGAACTTCTTAGATTTTATGAAATAGAGAGTAATGGTAGTCTGTGTTAGGAGAGAGCTGACCCCTAATTTCTCTATCATTTATGGAATATTTACGATTCCCTTATATTCATGAGCTGAGACATATCAGTGCTTTATATCAATGTTTTCTGTGCATTTTAAGTTCTTTACTGGAACATCTTTTACTTTGTCAGCCGGGGGAAAGTAAAATGGTCAAACTTGTCAGTATTGGAGGTAATCAAGTGATCACAGGTGGAAGTGGAATTGTTGATGGTCATGTTGGTGCCAAATTCACAGAAGCAATGGAAGCTGTAAGCGTTAGAGGATTTGGGAACCAAGAAGAGCCAAATGCTAGGTTTAGCATTTCTTCCAAGCAATTTTTTGCTGCTTGTTTTACTTTTATTCAAGTTATTAACAGGATTATTGATTAAGAATCCCATTCAATAGAATAACTGGTTCAACAAAGTTGCCTTAACTCAGCACTGATTCGGCAGTGAAGGTACAACTGGAGAAGGTCCTTCTTTCACCACTGTTATTACTCGGGAAGCTTATGCTAACATGTATGGCCCCACCACTGGTGACAAAATTCAGCTTGGAGATACAGACTTGTACGCTGAAATTGAAAGAGATTTTGCTGTTTATGGTGAAGAATGTGTATTTGGAGGCGGAAAAGTCATAAGAGAAGGCATGGGCCAGTCATGCACGCATCCACCAGCTGACTCTCTGGATACTGTAATAACAAACGCTGTGATCATTGATTATAGCGGAATTGTTAAGGCAGATATTGGTATTAAAGATGGTCTTATCATCACTCTTGGGAAAGCTGGCAATCCAGATATCATGAACGATGTACATCCTAATATGATAATTGGGGTAAGTTCCATCACAAAAGTGAGAATTTAGAAGCAATAATAAAGTTGTAATTTGCTAGCTGTCACCGGCACATACTAAAACCTGCTCATTTTTCTCAGGCTAACACTGAGGTTATAACTGGAGAAGGATTTATAGTAACTGCAGGGGCCATAGATTGTCACGTGCACTTCATATGCCCTCAACTGGCATATGAGGCAATTTCAAGTGGTGAGAAACATAGTGTCCAATATTTAGACATTGTGTTCGTGTAAAATGTGGATAAAGTTGGAATATGTTATACTTGTATCCTTACTTTTGAAGATATTTGTGAATTTATTTGGTAGTTGATTTTCATGTTTTTTCTTTCTCCAATGGTGAGAGTGGGGAGAAGAATGGAGATCTCACCTTGGATGTTATAAAGTTTACAATAATATCCACCTGGATAATGTAAAGAACATATCAAATTCATGATTGATGTGAAAGAATGGTTACAACCATCAAGTATGGCTTCATGGAAACACATATATTTGGATATGATAATGATTATCCTTCTGAGTGTTGCACTGGTAATGAGCCTGTTTCGTTGAATTGGTTTGATCAAAGTCAATATGGGTGTAATGAGAATATGGATGTGATGCATCTGAATTAAGATTTTTAGCAACAGTTGACTGTGGAAACAGAAACTTATAAACCAACCCATTTACAAAAGTTTTTGATGAGATTTTCACCCAAACCTTTAAATATATGTAGGCATTACAACGTTAGTGGGAGGTGGAACTGGACCTGCTGATGGGACACGTGCAACTACTTGTACACCAGCTCCATCAAATATGAAGTTAATGCTGCAATCAACTGATGACTTGCCTCTAAATTTTGGCTTCACCGGAAAGGTATGCTTATGTGTTTTTGTACTTATTTCCTATTTAATTCTTCAAGACGGTTCAAGGCAGATATCTCATCTTGTCATTATCTGATATGACCAGATGATTTATCCCAAAGATAAAAGTCTGGATGGCTTAAAGCCTTCATCTTTGAACTTTATTAGTCCTTCCATTGCTCCTTCTGCTTCATTATTCAATATCATTTGTTTCCTTCAGGGAAACAGTGCCAAACCCAATGAGCTACATGAAATAATTAGGGCTGGAGCCATGGGGTTGAAGCTGCATGAGGACTGGGGAACTACTCCTGCAGCAATAGACAATTGTTTGGCTGTTGCTGAAGGATATGACATTCAGGTTTACCTCTAACCTGAATCCTCTTAAATTATATACTTGAACAGTTTATGAGTTTACATTTAAAACAGTCTGTTTTTACCTGGTAATTGTGCAGGTTAATATCCATACTGACACATTGAATGAATCTGGATTTGTGGAACACACAATTGCTGCATTTAAAGGGAGGACTATTCATACTTACCACAGGTAGAAGTTGCATGTTGCTGTCCACCACAACACACAAATGCTCTCACTTTTGCTATATGTTTTTCAATCTTCCCGGAAATCTAATTCATAATTGGACCATTAAATGCTATTACAAAAGCAAAGTTTCGTTATTTCAAGATGCATTGTAAATGAGACTTTGCATGTAGAGATGAAATAGCCAAATTTTACTAGTTTTCCATTGTTGAAACACATCTTGGTATTGGCATCAGAAAGGCTACAATAATGCATCTTGACCCAGTTGATTGTATGATAATATGCATCCTTTTTTATGCTTTAGGTTCTTTCGCTGTCAATAAGATGAGGCAATAAGTTTTAATAGTTTTCCCATGTATCTTTAAATTGTATTACTTGTGAATAGGGTAAATCGTTGATGTACAACATCTGATTGAGAACAAGTATATTTGACTTTGTTATGAGGATGATATAGGTTGGTCATTTAAGATATATGGTCAAATTTTAAGTTTCAATGCCATAACTTTCTTTTTTGACTTAATTTCAGTTATTTTATTTCTTTCGTGTATTTTCTTAATTATTTGGCGAATTTTCCATATTAACGGTTCAATTGATTAACAATTTAAGATTAATTCATTCTAAATTGAACTTCTAAAATAGAACATGTCAGGATATTTATGATATAAATCATGATTATGAACAGATATATTACAGTTGGATTTTTCTGGTGCTATTTAATCATAATTTTATTTTAATTGCTAATAGTAATTTGCATGCCTCCTCAAAAAATGGAGTCATTGAAATCCATTGCACTAATGCTATTATTTTTCTATAATTTTGTTGATCTCTTTCTTTTTTCTTTTTCTTCATTAAGAGTAAACAAAGGATAAATTGGGGGAGAAACTATGAAATCTATGTAACTTTTATGGTTTGTTTTTTATAAGCCGGCAGTGCATAAAGTGTACACCCTTAAGGGGCGTAATAGACATTAAGAAGGTCGTTAAGGGGAAGGGTCCACAATTCACAGGTGGCATGGGCAGGAGTCTGTTAGGAGAATATGATTTGTGTGAGTTAGGGCAATTGTGGAAAAGGGGATAGTATATAAACAGGTAAGAGAAGCAGTAGTATTCAGCTTATTTGATTGATAAAACAGTGGAGGTTCCTGGCTCCTCGAAACGCCAGGACTTATGGTTACAGTTCCAGTTCATTCCATTTTTATCTGTTTCCCATTTATCTTTCTATTATCAGATTAATACAAATAGTGTTGAGTTGCATATTCTGTTTATTGCGTTATATTGGTTGTGGATTGACTGTGTGTTGGTTTCTTGTGTGAGAATTATTGCTGGTTGGTTGTGGATTGAGTCTGACTGTAGGTGATCGTATCAATTGGTATCAGAGCCAGAGTGGGGAATGGTAAAATCAAAAATGGAGAATAGGATGGATAACGTAGAGAAGGAGATGAATACAGTAAAGGAAGACATAGGAACCTTGAAGATTGACATGGGTAGTGTGAAGGAATATTTGACATAAATGAGGGAATTAATGTGCATGAGAGAAGAAAGAAAAGGAAGAAAAGACCAAGAAAGAGAGAAATCCTCTTCATCGGCAGAGAACTAGAACACCAGAAGAGATAAGGAACCAGATCGGGAATACAGTGGGAAAGAGGATAAAAAGAACACACGCAAGCTGGAGTGGCCAGTCTTTAATGGCGAGGATCCGTTTGGATGGTCCTTCAGAGCAGATTGTTGCTTCACCATCAACCGTTATCAAGAGACGGAAATGGTGGAAGCAGCAACAGTTTGCATGGAGGGGAGAGCTCTGAGCTGGTATCAATGGGTTGAATCCAAAGCACCATTTCAATCATGGGAAGCATTCAAAACAGCATTGATTGATCGTTTTCGGCCATCATTTAAGGGATCTGCATATGAGGCTTTAGTAGCCCTGAAGCAAGACGGGACAGTCACAGAGTATAGGGAACAGTTTGAAGCCAACGCTGCGCCATTGAAGGATCTGGGTGAAGATCTGTTAAAGGGAATCTTTGCGAATGGGTTAAAGGAAGAAATAAAAACAGAGTTACGTTTGTCTCAGCCCACTTCATTATTTGGGCTGATGGATCAAGCCCACAGGGTTGAGGAAAGGAATTGGGTGCTTGAAAAACAAAGACCCAGGCCAATTAAAAATCAAATGGGTCGAGGGGAGCCCTATTCACGGGTCAGCCCAAACTCGGAAGTCACGCGCACTAACTGGTGGAACTCCAGCGCAAAGCCCCCAGATCCCCTTTCGTTTTCGTCAAACTTCAACAAAGGATCTGAGCGAAGAGAGAAAACGACTGAGTCTGTGGGGTCAGTCAAACTGAATGACAACTTCCGACGACTTTTCGATGCCAAAATACAGTACAAGCGAGAGCGAGGGTTGTGTTACCGTTGCGACGAGAAATTTGGGCCAAACCACAGGTGTAAAAATAGATCTCTGCAAGTCCTACTACTCCTGGATGACGAAGATACAAACCCACCAGAAGTTGAGACAGAAACTGATGAGGAAGCCAACGGTGAAGGTAAATCCTTAGCTCTTTTGATGAACTCCATGTGGGTATTTCTTCGGGAAAAAATCTGAAGTTAAAAGGGTAGATTGGGAATGAAAGTGTGGTGGTGTTGGTGGATAGTGGGGCTTCCCACAATTTTGTTTCCCATGAAGTTGTACAGAAGCTAGGGCTGAAGGTGGATAAGGGGAGACCTTTTGGAGTTATGGTTGGGGATGGATGTACCATTCGGGGAGAAGGAATTTGTAAAGCAGTGAGGCTGAAGCTCCAGGGGATTGAGATCCAACAGGAGTTTTTTCCGTTTGAATTAGGAGGTGCAGACATTGTGTTGGGAATTACGTGGTTGAGTAGTTTGGGGGATGTGAGTGCCAATTGAAAGAGTCTAACGATGGAATTTGACTGGGAAGGAAAAAGGGTAAAACTGCTAGGGGATCCTCTACTGGTAAAGACTGAGGTCTCACTGAAAACTATGGTCAGGTCTTTGCATGCTACAGGAACTGGCTACGTAATGGAGTTTGGAGCCATAGGGCTGAAGGAAGAGCCAATGCAGGAGGAAACTGACCCTGGAATATTAGAGGTGATAGATAGTTACCCCTATCTATTTGACCAAAATCCTCAATTACCACCCCATAGGGCCCATGACCATGCCATAGAACTTCAACCAGATTCCAAACCACCCAATATCCGGCCTTACAAATACCGGTATTTTTAGAAGAATGAAATCGAGAGGCTGGTTGGGGAAATGTTGACTGTCGGGATTATACAGCCTAGTGTTAGCCCATACGCTAGTCCTGTCCTATTAGTCAAAAAGAAGGATGGGAGTTGGCGATTTTGTGTGGATTATCGGACATTAAACAACATCACAATACCCGATAAATTCCCAATACCGACCATTGAAGAGTTACTTGATGAATTGGTTGGGGCAACGATTTTCACAAAATTGGATTTAAGGTCAGGATACCATCAAATTAGGGTGCGAGAGGTTGATGTTCCCAAGACAGCCTTTTGCACTCATGAGGGGCATTAGGAGTTCCTTGTGATGCTTTTCGGACTCACGAATGCGCCCTCAACATTTCAAGCTTTAATGAACTCAGTATTTAGGCCTATCCTCCGTAAATTCATCTTGGTCTTCTTTGATGACATCCTTGTGTACAGCCTCTGCATCTCCACACACATCCAACATTTACAACTAACCTTTCAGATTTTGTAGGAACACAAGCTGGTTGTTAACAAGAAAAAATGCTCGTTTGGCCAATCTAAGCTGGAGTATTTGGGTCACATGGTTTCAGAAAAGGGAGTAGAGGCAGATCCGAAAAAGATTGAGGCGTGACCTGTGAATGTGAAAGGATTGAGAGGATTTCTTGGGCTGACAGGTTATTACCGGAGATTCGTAAAAGGGTATGGTTCAATCGCACATCCCCTCACTCAGCTACTGAAAAAAGACTCCTTCACTTGGAATGATTCGGAGCAAGTGGCTTTTGATCGGCTCAAAAAAGCCATGATTACTGTTCCAGTTTTAGCAGTTCCAGATTTCACACTTCCATTTGAAATTCAGACAGAAGCATCCGGAAGATGTCTTGGGGCTGTGTTAGTACAGCAGTCTCAACCTATAGCCTTCCTCAGTAAGGCATTCTCCTCTACCGCCAAGCTGAAATCAATTTACGAGCGAGAATTGATGGCCATTGTCTTTGCGGTCAAGAAGTGAGGTCACTATTTGCTTGGCAGAAAATTCATAATTAAGACTGATCAGCGCAACCTCCAATTTTTAACGGACCAAAGATCAAAAACCCCGGAGGAACACAAATGGATTTCCAAGCTGATGGGTTTTACCCTTGAAATTCAGTACTATCCAGGGGCTTCCAACCGAGTAGCAGACGCTCTTTCAAAGATGGGTAGACAGGACTGAATTGGCCAACCTTACTGCCCTATCGGTGGTACAGTTTTCGGAGTATGAGGACATGGCATCGGAGGCCCAAACAGATCCGAAACTCGGGGAAATCATACAGGACCTTCTCCTTGATTCTTCTAGTCGACCTAACTACCATCTCCGCAGGGGCTGCCTATTCTATAAGGACAAGTTGGTTATTCTAAAAGGGTCCAGATTTGTCTCCACATTACTGGCTGAGTTTCATCAGAGTCCTAGTGGAGGCCACTCGGGGTTCTTCAGAACATACAAGAGAGTCTTTTCGATAGTTTATTGGGAGGGCATTCGGGGAGATGTACAACGCTATATTAAGGCTTGCACTACCTGTCAACTAAATAAACAGTCGTCATTAAAACCAGCCGGACTCCTCCAGCCCCTGCCCATTCCAAATCAGGTTTTTAAGGATCTCTTTATGGACTTTATAGGGGGACTACCACGTTCGAAAGGAGTGGATACCATTTTTGTAGTCGTTGACCGCTTTACCAAGTACAACCATTTTTTTAGTCTCAGACACCCCTACCATGCAACGGATGTGGCTGCCATATTTGTTAAAGAAGTAGTCAGGCTCCACGGTTTTCCTAATTCCATTGTTTCTGACAGAGACAAACTTTTTATGTGTCAATTTTGGCAGGAGTTGTTGGCTGCCGGCACTGTTCTGAAATTTAGTTCGGCTTACCATCCACAGACAGATGGGCAAACAGAGGTGGTCAATAGGTGCCTCGAGGCATATGTCCATTGTTTCTGCAGTTCTCAGCCACGGCAGTGGCCTATGTGGCTTACTTAGGCAGAATATTGGTATAACACAACCTATCACGGCTCCATTCGAATGACTCCATTTAAGGCCCTCTATGGACGAGACCCCCCCACCCTTTTAAAATTCATAGACTGCCCTTCAGCCGTGGAAGATATCAATTTCCAAATGACTGAGAGAAATGCCATGTTAATGGAGCTTCAGGATAATTTAGCTGTGGCTCAAGCTCACATGAAGCACAATGCTGACCTGCATCGGCGAGACGAGTGCTTCCAGCCTAGTGATTCAGTTTTTCTGAAGCTACAGCCCTACAGGTTTAAGTCCTTTGCCCGGAAATTGAATGAAAAACTCAGTCTGCGTTTCTATGGTCCCTACACTGTTTCTCAGCTCAAGAAGAGCTTACATCAATTGGTGCCCATCCAGCCCCTTCCGGAATAACTCTCTGAAGACTTGGAATTATTGGTCTAGCCAGATGCTGTTCTCTCTGTGCGTACTCTGTTAGATGGGTCTAAGGAGGTTCTCATCAAATGGCAGAATTTACCTGAGTTTGAAGCCACCTGGGAACCATTTGACGTGATTAAAATACAGTTTCCTCAGGGGGGGTATTGATAAGCCGGCAGTGCATAAAGTGTACACCCTTAAGGGGCGTAATAGACATTAAGAAGGTTGTTAAGGGGAAGGGTCCACAATTCACAGGTGTCATGGGTAGGAGTCTGTTAGGAGAATATGATTTGTGTGAGTTAGGGCAATTGTGGAAAAGGGGATAGTATATAAACAGGTAGAGTCTAGCAGCAGTATTCAGCTTATTTGATTGATAAAACAGTGGAGGTTTCTGGCTCCTCGAACGCCAGGACTTATGGTTACAGTTCCAGTTCATTCCATTTTTATCTGTTTCCCATTTATCTTTCTATTATCTGATTAATACAAATAGTGTTGAGATTGCATATTCTGTTTATTGCGTTATGTTGGTTGTGGATTGACTGTGTGTTGGTTTCTTGTGTGAGAATTATTGCTTGTTGGCTGTGGATTGAGTTTGACTGCAGGTGATCGTATCAGTTTTGAAGTTACTTTTTTGTATCTTTTTGCACAGTGAAGGTGCAGGTGGTGGTCATGCTCCAGATATTATCAAAGTTTGTGGTGAGAAAAATGTCTTGCCTTCATCAACAAACCCAACACGGCCTTTTACATCTAATACTATCGATGAACATCTTGACATGCTGGTATGAGAAGACAACGGCAATAATGACAAAAAGGTTTAAAGAATTTGTTATTCTCAATTTTCTTTGAATTATTGCAGATGGTTTGCCATCACCTGGACAAGGACATTCCAGAAGATGTAGCTTTTGCTGAGTCAAGGATAAGAGCTGAAACGATCGCTGCGGAAGACATATTGCATGATATGGGTGCAATTAGCATTATATCTTCTGATTCGCAGGCTATGGGTCGAATCGGAGAGGTTCTTTATTGCTTTTTTCCCCTTAAACTGTTTGTTTGGCATACAGTCTTTCTCCACATGATTGGTAAATAGTTTTGATTGTTTCCATTTTAAGTGACTTGTATTGATAATTGCAAGTGACTTTAGAAGCTTATATCTTATGGAAAAAGACCACCAGTTAGAAGAAAGTTATGATTTGGACTATATTAGAAGCATTCAAGTTATTCAAATATGCGTTGAATTAAGGTCATAAAGAAAACATTTGTGTACAAAGATACATATTTATAGCATTTGAAACAGCATACATATAGATATAGACTACGTAAGGAATGTCACTGAGTAGGACCGAGACACTGTTGGAACACTCAGTAATATGTAATACGTGTTTCAAAGAGAGAGATCAATATACTTTCTTGCTCTGAAACTCCTGATTCTGCATTATTTATGTTCTTTCAGCATTAAATCCGTGTAGCATGTAACTTATCTGTTAAAGGCCTGTAACGACCAAGGCATTTCAACTATCCAAATCTTAGAATTGAACTGCTACCTGTTACCAGGTGATATGTAGAACTTGGCAAACTGCCCACAAGATGAAATCACAGAGAGGACCAATTGGTCCTAGTGCATCCGACAATGACAATCTTAGGATCAAAAGATACATAGCAAAGTACACTATCAATCCAGCAATAGCTAATGGGTTTTCTCAATTTGTTGGTTCTGTCGAGGTACGCAAGTTCTAACCTCTATGAACTCATTTATGCTGTAACTTGGTCTGTCTTATGTATAAGAAATTAATTGTTTTGAACTATTGTAAAAAAATCTTTTTTTTGGGTAAGTAACTACTGTAAACTTAGTATTGGATTCACATTAAAATTCTGTGGGTGATAACTACAGTACAAGGTTTAATTAGAAAGGTATGCATGCTAATATACATTAGATTGATACACAATTCTGTCATTCAATTTAGCATCACATGATTTATTTATCTAATCTATAATTGGAACCTTATGTTCTGGGGTAATCCATCAAACATCAGCCATTGTATTCTATAATATTATTCTAAGACAATGTATTCTCATTGTGATTAATCATACTTCTGCAGGTAGGAAAGTTGGCTGATCTTGTTCTATGGAAGCCATCTTTCTTTGGGGCAAAACCTGAAATGGTGATCAAAGGTGGTGTAATTGCCTGGGCTAACATGGGCGATCCAAATGCAAGCATTCCCACACCTGAGCCGGTATATGCTGATACTATTGCTATATTTATATAATCAAAAGACTAAGACTACTGGTTGCTCACCTTGGCGAGTTCAAAATGGTTTAAAGCAAAAGCCTAGTCATCCAACATGCTTAGACCACTGGTTTCTGACGCATTTAAGACATGATTTGTTGCAGGTTTTGTCAAGGCCAATGTTCGGAGCATTTGGCAAGGCTCCAAGTGCCAACTCCATAGCCTTTGTCAGCAAGGTCTGATCTCTTATCTCTTTCTTTATCCTTCTCTCTTTCTCTCAACCCCTGAATGACATTTAAACAGCTTTCTTTTGTCACAAGCAGGCTGCTTTAGATTGTGGAGTAAAAACCTCATATGGACTGAACAAGAGAGTGGAAGCCGTGGGCAACGTTAGAAAACTCACAAAGTTGGACATGAAGCTCAACGACTCCCTCCCAAATATCTCAGTAGACCCAGAGACATACACAGTGAAAGCAAACGATGAGGTTCTTACTTGCGCTGCAGCCACAACAGTTCCCCTTTCCAGGAATTACTTCCTCTTTTAGTCATCATCCAGAACCATTTCTGAACTAAAAATAAACAAAGATCATTCAAAATTGAGTCTCACTTTTTCAAAACAAGGTAACAAAAACTCTTTAGTTAAATAAAAGCAGTTTATATCTCTTGAAAGTATTTGTCTGTTTCTAAGAACAAGGAAAACGTGTGTTTGTCTGTTTTAGAAAACATGTCAACACAATCTATCAAAATTTAATGAAGCAGAATGCAAGTGACCAAACGTAATGGTGGGGTCTATATACATGTGAAACACTTCTGAGTTTTGTCTTCTCTTTCATGTCTGTATGTAAGATTTAAGGAGTTTGAAAATAATCCTCAACATTGTTTTTCGGAAACATTAAACAATTGAGGACCAGTAATCGTTGTAGCTTTGATAGATATGGAGTCTTGAAATGAATAGAACTTTAGGATCAGTTCCCATCAGCTGGTGATGTGTTAGCTTTTCCTTGTCAGAAGTTTCAACCATGGTTTAGCTCTTTGCTTTCTTCATCACAATTCACAAATTGATTTTCAATGACAGTGCATGCTTCATGGTGGGGGCTTCATTATGTGCCACTTATTATCATGGCATTTCCATATTCCATTTTCAAGTGCATGTCCTATTCTGTGAGATATGTTTTTTCCTTGTCTATTTCACTATTTTTTTGCCTTTCATTCAGGGTAAATAAATCAATTATAGAATAAATAATATCTTTATGAATAACTACTGACATCGTAAATCATTTGAACGAACTTGTTGACTAATTAAATTAGATTTAAAAAAAAAAAAAAATTCAGAGAACTAATAACCTTAAAAGGATGGAGAAACCACCATTGGGTGGTCTAACGGTCAATTGGGACTCTTTAGAGTCTGCTTGGGAGTTTGAGGGTAACGATTACGAGGGTAAATCATCGTAGTGAGGGGTTTTTAGTAGCGGTTTTTAAAACACCCAATCTGTGCTTGGAAGTTTATTTTTTAACGGTTCTGACAGTTTTTTTAAATGATAAATTTACATAAATGCCTATAGGGTCAGTTTGGTTCGGGGTTAAGTGACATTACTGGGGTAATGTCATCTTATATTACTTGATTACCACGTTTGGTTGTCAAGTAATATAAGATACCAGTAATCTTCAAATACCAATAGTGGTTACTATTGGTAATATAAGAGGTAATCTGATTACCTCCATTTTCTTAGGTTTTCTGAGATTACCAGGGTTATCTTTTTTTGTTACAATTTTATCCCTTATTAATAAAAATTTTGGACAATAATACCCCTACTTTAAAACAAATTTACATTAATATCCTATTTCAATTTTACCCTTGTTTAATTAAAATTTTGGACAATAATGCCCTTATATTTAAAATAATTTACAGACCACCACTGCCACCAAGCCACCACCACCACAGCCACCCAGCCACCACCGCCGACAGCGGGTCAACCACCACGGACCACCGTCGGAAAATTGCCGGAGTCCCTAAAAACACTGGAAATTCTGTGGGAGGCTCCGGGAGGCTTCGATATGGCCGTTTTTGGCCATATTGATGGCCGAAAACGGCCATATCGGGCCAGATCTGGCCGGAAATGGCCAGAATAGGAAATGGCCAGATCTATTCTGGCCATTTCCGGCCAAATCGAGGGATCTGGCCGTTAACGGCCAGATCCCTGGCCATTATCGGCCAGGTCTGGACCAGACCTGGCCGTTAACGGCCACAGATCTGGCCGTTAGCTAAATCTCAATGGCCAGAGGCATCACACAGTTTTTACACCATTGCAAAAACTTTACTACGACTTTGTCTTGTGTCAATTCTTTTTCAAAAGCTAATTTGCAGATAAAGTGTGAGAGAATAAAAACTGGGTCAATCAGATTTTAGACAAAGAGTGATTACACAAAAACAAACGTATGAAAAGGGCTGAAGAGTAGTCTCACCATTTAAGGACCACTGTGGTGAAAGACAAAATCACAAGAAAAGTAGCTTCAATTTTTGGTCTGTTTATTTATAAGAAAAGTATGTTTCAAGTGAAAATAAGAACCATGTATCATGAAAGCATGATTTAGTGACGATTTACGTGTCATATCATCACTCAAGCCTCTTACCGCACCTAATTAAAGACAAGAAAACTGACCCACGCTAGCAAAGCTATTACATTCAAATATCAAAGCAAAGTCACATAAAAATGGAAGGTGAATTCAGAGCTTTTAGTTTCTCGCTCCTTACTTGTAAACGAACCTCTTTCTAAATTTGGGTTGCCACCAGCTCTCCACTAATCCTCTCAATTCAACATTCATAATTCACTAAAAGACTTTCATCAGTTTTAAGTAATCTATGGAGTATGGCATTCAGAGCAACTGTACAGTTCTTAGAACAAGTTCATCTCTGTCATTTGCATATAGTGTTGTGATCTTGACAATAAACAAATTTGCAGGGTTACTGGAGATCAATGTTCGATCGTTCGAGTGGAAACTGGCCATATACAATATCAACTACTCCCAAGATGAAACTCTTTGCTCAAACTACTGACTCAGCTGAAGCAAATCGACATTACAACAAGTATAAAATATATATCAAAATTCTTCTCAAACATTTTGAGCTTACACTATATAAGTGAAAAATTTTTATATTTAGATGGTTTCTACTACCTTTAAATGGAGTCCTACCAAGCAGTAATTCATACAAGAAAATATCAAACATCCACCAATCAACAACACTACCATGACCATCTCCTCTTATTATCTCAGGAGCTAGTGAGATTACATATTCCAACATAATGCATCAAAGAAAAGCTAGTAAAATAAAGAATCAACTCATGAACAGGCATCAAAATCCAATCATGACAATCACATTCAAGAGTTTAAAGCAAAAGTGACGAATGATCAATAATGCAAATACTTTGACAAATCCATAAAAGAAGCAAGAACTCATATGGGAAATCACCTTGTCTCGTGTAATTATTCTCTTCGTTGACGCCTAATTTGCTGAAAGTGAGGAGAATCTAATACAAACCCAAACGAGTTGTGTGCAGCAAATTAAAACCATTTACTCACTTCGTGTGCAACAGCAAGAGATTTGTGTGCTAGAGAGAAGTGAACAGCAGCGACAGATTTGAGAGATTTGTGTGCTAGACAGAACTGAACAGCAACGACAAATTTGTGTGCAGCAAAGGGAGTGGAAATGGGTTTTTTTGGGACAAAAATTTTAAACCATTCAAAACACCCCAATTTGGGGTGTTTTATAAACCCCTTAAAAATACACTACACTGGTTTTGGGGGGTTTTTAAATCAGTCAAAACCAGCCTATTAAAAATCTGGCAAGTGAGGGTTTTAAAACACCTCAAAACCAATCTAATTAAAAGCCCCCCAAAACCAGTGAAACAAAAACTCCCAAGCAGACCCTTAAGTGTTTACTTAAGAGGTTTTAAGTTTGATTCACCTAGGTTACTAATAGAGGTGACCATATTGAGGATTTATCCGATTGTCAATTTCAGGATTCTGGAAGATTAGCTGAAATGTGTACAAACTGAACTTGACACCTTGAACACATATAAAAAAAAAAAAAAAAAAAAAAGCATGAAGACTAACGTTCTATCCAATGTAGATGATATTATAATGTAATCTTAGCATGCTAAAAAACTTGGATCTACTCAAAACATATGATAATCAAAGTATAATTAATAATTAAATATGATAATGGTTAAATAATTGTGACACTATAATCTCTATACATACCTCGTGATTAAATTTATTTTTAAAAGATTATGAAGATTTTTGAGTTTTGATGGGGACAGAACAGACAAGTGGGGCTGGATTTAAGTTAGCCGCCCCAAATATATGGGTCACGAGACTCACGTGCAGACGTGCTACTTGTTTAAATTATTAAATAAAAAATTGTGGCTCCAAATTTCTCTATCTGTCGTAATCACTATCACTTACATACACGTAAGTAAATCTCGTACAACTTGTTTTGTAATAAGGATTTTAATAAAAAGTGTGGTTTCTGGAAGCAATTATTAAAATCCAGAAGGTGATATTAAGACTAAAGTAAGTCAAACATTTTAACTCTTGTTTTTAGATCACAACATATTAATTAAGAGATATGTTTTATTTTTTTAATTCGATTTGTACAGATGATTCACGTTGTTCAGTTGAGGAAGTCAACATTCAACAGTCCATTTTTGTCTTCTATAAACAATAGTTTTACATCATTAAAATAAGACTTTGATTATTAAATACTATTTTTTCGATGCTCTCATTTTAATTATAATGAAATTAATAACTCATTTATATAAACAAAGAATAATAAAAATATCAATATTATAATGCATGAGGGGACTAATAAAATTACTCATAACTATTATTAGGATGGGTCGGGCATAATACAATGTCATATAAGTGCATGATAAATTTTAATTAGTTCTGAAAAAATTAGCTAAAATGTATGTAAGTTGAGATTAAAAAAAAATAATTAATTAAATTTTTTATTTAATATATTAATACTGCGTTGTAGCATAACTACTGCACTATAGCCAAAACCCGTAAATAACAGATGGTGCACTGAAAAATCATGCCTCTACCATATTATTTTATTTTAATAAGTAAATAAATTTTTCGTTTTCCTTGATAATACTTTTTTCACCTAAAAAGTTTCAAAATATCATTTTCACTCAAAATTTATATTTCGTAAATACTTAAAATATACTTTATTTTCTCAATCAGTGTTCGACGAGTTATTAAAAGTGAATGTAAGAGAGATTTTATACAGTGAAGGCCAGTGGATAGAATAGTAATGATTGATTGAATATTCGTTGTCAACATTAGTTAAAAATCGGTTAAGAACAGGAAACTCTAGTTTTAGTAGTTATCGGCAACCAATGAGAAAATATGTGGTAGATTGAGAGAAATTTTATAGAGAAGAGACCGGAGGTTCAAATGATGATGATGAAAAGAATTTTTGTCATCAAAATCAGTTTTGGATAATAATGGAATATTAACTTTGGGTGAAAAGGGGATATTTTGAAACTTTTTTAGTGAAAATGTGACCTTACAGTCAGCTTTGGGTGAAGAAAACCCAAAGTTTGGAGAAACGACACTTTTCCACCCTTCAAGTTTTAAAATGACACTTTCCCAACCTTCGTTAGGTTTTGTTATATTTTCCGTTAATATTTTATTGAACAGATAAAAATGCCCATAAATATTTGACTTTATAAATTTTTTATTTAACCAAAAATTCAAATATTAAAACGTTAAAAATGAAAAAATAATTAATCCTTACTTAAAAAATTAGGAGTAATGCTATGCAATTGTTTAAAGCTAAATGATCTTAATATTTATTTATTTATAATATCATCAATATCTCATCACTATTATTCAATAATCTACTAAATTTATAATTTTTTTCATTTTTACTAATAAACATAAAAAAATCAATATTCTTAATTAATTAAATAAACAAAGGAGAAAAATATTTTTACACTTAAACTAATAAATAATTGAGTAAAGACTTTGACTTAACTTAACTAAATTTTAATTTATAATAAACTATTTAAGGATATTTTCATCTTTTCAGTTAAATATTATTAGAAAATACTAACAGAACCTGATGAAGGGTGGGAAAGTGTCATTTTGAAACTTAACGGGTGGAAAAGGTTGTTCGCAAAACCTTGGGTGGAAAAACGTCGTTCTTCCATTAAAAAAAATAAAATAAAATAAAATAAAAAATCGTTTACTCTTTTAATAACCACGATATTCAGTGCCTTATCAGTTTTCTCTGTCCAAATTACTATTCTTTAAATATTATTACTGTTTTGCTGATTTACATCATACCTACTATTTATACGCTCCTTTGTTATGTGAGATCACCTCCCAATAAACCATCTACCATAGCTAACTTCAGTTCCATCTCATTGGTTCGTGCCTTTCACGCTCTTTATATTGACTGGTGTTCTCTTGTCAGCTACCACTAATAATTATATAAATATAGTACTTGTCTTTGTCTCCAGGTTTCTCTATCAGCTTCCAACGCTTGGATTAAGATACTAAATAAAAAAAACGGTACCGTTTCGTCTTAGGCCAAAAGTAGATCACCTTTTTCTCTTCATTTTAGCATTGACTTGAAGAGACCAGCAGAGGATGTATGCAGTAAAGCCAATGTCTTCAGCTTTCAAAGTACAGCTCTTGACTGGCCCTGCTTTCCGGCGAGCTCCGGCCATCTCCAGAGCCGGAAAAAACGGGGTTCCCCGGCTGACCGGTGTGGCCCGTTCGACGTTCTGGCCGATTCGGGCCGTAGTGAATAGTGACCAGAACAAAGCTACAGAAACTGCTGAAAAGTCAGTGGAGAGAAAGGACGTTAATGGTTCCTTGTTAGTTTCTCCTCCTACTGAAAAAGAAGGGATGGTTGACGTGAGAGCAGTGATCACTATAAGGAAGAAGATGAAAGAAAAGCTCGTTGATAAGATAGAAGATCAGTGGGAGTATTTCATTAATGGGATTGGTCAAGGCATCATGATTCAGCTTATAAGTGAAGAGATTGATCCTGGTTAATCCATTACTTTCTCTTCGTAGCTTTATTTTTTTTTTCTTTTCAAGTCTTAATAGCTTGTATTTGTTTACCCCTGAATTTAACGGTTATATGAGAAAATATAACGGTCTAAAATTAGTTCTTGAGTGGATCACGTTTGTTGTTGCTTAAAGGTTTTTTTTTTGTTTACATAATCAATGAACTTGTCTTGTTGTTCTTGCAGTTACGAGCTCAGGGAAGAGTGTGGAATCTTCAGTGAGGGGGTGGTTGCCGAAGCCATCAAGTGATTTTAACATTGTTGAATATGGAGCTGATTTCAGTGTGCCATCTGATTTTGGTAATCCTGGGGCTGTTCTCATCACAAATCTTCATGGCAAGGAGTTTTACTTGTTGGAGATTACTGTTCACGGTTTTGATGGAGGCCCCATCTTCTTCCCAGCAAACACATGGATCCATTCCCGGAATGATAATCCTGAAAGTAGAATAATCTTCAGAAATCAAGTGAGAACTACCAAGCAATATTACTATTTGTCGTTTTCCCTTTGTTTGTATCCACTAAAGTTTGATGAATGGCTTTGAATGTGTACATTATGACTGTGAATAAACAGGCATATCTACCATCACAAACACCAGCTGGTATCAGAGATCTAAGACGTGAAGATTTATTGAGCATTCGTGGTAATGGAAAAGGAAAGAGAAAGGTTCATGATAGAATTTATGATTATGATGTGTATAATGATTTGGGAAATCCTGATAAAGATCAAGATCTTGCTAGACCTGTCCTGGGCAATGAGGAATGGCCTTATCCTAGGCGTTGTAGAACTGGCCGACCGCCATCCAAGAAAGGTATTCTGTTCTGAATAGTATTATTATTATTATTTTGCAATTTCTTCATGTTGAACTACCAATTCATTGGGTATTTTTCATGAATTTCTTAGATCCTCGTTCTGAGAGTAGAATCGAAAAGCCCCATCCTGTGTATGTACCTCGAGATGAAACTTTCGAGGAGATCAAACAGAACACTTTTTCTGCTGGAAGGTTGAAGGCTGTGCTTCATAATCTTATACCATCAATTGCGGCTACATTGTCAAGTTCGGACATCCCCTTCACTTGCTTTTCTGATATTGATAAGTTATATAACAATGGTTTCTTTCTAAAAGATGATGAACAAGACACAAAGGAGAATCCATTAAATGTGATGAAACTGGTTCTCAGTGCTGGCCAAAAGTTATTGAAATATGAAATCCCAGCTGTTATAAAAAGTAAGTTGTCCACGCACTTATCTTTCTCTATAGACTATAGAGCGGTACATTAAAATCTCTGACCACATCTACTTTTCAATCATTTCTAGAGGCACTTAAGGAAATCCTAATCATTTCTGAACCTTTTTTTTTTTTTTACTTTGTCCAGGTGACAGGTTTGCATGGCTGAGAGACAATGAGTTTGCTCGCCAAACTTTGGCTGGGGTTAACCCAGTGAACATTGAGATTTTGAAGGTAATATTTATGACCATTTCTATCTGTTTCTTTGTATATTATGCTTAAATTATGTCCTGGAAAGTTTCAAGTGATGTTCTATTACAGGAATTTCCAATTCTCAGTAAACTGGATCCTGCTGTTTATGGACCTCCGGAATCAGCAATCACAAAGGAACTGATAGAGGAAGAACTTAGTGGAATGAGTGTTGAAAAGGTATTGATATCATGTTTGTTATGTAAATGAATTCATGCCCCTTTTTGATCCGATGCTTAATTTCATGGACGCCTTACAATTTGTATGTTAAGTCAATGGAACAACTTAAAGCTAAAACAGAACAGCCATCTATTGCACCAATGTTTGATTGCTGCTCTTCAAGTTCATTATAACAATTGAACTAACTCTCAAATATTTGGTGATACAGGCTATTGAGGAGAAGAGATTGTTCATTCTTGATTACCATGACATGCTTTTGCCATTTATCAACAAAATAAATTCTTTGCCAGAGAGAAAAGCTTATGCCTCTAGGACAATTTTTTTCTATACCAAGAAGGGTGTTCTGAAGCCAATAGCTATCGAACTTTCACTTCCTCCAACACCTTCATCGCCTTGGAATAAACGTGTTTACACTCATGGACATGATGCTACATCGTATTGGATTTGGAAGCTTGCAAAAGCTCACGTTTGCTCAGTCGATGCAGGAGTCCATCAACTAGTAAATCACTGGTAAATAATTACTGATTTAATTACAGCAAATTTTTTAATGTTGCCTTATTGATTAAGCTTAATCCTTGCTGTAAATTTTTTTTCAATGTATAACTAATCTGAATTGATTCTAAAACCATGAACATTACTTAAGACTAATACCATATCTGGATTTCACAGGTTGAGAACTCATGCTTCTATGGAACCTTACATAATTGCAACACACAGACATCTTAGCTCAATGCACCCTATTTACAAGTTGCTTCATCCTCATATGCGCTACACGCTAGAAATTAACGCGCTTGCACGGCAAAGTTTAATAAATGGAGGAGGAATAATTGAGGCTTCTTTCGGTCCAGGAAAATATGCCATGGAAATAAGCTCTGCAGCCTACAAGAGTATGTGGAGGTTCGATATGGAGGCATTGCCTGCAGATCTCATTCGACGGTTAGCTTCTGATGCATTAAAATCCATAATTCTTTGCATTTTACTCTTCCAATTTCTTAAAACTAAAGATTGTAATCACCTGCTGATGAAAATTTTCAGGGGTATGGCTGTGGAGGATCCTTCAATGCCCTGTGGTGTAAAACTTGTAATTGAAGACTACCCTTATGCATCGGATGGACTTCTTGTCTGGTCTGCTATAGAAGAGTGGGTAAAATCCTATGTCGAACACTTCTATTCGGAGCCTAATTCTGTCACATCTGATGTTGAGCTCCAAGCATGGTGGAATGAGATTAAGAACAGAGGGCACTATGACAAAAGGAATGAACCCTGGTGGCCAACACTCAACACCAAAGAGGACTTGTCCAAGATAGTTACAATAATGATCTGGATTGCTTCTGGTCAGCACGCGGCCATAAACTTTGGGCAGTATCCCTTCGGAGGATATGTCCCTAACCGTCCGACTCTGATGAGAAGACTCATCCCACAAGAAAACGAGCCTCGTTATGAGAAATTTATTTCAAACCCTCAGCAAACGTTTCTGTCTTCTTTGCCGACTCAACTTCAAGCCACTAAGGTGATGGCTGTTCAAGACACCTTGTCCACTCACTCTGCGGATGAAGAGTACCTGGGTCAGATGAGCAAACTGCACGGTCATTGGATCAATGACAATGAAGTTCGGAACATGTTTAATAAATTCTCTGCGAAGCTAGAGGAGATTGAGAAGATAATAAATGATAGAAACAAGAATAATCATCTTAAAAGCAGATGTGGTGCAGGCATTCCCCCTTATGAACTGCTTCTTCGTTCGTCAGGTCCAGGAGTAACCGGTCGAGGAATCCCCAACAGTATTTCCATCTGAAGGATTTAGCTGAACTGAGGCCTTAATATCTTTTTTCTTGTTTCTGGTTACAAGTGGCAGTGTACACCATTTTCTTTTGTTAAACTTGTGCATTTGTAATCATCTTCAGTAAATGTTTTGGACCTATTGTAACCCCCAAAATTAGAGAATAAAAAGCTCTGTAATTTGTAGGTGAGATGTAACAGAATATGAAAATTACAATTATGTAAATTGGCTCTGAGTCTGACCTTACCTTTGAAAAAAAAAATACAAACTACATCTAGCAGCTGATGTTTTTATTTTTTTTTTATTTTTAACACTTTCTTTCCAGTCATAATCAGTGGTTATTTTGGTTATTGGATCGCAGTGATTAGGAACCCAGCCTGGCCTGACCGATTGAACTGGTTCAACCGCCTCGGGTTACAAATGTTCCTATTCATTCAAAAACCTAAAAAGTAGAACATCAATCCATAAACAATTAAAGGCTGGAATGTTAAGATTTTTTAAAAGGAATGGTCGGTGAGTGAAATGATGGTGACGAAGGTGATTTTCGGTGAGTGAATCGATCGAAAATCGTAAAAATAAGTTACCAGAAAAAACCCGTTGTTACCAGAGATTGGGGAGGCTAACGAGGGAGGAGTGAGATGTCCACACCGATGGCGGTGTTTAGGATGTTTTGCAAGATTGCAAATATATAGGGACTTATATGTAATTTTTAAGGGTATTTTTATTGGATTTCAAACCTTTGGACACCGGTTAAACTGCTCGACCTGAGACCCCATGGCGTGGCCGGGTCACTGCACAGGTCAGCTTTCTAATCAGTGTTGGGTTTTCGCCCACAATCCTTATCTGGCCGAACTTCTGGGAAGATAATAATAAATGACGATAACATGTGTGAATTTTCATTTATTTGCATTCATTGAATGCAGCATTTCCAAAAAATTTACAGCTTGGAAATAGTACTTGATTGTGCAAGTTTGATTAATTCCTTCCTCAACACTTTACCTGACGCATTCCTGGGAAGGGAATTAATGAAATTCACCTGTCGTATTCTCTTGTATGGAGCAACCTACAGACAGAATTTCCAAGAGATGAGGGGGAAAAACGGTTTAGATCAGTCAAAATTGCATATTCTATTATTCATAAAGCAGCACACCTGTTTGTTAATGAAATCCATGATCTTTGATTCACCAATGATTCTTCCACATTTTCTCACCACAAAAGCCATTGGTACTTGACCTGTTAGCTCATCTGGGTACCTGCCATAGATATGATGCTTGTTACACATAATTTGTTCGATTAAACAAGATTCATCGTTTACCCCCTTCACATAGAACCATAAAGTAGAAATGAATCAAATGATATACGGAATCACAGCTGCATCGACTATATCCGGATGAGATTGGAGTAGATGCTCCAGTTCTGCTGGGGCAACCTAATACAATGTGGAAATATGCACCTCATTTGCAGAATTGATTATTCAAACTAGAAAATTAAGTGAATTTGAGACTGCAACGAAAGACCTCAAGTCCAACCTGGTATCCTTTGTATTTGATCAATTCTTTTATCCTGTCCAGGTAAAAAAGAAATCCCTCATTGTCTATGTAACAAAGGTCTCCAGTTCTTAACCACCCCGCCGAATCCAGAACATTAGCAGTTGCTTCTTCATCACCAACATAACCTGTAAAACGTTAACAAAATCCACGCAACTGCAAGTAAATACAAACATATATGACAAGAACAATCCTCAAATGATAAACAAACAGACAAACAATTATACCCTTCATAGTGAATGATCCCCTGATCCAAAGCTCTCCAGGTCTTCCAGGAGGCTGCGCAATGCCCGTATCGGGGTCAACAATTTTAGCTTCACAATTTGGTGCAAGTTTTCCTGTAGCTCCGACTACCTGGCATTCTTTTGGACCCTCCGTTCCAAAAACTCGGCCGGTTGATTCAGTCAGCCCATATCCCTTCATACCATTAAAACCAATTCGTCTTTAATAATAAGTTAACACCATCAACAATAACTAGACTCCACTCTGAATATGCCAAACTGTTAAAACTCAATTTACTAACCTGAGCTAGTTGCACTTGAGGTAAACGTTGCTTTAATTTTTTAATAATGCTCAACGCCAAAGGGGCTCCACCACAGGCCAAACTTTCAAGCTTGCTTAAATCGTAACCGTTCATCGAACCACCATCTTGAGCCATCATAAAAACGATGGGTGGAGCCAAGGCCACGTGGTTGACTCTCAACTCCTCGATAGCTCTCAAGAAAACCCCAAAATAAAACCTTCCCATGCACACCAAACTCTGCCCCAACGCCAACGCCGTCACACAGTACCGGAACCCGTAGACATGGAAATACGGAACCGCACACAACGCAACAGCGGGAGTCTCCCTCACTGAACGAACCGCAAGAGCTCCCGCCAATGAAGATATCCAGTTCCGTTGAGTCAAGACCACCCCTTTGATCATCCCCGTCGTCCCTGAAGAGTACAAAATCGCCGCCGGATCCAACTGCGAAACACTTACCCGGTCCAGCTCAGAATCCAAATCCCGTTCATCCAATTGGCTCGTCATGAAAGATTCAAACTCAAGCGAGTCAAGAAGAATAGTGCCGCATTTAAGCGAGGGGATTACATCAGCAGCCTCTGACGTGGCAAACGCAATGACCGGTTTTGAGAGCTGAATTTGGCGGAGAATCTCCGGTTTCGTATTGGCGGGATTTGAAGGAGAGACGGTGACACCAATTAAGAAGAGAGAAAAGTAAAGAATGGGTACGTGGATTGAATTTTGGGAAAGAACAAAAGCTGTGTCGTTCTTGGAGAGGTTAAACTTGGTTTTGAGGGAGAAAGCGAGGGTTTTGATGCGAAGGATGAAGTCAGAGTAGAGAATGCGGCGGCGGGTGAGGGCGTCGATGAGGGCGGCGGTGTGCGGCGGCGGAGGGTGGGAATTAAGGATAGAGAAGAGGTAGGAAGTGATGGAGAGAGGGGTGGTTAGAGGAGGGAGAGGAACAGAGGGGCGGGGGCTGTGGTAGATGTTGGTTTGGGAGCAAAAGCCACTTCGAGGATCGAACTGTTGGTTAGCCATTATTGATGGGAGAGGTTTTGGTGAAAATTGTTGTGAAAATGAAGGGCATAGAGACCGTTACATGCAATAGATGAGATGAGCGGAGAGTTTGATTTGGCGAGAACTATTTGATTTGAAATGTTGAATTCACGTAAAATGAGATTTAGAAAGAATCCGTACAATTAAAATGCGACATAATAGTTCATAATTAATCAGTTTGTATTTAATTAAGTAATAATCTATTATAATTAATCAATTTATATTTAATTAAGTATGATCCATTATCAATTGACACATTGTTTTTATTAGAAAAAGTTAATAAAAAAGGTTTTTCAATATAATATTATTCGATTAGAAATTTTCATTTCTCTTTCAAATAACAAATTCGAACCACCCCCGCCAATATCGACCACACCATCGCCGTCTATCCTCTTCCACTATGGCTTCCAACCGCATCGCCACTCTCAATTGCCATTTATCTTTTTCCTCTTCCACTACCACTCTCCATCGAAATCCTCATTTCCCTCTCAAACCATTGTCAAAGTCAGATTACATAGACTTTAACAAAGAAGGGGTTTTATAACAATATCCAAAACCAGAGGAGGCTTATTGTTATATCGGTATCTAGAAGGGACTTAATTTATCTTAAAAATAATTATGAAAGAAAATATTTTTTTCGAAAATTGTTAGGAAAAAGTAGAGGAGAAACATACATCTTTTTTCAGATAAAACAAATGCAATATCCTAACGTACTGACTAATCCTATGGATATATCATTTATTTTAATTTATATATGATAATACATTTTGATATATAAATTAGTTTGTACATATAGTATTAAAAATGAAATAAAATGACAAGACTAAATAAAAATACCCAAGATTAGTAGTTAGTTAAACAAGGCTCAATCAAAGCTGATGAAAGAGACTCAGTTAAGCCCAAAGACAGACATTATGGGTCAATAGCAAATCATAAGCCCAAACATTCAACTGTCCATTGGAAATTACTCCTACAGTTAGATTTTGGTTGTAGATTTGATTGAGAAAGACTTGATCAACGTGATTACTTTAAATTTTGATTAATACTTTAAATTAAAAAAAACTCCCATTCCAAGAGTAAAACGTGAATGGCTTCACGCCATAGAATACGACCACTTGGTAACTCTTCTGTCTGATTAAAGAAAAAAAAAAGACAAAAAACAAAGACCCAAAACAAAGAAAAGAATTATTCCAGTTTCCCAGGGGAGAGCTTTTCGATCAAAATTCAGCAAAATCTACAACCTTTATCCTGTACCTGCCATTCTATCATATTCCATGTACCCTACCAATCAGTATCTTCATATAACTTCGAACCTATCTTCACACAGCTTTTGCTTCTTACTTTTCAGAAACAGATGGACGTATGAAAATTTTAATTAATCGTAAAGAGTTTCATTTTATTTAATTAATAATTGAATATGGAATAAAATAATGAATAAATTGTGCCGGGTAGATCAAATAATCAATCTGGGTTTGATTCTAGTACAAGAAATGGGCTAATGAAGAGGAGGGCAATCAATGGTAGCTGGATCTATGATTGAACACCACTTGTCTTTGTCTCTCTTCAATTCAATTCAAACATTTTCTTTCTTTGAGAAAATCTCAATTTCAAGTCTTTGTCTAATCTGAAAACCCATTAATCGAACAATATTGACAGCTGTTTTTTTTTTCTTGATAAAAAGTAAAATCTGAAACATCACTTCTACTTCTGGTAGTAAATTCATGGCTGATCCTCACATAAACGTACAACAAACAGACCCACCTCCCGCCCAAATACCTCTTCTCAATTCAAACACAAACCACACTCAAAATAATCATCAACATCAACAACACCCAAACGAAAACCGTAACCAGCACCAAGAAACCGATCTTGACAGGACGCTTAAAAGGCTTGAAAATTTTCTGTCTATTCTTGGTTTCAACCAGTCTTCAGTTCTGGGTTTTGTCTTGTCTTGGTCTGCTTTTCTACTGATTGGAGTGTTGCTCCCAGTTGTGATACTTGAACTCTCCAATTGTCCTGGGTGTGAGAAGGGTCAAATTAAGGATTTTGAGCTGGTTATTGTGGCATCTCAGGCGTGTGTTGCGGCTGTTTCTTTGCTTTGTCTTTCCCATAATCTTCGTAAACATGGTATCAGAAGGTTTCTTTTTGTTGATCGTTACAGTGGCCAAATGGCCCGCTTTAGCAAACACTACATTCAGCAGATAAGGGTAACCATTACTTCATACTTTTCATGGATTTATTGTCTCCGGTGATCATTTCGAGAAGTTCGATGATTTATTGATTACTATTGCAACTTATTCTGATTTGTTCAAAATAGAAATGAGTTTCTTTAAATTTCAATAATATCAAATTTTTAGATTCTAGGTTTATGATATTAGAATTTGAATTGTAACTAGAGATTAACTTTTAAATCCAATTTATAGAAACGAATGTTCATAGATAAGAATCTATGAAATTACCAGAATTTCAATGTTTCTATAAATAGAAGGTCTCAACCTGGTCCCAGAACCAATTTCATTCAAATTTGCATATCTTGTTCTTAGTTTTATACACCCTTTTATTGAGTTTTCAGCCACCAGAAAATTAACTTGTCAAGATTCAAAAACCTGCCCTAAAATTGAAATCTATTGTTTACAAAATTGCAAAATAATGGCCTGGATATGTGGAATGGAGGAAGAGGATGCTTGCACTGACCCATACTGGTTTGCAATTGAGGCTTAATTGACAACCAACCTCAAATGCTTGACCAGAATGTGTTCGAGTGCATAATAAGACTTGCTCTCGTTAAGTGATTGACAGGTGTCATAATGCATTCTATTCAAAATGTTTTGTTTAATTGTTTAATATGTTGTTCACTTACTCTTCCGGCAATTGCAATACCCTCAAGGATTTAAATTAAATTTGTCACAAGTATATAGAAGAATTAGTTTAACTCATGATATCTAATCTTTATTGTAATGAAGGAATTGGTTTGGATAATCTATTTTTACAGGGTTCTATACGCTTGCTTGTATTTTGGTCATTGCCATGTTTCATTCTGAAGACTGTTCGTGAGGTCGTCCGCATCTTATATGTACATCATGAATCATGGTGGCTGTCTACTGCAATTTGTTTAGCTTTGATTGTATCCTGGACTTATTTGAGTACGATATCTCTATCAGCCAGCATTTTGTTTCACCTAGTCTGCAATTTGCAAGTTATGCACTTTGAAGATTATGCAAAGCTCATGGAACACGAATCTGACGTTTTAGTATTAATAGAGGAGCACATGCGTCTACGGTATTATCTTTCTAAGATAAGCCACAGATTCCGTATTTATCTTCTTTTAGAGTTCCTGTTTGTCACAGCAAGCCTATTTGTGACTCTTTTCCAGACTACAGCATACAGTGGCATAATTACTTTCATAAATGGTGGTGATTTTGCAGTAAGTTCAGCACCCTTGTTTTTTTAATATATTGCTGAATAAAATGTATGTGGAACTTAGTGGTTTCACATTCCAAGCTCTTGAGTGGACATAAGCTTTCTAAATCTCTACTGATGGGAAAATCACATAACTTAAATAATATTTACAATCTCCTTATGTAATGAAAGTAACTAAGAAAATTTCTTCTTGTCCATGCTTGCATAGATCCTAGCTGCTCCATACTTTCTAACTTTAATCTCGTTGCCTTCTTTTCTTGACATTTCCAGGTGTCCTCAGTCGTTCAGGTTGTAGGCATAATTATTTGCTTACATGCAGCGACAAAAATTTCTCATAGGGCCCAAAACATCGCATCACTGGCAAGTAGATGGCATGCAGTGGCAACATGCAGCTCTACTGATGCATCTCAACTGAGAGCATCAAGCAGTGGGGGGAGCTTGGAAGCCTCTGGTGCATTGAACTCATTGCATATGAATTATTCTGAAAGTGATTTGGAGTCTTTAGATTATCTTTCAATGCCAACAAGTGCTCAACTGGCTTCGTATATGTCCTCATATCACAGAAGACAAGCCTTTGGTACGGAATTCAAATCTTGTTTCTCTATTTTGCGCCCTCTATATTCTGTTAATTGACAAAAATATATTTCTATCAGTCATAAGGGTGATGTGAGTAGATTACAGATGCCTTTTTATTTATAAATTATTGGGAGAAATAAATAGACTCAATTACTCTACTGTTATATTAGCAGCAAATAGATCAGGTGAACTTTCCACTACTGCTGATCTGTATCTGCAGCTTTTGAGCACGAGGATTGATATAAATTTGCTGTTTTTCTTTGTAACTTTTGCCCTGCAATAGACTATAGGTTTCACTGTTTTCATTTAACAAACACAAGGAAGGGATACATATGACCCATGGGCCAGTGGGGCGAGACCAGGTAGTATGTTTAAGTGTTCTATAACAGTATGTTATTTGCCTCTCATCTTGATAGTGGGTTAGGCAATTAAGCAAACACAGTAGTTCTTGTTGAGAGACATTTTACGTATTTCGTCAGGATACTCTAGGTTTTGGTCCTAATTGCAAGGGTAAGTTAATTAAAATAAGAATATCCAAAACTTAGTAAGGGAACTGCAAGTCACGGATTTTCACAATATATAAACAGTTAAAACTGTTTTAGTCAGTCACTTATAATGCATACTACTAGGACGTTTTAGGATATCTATTTTACCATCAATATCACACTTATGTGCTAAAATTGTTTTATTTTCCACATATATATAGACCATACCAAACTAGGACAAACAAAGCATTCTTTCAGGTCTTAGCATGTAACTTGTAAAAAATCTCTGTGTTGTTCCGCTGACCGCTGACTGATCTATTTGTTCACTTATATTGAATTTAAGAGTGAATCTTACTCAACTGTTTTCTACATTTTTCTGTCTCTGTACTTGTGTTAAGCATGTAGTGGTGACTCACGTTTTGTAACATCTCCTGGTTGTGCAGTACTGTATTTGCAGACAAACCCCGGGGGCATTACCATATTTGGATGGACAGTTGATAGGGCTCTTATCACAACAATCTTCTTCATTGAACTCTCTCTTGTTACATTTGTACTAGGAAAGACCATCATTTCTGGTACTAGTTAATCACCCTGTCAAGGCTGCTCTCAATACATCACATCTCCAGGAAATCAATGTTTGTTCAGGTTTTAAAAGGTGAAACCATCACCACCTATGCGCGGACATGCCCATGGGCAATCACAGAAAGCTTTCTCAAGTATGGAGAGATATCAGTATAAATGTTAGAAATTGCCCAGATAGAGGAGAAGAGAGGAAAAGCAGAGAGAGAGATAGTAAAGAGAGAAAAAGAAGTCCCCTGTTTTCAATTAAGTTACAAGTGAGAAAGTGATACTTTGTAAAGTTATGGCAAAAATTTTATATACACAACCAACGTTTACTTACACACTCTCGTCTCGAGCAATTTAATCTCAAAACTGTTGAGTGGATGTTGCTATTTGTATATATCATACATTGAACAAATTTTACGATAACAAGATGATGTTATCGTTGAGCGAAGTAATGTCATTTGGCCTTAAAATGCAGGCGAATGCAGCTGCTAGTTTTGATGCAGTGATGGCTACGTTTCCTGGGAGTCTAGAGTTTCTCGTTTAATAATTTCAGAAATCAGAGTTATGATTATTTATGGGCTCCCATTCATATTATATGGACGGATGTCCATTTCCAAAAAAATTTACCAGAAAAATAATAGACAGTTGTCCATTTTATTTGGACCAGTGTCTCCAAAAAATTTAAAAAAATTTTACATTTAATTGACAAGCGTCCCTTTTAAATGGACGCCTGTCCATTTTTAATTTAAAAAATTTTACATTCAATTTCTGTCTCAATCCAAAAAATTTACATTCATTTCTTTCTTGCTTTGCATTTTGTTTATAAATGAAAAAAAAAAAAAATTGATGATGGACTCAGTCCACTCATTTGGATGGTCGTCATACTATGACGACCATCCAAATGAGTGATGCATTGTTTTAAAAACGGCGCCGAGGGCAACCCCTCTGCTGCCGGGTCACGGTTCAACCGATCCAACTGGTTAGTTGCCGGTTGGACGCGTGACGTTATCACACATCATGATGACATTAGTATATTTTTGAAAAAACTTTTTTTTTTTCGTATTTCTATTTGTTAATTAGACAATAACAACTTAATTACTGTCTAACATTTCAAAGTTCAAATTCAACAATAATTCCAGCATAATTAAGTATTTAACAACAATTCAAAGTCCAAATCCAAATATGATATTGTATTTACATATTAAATGACAAAATACATAATAATTAATACAAAACATTTGATGCAAGTGTTTTTTTCTTTGATCCGTTTTCATGTTAGTTGAGCTTCACACACTAGCATCAAAATTCATCACCATCTCACCATCATCACATCATAACCATCACCATCATCTACGTAATTTCAGTAAAAATAGAAATCATAAGTTAAAGCTTGTTATTTTTTTAAATAGATACTAAGGTTAAAATATAAAGTTCCAGTAAAAAGTTTATATATAGTTTTTAAAAATGTAATAATACTTAATGTCATATGATTTTCAAAGTGATAGATGTTGTTGCCGTTTTTGCTTGTTGGCTTTACTTGTTTTGGTTCATGTAAATAAGAATATGACGTCATTAATAGAGAAAATGGATTAAAAATTGGTATGAATTGACCATATCTAATGCTCGCCGGCTTCATAAAATTCAAACCAATCTTATTGTTGACTCCCAAAGCAAACTTTGTTGACCACATCTTATTGTTTTACTAACTCTAAACCACTCATTTTCCATGGCGAATCTCGTCACATCCACCTCATCGTGAACAATTTTCCCATTCTCAAGAACCTGCCTCAGCATCCCCTTTCTCAATCGATCATACGTGGGCAACCGTTCGATTGCCGCCCACCTCAACTCCTCTTCATCATCCTGCCGTTGGCTCTGTGCAAACACATTTGTTTGTGAATTCCACGCCCCCCGGATGCTCGCTGACGCCAGACTTGCAGATGCCATCCACTTCCACCAACTCCTCGACTGCATCGTCGGGCGACAGCTCATCGTTCTCATTAGATCTTCTCCGGCCAAAGTCGCAGCCATCTTAGTTACAATTTGATTGCAATTTGAGTGGAGTTGATTGCGATTTGAGTGGGATTTCGGAGAGAAATTTTCGAAGAGAAGTTGAGAAATCTGAGAAATTTTAGTAGAGAAACTGAGAAAGAAAAGAAGTTGAGAAACAGAGAAAGGAAATCAGTGGAATGGGCTGCGATAGTGCGATTGCGTAGGGTTAGGGGTTTTTGAAATCAGACCGGTTTATCCGCCAATCCAACGGTTCATTGACTTTATCCAGGTTTTGACCGGGTTAAAGCCGTTTAATATATACTAACGGGTTTAATGTTGACTCGAACCAGACACATGACCGATTTCCAGTCCAACTGGTTGGACCGGCCGGTCTGGTCCGGTTTTTAAAACAGTGAATGAGTGGACTAGCGTCCATACTTTTACTTAAAATCAATTTTTTTTTTCTTCTATTTCATCTAAAAATTTTATACTTTAAAAATAAATATTTCATCTAAAATTATATGGATATTCGTCCATATAATATGGACAACTGTCTATAGTAAAGGACGACCATCCATATAATATGGACGAGAGTCCATTTTAAATAAACGGCCGTCCAATAACAATGGACGACCGTCTATATTTTATGGACAGTCGTTCATTCGCAAAATATTTGTTAATATGATACGTGGTTCTTCTTATTCAGTAGACACGTCGTTTGATGTAAAAATTTGATGCAAATCGCTGACTTCCGTAGCATTTTTCTTTGCCTTTAATACTCCGTTCATATTTGGTGTTCACAAAAGAATATCGTGGCATTTGGAATTTGCTTATGGCATTGCACAATTTCTGTGTTAGTGAAATATTATATACTCCGCCGAAAACAGTAAACTAAGAATATTTATATGGTGATCAGGTGATGGAGGTAGCGAATAAATAAGTTGTAGCCTTGATGCCGTACGTATCATAGACACTAACTCGGTTTCGGCTTTTTTTGGGTTGTAAACAACTCGGTTTCAACTTTCACAAAATCTGTGTGTATATATATATAAGCAAATGAAACGCAATTATACATTCATCCAACTCAGTTTTCAATCAGACGTAATTGTAGCTAAGTTTATTAGTATTTTACGATACGATTTGATACAGGTCACCAACGATATGTATCAGAGAGTATATCTCGAACCTTTCGATACATTGATATATATCCTACTATACGATACGTATCTGTTCATATCCTTAAAAATATCGATACGACTTTATTAATTTACGCCAAATGCTCAAAAAAAATTCAAGTCGAAACCGAGTCACCCAACCCAGTTTACTAAAACCTGTTCAAATTTACCTATTTTACATAAAGAAAGCAAAGAGGAACATGCGTTACCCATTTTGCATGATAATAATAATACAAATAAAGATATAGATATTGACATTGATCTTAAAAATGGTACGCATGGTTGAAAAAAAAAAATATAGATTTTTAATTTTGTGATTAATTTTGATTATATAATACCATAATTTAAAATCAATAATACCACAAAATTCTTTAATTAATTTTGGAAATGATTAATTTTTAAAAAAAATTTATTATTTTATTAATTTTTTTGAAAAAAACCTATCTTATGATAAGATACACGATTCAAAAAATTAAATTTTCGATATACGATACAATATACGATTTGACATCCATGAGCTAAACCACTTCTTTTACGCGTTTAAAGAACAAACTCAAGCAACCAGATAATTCGTTTCACCGATGTAATGAACATAAAATCTCGTTTTGTGAGTAAAAAGTAGACTTTTGGTATATATTATACAAAATAACTTTATACCTAAAAATTACTTTCTTCGGCTTTAGTATTCATTAATTAAACTCGTGCAAAAGGGGCCGTTTAGTTTTAACAAAAGGGTATATTTAGAACACCAAGTTGCCTTGATCCACAAGGACCACAACATAACATCACTCCGATGAACAGAGCACGAGACGACATGGTTCAAACAAACAATCAATCATCAATAACTAGGCACCTCAATATAGACCACATTATTTCCATCTCTCCCTATCTGCAAATTTCCCCGGAATGGACGATAACCAAAATTATATTGAGGCAGAATGAATTTACGGGTTTCAGAGAAAGAAGCCCATCTCTCTCTGGAATAAACTAGTGGGTAGGGAATCAAGATTGTGTTGATGGGATCATGGGATAACATGCACCTCTCAATATCTGTTTGATTCAACATAACAAGTTACTCGTTTTAGTGCCGCTTAATCACCTCTCAGGTCATGGATTTCGTGAATGGGAAGTGGACGCTTCATGGTTTTCCATCTCCAAGCAACCCATTCTTCCAGCCATGCCTAAAATAAAATCACATCAGAAAAATGAGCAAAAGTGACTCAAAAAGCAATAAAGGACGCATTCAAAACCGTACTGTCACCAACTAAAATAATATATGATTTCACCTTGTAAGTAATACTCAAAAAATATAGCTCTGCTAACTACTATTGTATGCCAGCAAACATGCAAGCCATACAATACCTACCTAAAAATTGTCACTCCAAGCAACTCCACGGTCTTGTTCGCAAGGGCCTACATGGATATACTGAGCAAGCAGATCCATAATTTTTCATAAATAGTACAACTCCAAGCCCCATACAACTTAGCAACAACTCAGTTTAATAATCAGCTAATTACCAGTGAGGCTTTCGTAATCATACTACTGGCTACATAAAATAATGAAAGATCTAGAAGTTATTTTCAAATTATACTTTTGAATACATGTATGTAGTTTAATGCATCTGCCACTACTATATTTAATATACAACTAGTAGTACTATACATCCCAAGTTTGTGTTCCAAGTGACATGGCATTATTTTAGAAATACAGACCATCGATCACATAATAACATGATCCACATACACCACCAAAATAATGACAATATTTAGAATGCAAAACTAGGGTATATGATCTGCTTCAACCTACAGAGCAGCAACCACACCAATAAATGAACACGAATCAGAAAAGAACCATGGCATAAACATCAGTCTGTATATCCAAATAAATCTTCTCCCCATCATCACCTTTTTTATTTATTTTTTTTTATTGTTACATCTATCTAGTAAATTTAATGCCTTTTCACAAAATTCTTTATTGGAAATATTGACCAACAATTTCATTAAAAAGTTGATACCAAATCAGATTGAAAATTAAATAGGTGCAAACCAATAATATGATCTAATACATGAACAACAAAGCAAATTCATATGGTACCTCTAGTGAGCCTGAAGGAACAATTAATTGGAAGTTCTATAAAATCCAGAGAATACAGGTAACCTCCTCAACCTGCTTGCTTTGAGACTGCAGTGACATTTGCAGACAATGTCATAAAAAAACTTCTGCAGCTAATAAAGTCTGAATCTTCTCACACCATCAATGCGAAAAAGAATACATAGGGGTAGAATTAACGATGTGATCTTTACACATTAATGCGTCAAGTTTTCTCAGTACCATGAAGCAAGTGCAAAATGAGAGTCCAAGAAACCAAAGACAAGTGGAGAAACATAGAAACGAGAAATCATTGGAAATTAAAATATACCAAATTATTGAAATACAACTAGACATGAAGTTGCAAACGGGAAATTCTTTAATCACTAACGCCAATGGTTCATTATTACTTGAGTAACTTGAATTCTCTCAAATCATCAGTTGAAATCATATCAACTAAAAATTATTTATTCACTAAGGCAAATGGTTTATTATTATTTGAGCAACTTGAATTCTCTCAAATCATCAGTTGAAATCATATCAACTAGAGATTCATAACAAGTATAAGCAGAAGTTTAGACATGATAAGGTGAGGAGCACCAAAAACAAAATGGCTTAATAGGACAGCTGCCTTCTTTATTTGATAATCACATCCAATAATGAATTTACAAGCAAAACAAACCTCAGTCAAAACCATATAGAGAAAAGAGCTCAATAGTTACAGTAATCAGCTTTGGCAGTAACATAAATTTGTCAATGTTTACTAGTTACTCTTTTTTTATTTCTTGGTCATGACATTATTAGTCAAATATAATACTGTTCCATTAAACAGCATTTTAGAACGGGTCACAGACATTACAAATCCTGCTCATAAGATCACTGCACATGATAAATCATCTTCTCCAGAACGCCAAGAATTTTTCAAGTGGGTGTGGCAAAAGAAAAAGAAAAATAGCACAGCAACTGAAACAAACCACTGCATATCAAGAGTATGCTAGCACAACAATGATCACACTGAAGACAACAAAGTCCTTATCCCACATAACATTCTGCAGATATGAATTGATAAATTACCTTCAAAGCACAATGGTTACTGTCAATTTGTTCGTCAATGAAAAGCTAACAACGTTCCCTCCACTTCACACCAACCGTCTCTTGCAAACACAATGTGAATATTAAAAATGATAGAAATGATGGTCGGTAGTAAATTCCATAATTTTCTAATTTAAAACCATATTTCAAGATAATCGTTTACAATGTACCAATAAGAATATGTTACATACACAAGTTCGAGCTGAAACTGATATTTTAAAGAAGAAAAACTGTTATGCCACACCTTGCGTGCAAGCAGTGTCACAGATGCATTTCTACATGATTCCCAGAGCCGGAGGACAAAGTTAACCTGCAAGAAATCTTGTTGACAGGTAGGAGGCAAATAATTCTCCACCCAAATCACCACAGTTGCCTGCTAAAAAACAGCATGAATGATCGTCTGACAAGCAATGTTCGCAACTTCTGTTGAATGCATGTCCCTCACCTCAACTGTGGGCATTTGCAAACTACTTTGAAAACTTAAAGCACGGGATCTTTGACACAGTTGGCAAATTAATTCAATTCTATTAGCCAAACAAACCACCTGTCCCTAGCTCCCCTTGTTGCAGCTCCTTTCTACGCTGCTCTTCTAAAGGATCAGGACTCTTCATAACTCTTCGCATACGCCTGACAATAACCAAATAAAAAAAAAAAAAACTGAATTATATATGGAAAGAAAGAAATTGCTAGAAAAATCTAAAAATTTCAACCTCGGAATCTCGTACCTGTCTTGAGCATGTTGAGCAGGAAAGGTAGGCATAAAATCTTTGGACTTAGGAAGAGGAACTTCACGGAACCAATCATGATTAAGAGCAGCATCAGCTGTTATTCGCTGCAAAGTACCATGGGTTTAAGTATAAAGTCAAACCAGAAAAAGTATTAACCAGACGCCACAGATAATCAGATGCTTACCTTCTCAGGATCATAGGTTAAGAGTTTGTTCAACAAGTCAAACCCAGCATCAGATAGAACTGGTGATCCAGTGAAAGATGTTGCTGGGAATTTCTTACGCAGCAGGTTATACCTGAAAGAAAAAGTCAGCAATTAATACAAACAAGAAAAAAAGATGTGCAAGTAATATGTCACCAATGGAGGCCAGATAGCCAGATCAGAATCTCCCAAAGCTGGAAGCCTGGGAAAACAGTGGCAAGAATAAGAACACCACAATGTAATGGACCTAATGGTCAACTTGGTCACAAAGAAATAAGAAAAAAATTGATACTTACTGATGCTTGACAAAGTTGACCTTCACACCAGGCAGCTTTGAAAATCCAGGCCAAATTGTCTCATTTGGTGTGCCAAGGATTCTGAAAATCTGTAACCATAAGAAAACCCATAAATGATTATTAGGACCACTTAACAACACAGACATTGACCATAGTTTACCTACACCTGATATATTGAACATAATTTACCTTGTCAAGTTGATCAAATTCAGTTTTGCCATTGAACAGTGGCTCCTTAGACAACATTTCAGCCATTATACAACCCAATGACCACATGTCAATTGCAGTTGAATATTGTTTTCCTCCCAATAGAAGTTCCGGTGCCCTGCAGATATGAGTAAATATATAAGTGTGTTTGTATAAAAAAGAACAAGTTAAACATCTGAAAACCATATATATGATAATGCAGAAAAAAGGAGGCTAAAAGGAATGCTGAATAGGGGTTAGAGAATTGCTTCTCATTGAACTGCAAGTTAAGCAAATAACAAAAGTTGTGACAGCAAACATGACATCAAATATATAAGCACAGCCATTTAATACCACCATGAATTAACAAGTGCCATGCGATTATTACACGAGGGATCATCATGTCAGAATATCTGGCCAAAGGTCAAGATGTTAACAATACACCAACAAATCACCATCTGAAAAAGAGTTCAAACAAACAGACTGACACACTCCAACAAACAGTATATATGTGCATGCTGAACCACATATGTAACTGAAACAACAAAAAGAGATGAATAAGGAAGATCAAAATACATGAAACAAACATGACTACACATATGTAAATAATGTAAGCATGGAAGGAGAAATCAGACAAGTGCAGCTCACCTGTACCAAAGAGTAACAACCAAATGAGTATACGGTTTCAAGGGGCTCCCATATTGACGGGCCAAACCAAAGTCACAGATCTTCAACTCACCCCTATTATTCAAAAGCAGGTTTGATGTCTTCAAATCTCTATGAAGCACCCAATTATCATGAAGATACTTGACACCCTCCAATAGCTGGAGCATGAGGCATTTCACTTCACTCTGACTGAATGGTTGCTTCATTGCCTCCATCAGTCCTTTTAGATCATGTTCCATATATTCCATCACCATAAAAATGCTATCCAAGTTACTCCCTACCACAACTTCTTTAACATCCACAATTGATGGATGATGAAAAGAAAGAAGGATGTTTATTTCCCTCAGAGAAGTCAACGGAAAACCTTCTCTTTCCTTTTCCATCTTTACCTTCTTCAAGGCTACAATTTCCCCCGTCTTCTTATCTTTAGCTCTATATACAACACCATAAGTGCCTTCATCTATCTTGTTTAGCCTCTCAAACTCATCAACACTTCTACATCCCTGAAGCATATTTATACTTCTTTGAGGAGGTGCTGCAGGTTCTGGAGTCTCACGAGAATCAGTTTCATCATCTGAATTTGCATCAGACCCACTAACACTAATATCAGCATGGTTTCGTTCCTCATCAATCTCCATGTAATCATCCTTCTCTGAATCATTACCATGATAACCATCCCCACTCAAAGACCTAGCACGGCTGCCTTGTTCATCAGATTCAGATGACCTGGATCTAGCCCTTTCAGACCCTGTTCTCTTAAGCTCCACAAGCTCAGGACTAATGGATTTGTTCCTTAATCTGGTTTGCAAAGACTCTGAAAGAGGCATTTTTTTCCTCCTTTTAGGAACTTCTTCATCTTCTAAAATTTCACCTTCATCAACAGGAGAACTGTTTCCAGCAGCCCATCTCGAAGAGGATATATTCCGGGTTGGTACATAGTCTTCATCATCTAAATGCTCAAATTCCTGAACATTATCCCATTGTTGCTCCTTTGATGGTGAAGAAGACAACCCAACTGGAGACTCAGAAGTACTGTATTCAACTGACCTAGATACCACAGGAGGGTTGATTGGTGAAACAGACTGCAAATTCTGGTTTTTCCTACTCTTCGGGGGAGATACATGTACACCTCCCTCTGGAACTACATTAGGTGATTTGCGATATGTCTTGGGTAAAGGTGGTGGAGGGGGAAGAGCCGTCACAACAGGTGAATTCCTACTTTTACCTACATTATTATCATCTCTGTCCCACACTATGGGAGAAAATTTCCTTTTTCTCTCCAAAGGAGATTGAATCCCATTCTCTACCACCTTGGAAACTTCACTATCCTTACCTTTTGATATGGACTCAATTTCAGTTGCATCCTCAGACCCACTTTCACTTGACAATTCACCAGGCTCCCTATCAATAGCCTTAACTGAAAACTCCTTTGGCTTAGGACCACGACTATTACGACCACCACCACTACTACCTGAATCACTCCTACTAGATGAGGAGCGATAGCCACCATTTGTGATCACTTCCCTCTCCTTGATATCCTTTTGTCTAACCCTGTCACTCATATAACGAACTCGACCCCGATCGTTGTTTTCATGTTTACTACTCCTAATCCGCTCATAGTCATATTCCTCCTTTGAATAAGCATATTCACGCCTTGACACTTCAAAATCAGCCTCTCGGTCTCTGAATTCGTTGTCACGGTAACCCCCATGTCTCCCAGCCGCCATATATACTTGAGTAAAAGCACTAATAGCAATTCGAATCCCCTTAATTCTTCCTAGTAAAACCCTGATCCTAGTATACGATCAATTCAATTTTTTTTCTTTTTCAAACATTTAGAAGAACACAAATTCAAACCCTAATCCAAATGAATTTCAGATCTAAAGATAATACGAAATCAAACATGGAATCAATACAAAGAAGAAATACAAATCAATCGAAAACACTCAATTTCAGCGGTGCTCACTCGAAATTCGGCTATATAATGCGAAATCGAAAGTGAAAACCCTAGAAATCGAAGAGCGAAACGAAGAGTAAAAGCCCTAGAAATTGAAAAAACTGAAAGACATAAAATCTTGATCTCTCATACAAAGAGAACGTTCGATGTTGCTTACCAAATCAGACACAGAGATATTAGAGAGAGACAGAGAAAGCGGCGACCGCAGCTTTAAGAAAATTAGAGAGGAGAAAGTGTTTTAGGTCGCGTAACTCGCGTTTGTGATCACGAACTATTTGATAGGTCTCGATTTTACTTTATTTTTTTAAATTATCAGATATGGCAATTATCATAAGGCCCCCTTATAGTCTGGAAAAAAAAAATTGGCCCCTCAGTCCTCACAGTCGCCTGGAATTACGATTTGGCCCCGGTTTTACTTAAATTAATTAATATACAATATCTTTACATATAGAGACAACATAATGTTAATATTAGAATAAATAAATTCTATATTTTTATATTTTCTCAAGATTAAATAAAGTTTGGTTTAACATGTATCTAAGTTACTTTCTCTAATTTTTCTTTTTCCTGTAATCTCAAGTAAATTTATTTAAACTTCAAATAAATAGTATATGTGAACAAGCTTTTTTTATATTTGGAAGATAATGGCAATAACAAAAACTTCAATAACATTCAAAAGCATGGTGAAGACTATTTATATAAGCCTCATCACATTAGTAACAGAATCTGAAATTCAATTTATAAGTTCCGGGTCCTCTCGACGCCTTTTAGATTCTAATTGCCTTTTGAATTTCTAGGTTTATAAGGTTTTAGCCTAGAGCGAACAATATCTACTTATATTCGCTTCTGAAAAAATATTATGATGCAAATGCATATTTTTTCTTTATAATGTGAGTTCATTAGGTCTTTAGTGAAAGGAAATATTATAAACCATATAAACACCATGAGTAACCACAAGGGGTTGGCTTGGTGGTCAAAGAGGTGTGCTCCCTTTCTTGACTTATTGGGTTCAAACCTTGGAGTCACCTACTTCAATGCATAATTATGCTTTACCCGGTTCATTAGATTTGTGGGGTATTCAATGGACTTAGAGGATTAGTTAAAATGCGCATAAGCTGGCCCGATACCTAGTTACCAAAAATAATAATAATAATAAAATTAAAAAAAATACCATGAGTAGCAAGAATCCAACTTCTTGGGTTCAAACTAGAGTTGGAAAAGTAACCCACCCGACCCGGTCCGCGGTGGGTTACTGCTTTTGGTGGGTTGGTCTTAACCCACCCGCCATTTTTGGGGGAATGGTTGGCCCAACCCGGCCTGCCAACCCTAACCCGTCGGGTTAGGCTGCGGGTCGGGCCCGGCCGGGTTAACCCCCTTTTTTTATTTTTTTTATTTTGTTTTATTTACTTAACTTTTCAAATAAATAATTAACGATTTATAAATGAATAAATGTAATTGTTTAAATTGTTTTTAGTTAACTTTTCAAATATCAATAATTCAATTAATATTTTTTTTTATTAACATTTCAAATATTAATTCAATTTTAATACAATAAAATTGTAATATAAGAAAAATTAGATTTGTTCATTCAATTGATGAAACTTTAGCATAAGAATGAATTATACTTTATACAAGACATGGAAATTTAAGAATAAGACTTCAGTCTTTAAGTTTTTTATATTTACGTACCATAAAAAATAATAATAACAATGTGTCAAATATTACGAAGTTTATACTTTTATATTTATGATTTAGAAGTCTAGTTTAATATTATTGTGTAAAATTATCTGTAGAGTTCAATCATAATAGTTTAATTAAAAAAATAGGGAAACTTGAAAAAAATAATTAATTTTTTTTTTTTTTTTTTTTTTTTTTTGGGGGGCGTGTTGGCTATTGTAAACAAATAGCAACCTGCCGGGTTGGCGGGTTGCCATATAGTAACCCAGCCCACCGGGGGTTGCATACGGGTTGGTTCAACCTCCAGGTTGAACCCTCTCTAATGTGGGTCGGGTTAGGGTTGACCTGCTTCCCTGGCCCATTTGTTCCCCCTCTAGTTCAAACCTTGAGGTCACCTACCTTAATACATAATTGTGTCTTACCCGATTCATTAGATTTGTAGGATATTCATGGACCCAGGAACATTTAACTCGCTTTCGCTTACCTGATAATTGAGAACAAGTTAGTATCATGATAATGCCTCACTCAAAATGGGGTATGTTATCCTTATTCCAGGTAATTAACCCCATGAAGTGTTTATCATATCTCATGATCTTCAGGTTCATATACTCACAAAAATGACAAAAAAAAAAAAAGGTAGTCGTGGAACAACAATTATTGGCTATTGCAGAGTTGCTACCAACAAAGGGAAGGCAACTTGAAAGAAAATGATAGGGCAGATGACCAGTTCTCCTTATGTAGTCTGCATTCTCAGAGGTCCTACAGCTTTCTCATTCATTTGGCTTCTGCATTCGCACGCTTTTCCTCCGCTATTCTCCTGGTAGCCGCAAGTTTGTTTGCCACCCTCTCTTGTGCCCGTGCTTTCAATCTCTCCGCCTTCACCTAGAAGTCGAACAAAGTATTCAGAAATCTATAATTTGGTGCGGAAAATCCTTTCAAATAAAAAAAAAAGGGCTTTTGAATTTGATTAATAATGCAATTTCTATGTCAATAACACAATGAGGTAAGAGGAAGTTGCTGCCTATTTATGGCTCTGCATTTTGACTTGTGACTCCCAGTTCATTTATTTCCAATTTCATCCACAATTTGTGGATATAAGACAACTCAAGGGCAGCAAGAAAATGTTTGTGCTTCAATGAGAATCCTTTGTATAGCTGACTGAGCCAACAAAACACTTTATTCTAGATTTGTAATGCTGGTTTTTTTTTTCTGATTCTTTACTTTTGGTATAAGAGTGCAAACAAAATTAGAAAAGAACACTCCAAGCTGTTTCATTTAGCTCTGCAGTACTTTTCTTTTTCTGCTTATTTGAAAAAGACTTCACACTGTGAACTAGACAAGAAGAATAAAAGTATATTCGGTTCCTTTGAAGAGGCATCCAAATAATAAAATTGAGACATTTTCTTGCATAATTGGAAAGTGCAAAATTGTCAGTAGCATGCTTATGTTACAAGCTAGATGGTGAAGAAGGTCTGCAACATTATTTTAAATATTTGCTCACGCTAAAGACTAGTAGTGTAAGTAGAGGAATCTCTATGCCAATATCCATGTATACAATAATGAAGTCTGTTTGCATACGAGTGCAGAAAAGAATACCTCCATTTTCTTCATTTCCATTTCGGCTTTCCTCTTTTGATGATTTTCCCATGCTTGTATGTTCACCTCTTCCCGCTTATACCTACAACAAAAGATTGCAAGTACATCATATTAGCAGTTCTTTCAATTAGTTCGAAGGCCTATTTTGGCCCATGAACAGTCTGGGGAAACTCACTCCCCGCCTCCCAAAATCTTAACACGAGTAGAAGATACTCAAAACTGTTACATATTTAATTTTGGGTGGTTGAGTAAAAAGAACTCTAAGCAGTTGTTTAATTAGTCACATTCAGTAGTAGCCAGAGAAATTTATATTAGTGTATCACCTTGCCATGTACTTAGCACGTTCTGCCTCATCCCAAGCCACTGCCTGGGCGTCTAAATTGTTCAGCTTTGTAACTTGATCAGAATTATTGTTCTCAGCTATTCTGCAAGGGTCATATTCATCTCCACACCGTCTGGTGGCATCAGTCCCCCTGCCAGCAGAGTTGGCCTCACCTCTGTTCTCTGTTGATGTTAGACCAGTCTGATACCCCTCAGTACTCTGCACTCCGTGTTGAAACCTAACTGGAGTTGAGGATCCTGAAGCTATGGGGCTCCTCACCGCAGGAGTTGTAGCTCTAATAGGTGTAGCTGTTCTTGAAGGCTCCAGGCTTGCAATAGGTGTCATTTCAGTCCCCATGTCTCTCACACATATTGATCTAATAGTTGAAGTTGAATTTTCCACGGGCTTATTGATTCGCCATACTGATTCATCACAGTCTACGTTCTTTGTTTCCGCTTCATATTGAGTCGCCACTGCAACTAAGCATCCATTTCGTTTTTCTTCCCCTTCATCTTCATCACTCGAGTAGTCTTGTTCCTTTTGTGGAACAGGAGCTATTAGTCTCCTGTCATCAGCATTTGAGTTGCGTGGCTTGGATTTGGATTGGTTTTTCTCTCCCCCTCTTGACAACCCCACTAGCCATTTCTGTGCATCATCCCATTTTGATGGTGTTGGTTTGCCTAAGGCTGTTCGATGATGAGAACTACTGCGGTTAGCTCCATTTCCTTTATGAAACTCAAAACTAATAGCACTGCTACTTGAAATCTCTTGAATCGGTCCATGGTTGTAGCACCCCTTATCATCTATAGATCTCATTTTCTCTCCACAAAGCTTTAACTTTCTCTCTCTCTCTCTCTCTCTCTCTCTCTCTCACACACACACAAAAGAGCGAGTACAGAAACAACTATCACTCAGCTAAGTTCAAGAATCTTTCCCCCTCTACTGCATCAAACAAAGTTAATCCTGATCAAATCAAACATGGTCCAGATCCTAGTTATCTTGATCAAATCTAAGTTTGTATTAACTGCAGTATTCCTAAGTGGGTCCAAAAATAAATCCAGGACTTGGTTATTAATTATTAGGTCCCAGATTCATGCCCCCACAGAGATAAACACTTGCAGCTAGCTATTAAGAACTAACTACAAAAGGAAATTAGTTTGAAGCCTAACCACACAAGTCAAATAATTTTCTATCACACATATGATCAAACGCATAGGACACTTGATTAAATCTTCTCCACCCACCAGATAGGATTCCTCTACAAGTAATTAATACACAAATAGTCAAATAAGTTTTGATCAAACAGAAAAAATTTATGCACAGCACTAACCCCAAAATATCTGAAGTTATCTCTCACTGCAGCAAGGGACCCATTTGGAATTTATCCACAGAGAGATTAACTAATCCCCAGAGCTGAAAAAACCCAAACAACAATCAAGAAGATGAAAACAACCAAACACAAAGCTAAATGCTAAACACATGCAGTCATGTTGATTTGCATCACTGTTTTACTGACTCTAATCAAAGACTAATCAATTACTAATGAAAGGTTCATGAAAGTTTAGACCCACCAAAAAGAGTGAGCAGAAATGCAGGCTCAACAACAAAAAAGCCAGAAGCAGAAGGGTTCTGCAGCATAAAAGAAAACCTACAGAGAATAACACCTCAAAACCATGTATTTTTGAGATCTACAGAACTAACAAAAAAAGCTTCAGATCCATTGTACAATAAAATCCTAAAAATAACTATGCATTGTTGAAACATGGACCAGCCAACATGCATAGCAGTAGCAGAAGTTGTAAAAAAAAATCGCATAAATAACCCATTTACATAGAAAGAATAAAACTTTATTGCAGATTAAACTAACTCTCACTCAAACTGGAATCTAGGAAAGAGTTTCAGTAACGTCCAAAATCAAATAAAATAATTGTTATTATGAGCACTGAACAGAGTACCGATCATTGGAGAAAGAAAAAAAAAAAAGAGTTGTTTTTGAAATACGGTTGTCCTTTTAACGGTAACTGGCGTAGTGTTGGAATGGGGGACACGTGGACGGTGGGAGATGGGTTTGGTGTCAGATGGGGCAGATATAATGGAGTCAAGTTTGTAAATGGATGGTGATGGTGATGCAAGGTTCTGAAGTTATCACGTGGGCATAAATGGGGGGCAAAGAGTGGGTCCAGGCGAGAGTGTTCGACAGTGACAGTGAGTATTATAATCTAATGTGACCAGACTTAGGGTTACTAATAATACCGTTAAATCACATGTTGCCATGTCAGCAGATAGGGACCACCACGTTCCTATCAAATTATGTCAGCAGATCCGTGAATCTGTAGGACTATGTGGGTCCCCACACATTGTAGAGGACTGCTGTCCCCTTCTTTTAATACAATAAATAAGAGAACATGAATACATGACACGCGGCATTTTTTTAATTATAATTTACTTTAATGTAAAATATGTTATTAGAAGAGAAATTCAATAACGCTATTAGCCTATTACACTATTTTAAGCCCTAAGATTTTAAAAAAATGTCACAAGAAATAGTGTGTAATCCTATTTTATATAAAAAAATTGGACGAAATTACCTCTATTGACAAATCCCTAAACTTCAAAGAAAAACTCTCGTTTTAATTCTAAAATCTCACGTGAAACTTGTTTATATGATATGAATGAGTTATTTTTTGACGGATTTGATCAGTGCATTGGGTTATTAAAGGGTTTAGAAGAGAGCATTTGATAAGTTTTCCAATTTGAATGTTGTTCCAAATAAGAAATCATTGAATATGTTGTATATGTACATCAAACATGTTTAATAAACTATTTTTGCGATGAGTTGTTGTTTTCATGGTTGTTTTAGCTTATACAGGTAATTAAGATGTTGAAATTGATGGTTTATACAAATCTGGCTATGAGTATTGATCAATATCAAAGAATTCGGATGAAAAATCGGTTGGAGGCTAAAGACGGGTTTTGGCCAGCACCACGTATTCGGCCAACTTCACCCTTCAACACTAAAGTGACAAAATATGATTGAATCATGTTGATCGTTGGGATTTAGCCATTTGGACATAATCTTACATGTCCAAATATGGTCGAATCCTAGGGTTTCAGCCAAAACACGCTTATTCTCCAAATGACCTACAATTTCTGGCCGATAAGGTCATTTGAATAGGCTGAAACCCCATGTCGGCCAAAAAATGCAGGTCCCCATCATCATTTTCCACCTTGAGAACCATAAAAATCACCCAAATTTGCATCATTAAATGACAATCAACCCCATCTCACATTCAAAACCATTGACTCCATCAAAAACCCGAAATCTAAAACCCAAAATCAACGGAAATGTAATTCAAACCAATTGAAATCTAAGACCAAATCAAGTAACAAAATCAGTTTATGGGTTGGGTTTTCAAGGTTTTCAGTGAAGGGAATGATAATGGTTAGGACGGATTTAAAGAAGATGAGTGAATGTTTAGGTTTATTTATATACGAGGGCATTTTCATCCTATCATATGTATTGTTGACATATCATTTAATGCATCATCATTTTATTTATATGTCAACATGACTATCATCTAAATTGTTGTGATCCATCTATTGTTTGGCGATTGGGGGCATTATGATAACTCTCAAAACGATTATCTAATAAGATTTTATTTATAAAGTGTCATATGTAAAACCGATATATTATAAAAAAGAGTAATATTATTCATCTCAAATACTTATAAAAAATTTCATATCCCAAGTCATGTATTACTATATGGGCATATGCCATATCATTCAATATATCATCGCTTTATTTATATGTTAATGCAATATATGATGACACGTCACTTTTTTATTAGCATAAGGCTCTATGATTCCCCAAACCTGCTCTTGCCCTACTTGGCGTAACCAACTATTGTCATAATGTTGTATCATTTAATGTGTCATCGTCGCATATGATAATACATTATTTAAGATATGAAATTTGGAATAAGTTTTAGGAAGAATAGTATTATTATATTAAATAAGTTATATATATATATTAGTTTGATGTTTTAGGGTCCGTTTGGTTTATTATTTCATACCCTATTCCCAATCCTATTCTCAAAATAATTGTTTGTTTCATTATTTATGAAATACTATTATATTTTATTCAATTACTTTTAGACCCCTTAAGTTTATTAATTTAATTAAATACCCTCAGAAAAAAATTTAAAAATTAACAAAAACACCCCCACCCACCAATAGTTGCCAGATTTTGGCAACCACCGTTGATGGTAACCAGAATCTGTCACAACAGCATACAAACGACCGAAACTGGCCGGTAATTCTCCAATCTGGCCGTCGTTGACTGCCAGATCTGGCCTTTTGCGACAATTGACGGCCAGATCGACGCACGACCGATCAGATTAGACTGGTCTATGTCATAACACCAAATTCTGACGGTGGTGGCCTGAATCTGGCACTGTGGGTGGGTGGAGTGTTTTTGTCATTTTACAAAATTTTTATATATTGGGGTGTTTAGTTAAATTAGCAAACCTAAATGTTTTTTTGTTAATTTTTAAATTTTACCTCGTAATAATCATCCTATTCAACTACCCAATACTATTTTTAAAATCCTACCCAAAATAACAAACCAAACGGACCTTTAACTATTTAGCCACTTTGGGCCAAACATATCCAGTCATAGTGTTGCAAGTGGGCAAATTCTGGGTTATTAGTTGTCAAACGCAGAACATTGCTTGGGCCAAGCTCAAGTAAAACCCAAGACTCAAACCGACAAAACCAACTGCCCATGCAACATATATTCTGCTTCGCTTGCTTTCAATGTTTATTGTTTGTTTAAATTTCTGGGTTTGTTTGATGGGAGTTTCAGGGTTTATGAGGAGGTTTACCTGCCTGTTCAAAACCAAAACATACCCATTTGGATACATTCAAACCAGAGCTTTGTCGAACTCCAAAACTTTCAGCACCAACGATGCCGTACTTCCGGTTTTGATCGTTGGTGCAGGACCCGTTGGTCTTGTTCTCTCTATGCTTCTCACTAAATTAGGTATTTTTTTCATTCATTTGCTTCCCCTTTCCACAAAATCGTGTTTTGCTGTTTGGTTGCGTAGGAAGTTTGTGAGGAGGAAGAAGAAAAGAAGAAAAATTTGAATTTTTTTTTTTTTTTGGGTGAGAATGTTTGTTGTAATGCTATAAATAGCCATTGATCGTGTTCTATGATTTTTATTTTATTTTATTTTTATGGAAACTTCATTGTTCTTTTAAGTTTTACTCGAAGGATGAAATTTTAAAGGTAATTTTTTTTTTCTTTTAAGTCGTGCTTTGTTAAAGAGAGCAAATTGATCGTTGGAGACTTAAAGTTCGTTATTTTTACTTTGTACAAAGGGGCAAAAATGGAGCTAGTGTTTGAAATGTAATTGCTTCAAATGATATTTTGTAGGGATAAAATGCTCGGTTTTGGAGAAAAACAAATCGTTCTCTAAGCATCCGCAGGCACATTTTATCAATAATCGGTCTATGGAGGTTGATTTTCTTATACCGAAGATATTTGCTTTCGGTTGTTTTAGAAGAATTTAATTTTCATTGTGATGTGGTTGTTTTTAGGTGTTTCGAAAGGTGGATGGCTTGGCCGAGGAGATTGAAAAATCACAACCGCCGGTAGATTTATGGAGAAAGTTCATATATTGTACATCACTCACGGGTTCGATTCTCGGGTCAGTAGATCACATGAAACCTCAAGGTGTGACTCATCTCAACAACTTTTATATTTTCACTTAGAATGTGGCTTTTCAGTTCTACTACTGGCCTTGTAAGATTACCAAAACTAGATCATAAGGTGTATATATCACATCATGAAATTGTTTGTATGTTATGAACGTATGAATTATGATGTAGCTTAGTATTTTATACGTCCCATAATTATATGTTGCAACAAGAAAATATGAACATACTTTTCTTAATCCGGGGGAATTTCTGATTTTGATATTTATAAATTTATACTGTTGTTATTCCTTGCCAGATTTTGAGAAAGTTGTGAGCCCTGTCTCTGTTGCACACTTTTCACAGTACAAATTAATTAGATTGCTACTTAAGCAGCTGGAAAATATCAACTTTAAAGTTTGTACCTCAGAAGCTTCAGAACGGCATAGTTTTCTCCAGGGAAGGAGAATATTAATGGGGCATGAGTGTGTATCCATCAATGCAACTGACCACTGTATAGATGTGACTGCTTCATTTCTAGAGGAAGGAAAACTTAAGCAGAGAAATATTAAGTGTAATATCCTTGTCGGCACAGATGGTGCAGGAAGTACTATAAGGAAGCTTATAGGAATAGATCTAAAAGGCAAAAAAGATTTGCAAAAGCTTGTCAGTGTTCATTTTTTGAGTAAAGACCTTGGAGAGTACCTGCTCAATGAGCGACCTGGAATGCTATTTTTCATTTTCAACACTGAAGCTATTGGAGTCCTTGTAGCTCATGATCTGAAGCAAGGAGAATTTGTCTTGCAGGTATTGCAGAGGTTTAGAAATTGTTTGGATCAAATTTGTGCCAATTTGATACTACTTTAAAGTGCATCATATACATGCAGTAAATTATTGCTCATCATCCTGCAGATACCTTTCTATCCACCTCAGCAAAATCTTGAAGATTTCAGCCCTGAGGTAATCTTCATTCGATACTGATGGGCTTTTAAGACGCAGTATTTTGATTGATATCTTTGCTTGTACCCTTTTTGTGGTCAAGTTTGGAGGATGACAAATGTTACAAAACCATTTAAAATATGTGAAAAACATGCTTGGCAATTGTCAGATGTAGTTGTAAGATTCATAATATGAATGCGTGCATTTTCCCCATCGTTGGTAACAGTTTCTTTGAAGGATACAACTTGTAGATATGCAAGCAGTTGATATTCAAGTTGGCTGGTCAAGAGCTTTCAGATGTCAATGTGATCGATGTAAAGCCATGGGTGATGCATGCTGAAGTTGCTCAGAAGTTTGTGTGCTGTGACAATCGAATAATACTTGCTGGTGATGCTGCTCATCGGTTCCCTCCTGCTGGTGGTTTTGGTTAGTAGCTACTGTTTTTGCAGATATAAAAATCCCCTAAATTCATTACCTAACTGATAGTGTGTCAAGTCCCTACATTCTCTAAACTGTTGGTTTATTAAGAAGAAATTATAGATACGAAAAAAGATATAGGGTTGGACACCCAGAATTACCATGCTATTCTGGTGTTTAGCATAGAAAGCTCCTTGGTGTGTGTTGAAATAAAGGTTCAAGTGCTGCTTTATGTATTCCATTAATGGGACTTTGTACAGACATTTGCTTAACTATATTATGTTATTTATGCAGGAATGAATACTGGCATTCAGGATGCTCATAATCTTGCCTGGAAAGTAGCTTCTGTACTACAGGGTATTTCACCACTTTCATTACTTCATACTTATGAAACAGAACGTAAGCCGGTATTGGTTTTACTTTTTCTACCTTGTTCCTATCATAATTTTATCCTGACATTAGCTGGATATTTGACCTTTATGGTATACTGTTGTCAGATTGCCAACTTCAATACTGCACTTAGTGTCGAGAATTTCAAAGCAGCCATGGCAGTTCCTTCTGCCCTTGGTCTTGATCCAACAATTGCAAACTCTGGTAAACAAACGCAGCTATTGCTTCAAACCTTGCTTCTTCTTTTTTCTTCTATCTTTTTTCCTCTCTCTGCTTGGTTATGCTTATCAATCATTGATCTATCCTCTAATTTAGATGTTTTCATGTGCATGCTTGTTAGTGAAATATTAATGTTTTCCCTTTTGTTGCTTTTGCAGTGCATCAAGTAATTAATAAAGCGGTTGGTTCTTTTTTACCATCTGTACTACAGAGGGCAATGCTGGATGGAATCTTTAAGGTAGGTCGTGCCCAGCTCTCAGAATCTCTTCTGAATGAAAGCAACCCACTTGGATCTTCAAGGCTAGCTAAGTTAAGGCATATATTTGAAGAAGGAAAGAGCCTTCAACTTCAGTTTCCTGCCGAGGATCTTGGTTTCAGGTATCTCCTTCACATCAAGAATGATCATTTCTAGATATGTTGCAGCTATTTTAGTCTCAAAAATTTTCAAACTTCAAATCAAATTTAGAAAACATATATATCTGTGTAGCAACTTGAAGTTGCAATTGTTTCATATGATGTCCTCTAACCTGACTATTCTGTGCTTTTTGTTACCATTCCAATAGCAATTAAAATTAATTTTCAGCTACTTTTTTTAGTCAAGTCATGTTCAATGTTGGAGTTTCTGAATTCCTGTTATAATCCAATTTACTGTTGTTAGGTACTTTGAAGGAGCTCTTGTTCCTGACACTGAACCTCTGGTGACTGCTCCAGAAGCACCTACTGGTCGTCGGAGGGACTACATTCCTTCTGCAGATCCAGGGTCAAGGCTGCCGCATATGAATGTCAGGGTGTCAACTTCGTCAAGTTGGGTATGTAATTAGTTATTAGTTTTTTTCTGTTTTGACTTTAGTTATTTACCACAGCAGGTGCGAAGATAGCCTAAACTGAAGTTATTGCTTAGTCCTTGTATTATGCTGGCGTTGTTTTTGCTTATGCTGTGGAGCTGTGGATCTGTAAATGAGGAGCTCCCTCTTCCGGTTTATCACATGGCAATTAATTAACTGGAATTATTTTTTTTTTTAATGTGAAATTGCAGTTGAATTTTGTTTTAACTCATATTATGTGTCGTTGTAGGAGACAATATCTACACTGGATCTTGTGGCTGGAGATAAGGTTGAATTTCTCCTCATAATAGCACCAATAGAGGAGTCCTACCATCTTGCTCGTGCTGCATTCAAGGTGGCTGAAGATTTAAAAGTTTCTACCAGGGTGTGTGTAATGTGGCCTGCTAACGCTGTGAACAAAGTTGAAGCCAGAAGTAAGGCAGCACTGGCACCTTGGGAGAACTACTTAGATGTTGTGGAGGTTAAGAGATCATCAGATTCACCATCATGGTGGAATATCTGTCAGATGACTGACAAAGGGGCCCTCTTAGTGAGACCTGATGATCACATTGCATGGCGTGCAAAGTTAGGTGTTAATGGTGACCCCAGTTTGGCGATGGAGAAGGCTTTTTCTGCTGCATTAGGGTTAAGGCCAGTCAATGTAGAAGAGACCACACTTTGATTCTTTGAAGACCTGTAGTATGATTCTTCTTCTGGATTGGAAGTAGTCTTGTCAACGCTACACATATTTTGCAATTAAGATTTTGATAATAAAGTTACCCATATTGATACATAATTTTTAGGGAATCTGTATGTAAGTTCATGTATTTCAAATATTAGGATAGGAACAGTCGTGTGACAGAAATTTTGTATGGCACCAATCTTGTGTTTTGTTTTCACCTTTCCCAATCTTCTGTTTCGTGCAATAAAAAACTACAAATCTTGAACTGGGAAAAGTTTCTATGATGAAAAACAAAAACCAAGTCAGGTTCACCCATTCTAGTTTCATTTGATGCTCCAAGAAGAACCAGAAAGTTGGCCCAGAAGCATCAATATGTCGTCTTTTCTGCTGGCAAACTCTTTATTTACCACAATTTGCAAATTATCAAACAGGTCAGACTTTTTCCCTTCTTTGGCAGCCAATTATGACTACCGAATCACAGCTTGTAATTTATTGCCATAGGTTTACTTCCATTGTTTAAAATATTTTTGAAACATAATAGCAGTGAGACAGGCACAATTTAGCACAAGGTAAAAACACAAATGCAACAATTGTATATAGATCAAACTTAGCATGTTAGATGCAAATATTTTTGCCAACTTCATGGCTGATATTTAGCAGACATTTCCATTATATCACAATTCACAACTAATGATTCAATCAATCAATCAAATTACATTGCAGAAATGCTACCGTTTTGAATGAAGAGATGATAGTTCAACGGAAGAATATGGTAAGTTAAAACCAAAGTCTACGCATTCAAATTCAGAAAATGATTATGGTCACAGATATGCCAGATGAGTTCTGTTCTGTGGCATGATCAAGTGTTAGAGATGTGTATGATGATGATATATGCGATCCACTTGAGCCTAAGATTGCCCACTGAAGAAGATGATTACATGGCCCATAACTGCTGTGACAATACCAAGTAACCCACCGGCAATGACCTGCAATACAAGGAGATAAACCAAAAGTAATAAATACCTTTTAAATAACTATCTTCTAAAAAGCATTTCATTGCGCAAAATCACAAGGTAGAATTAATAGGGACTATAGGAATTTAAACATAGCTTTTTCTTTACAAAGTTCAGAAGCTCAATAGAACTTGTACAGCAAAAGAGGTATTGCATCATTAACACAACTCCTTGCAATGGATATAGTATTACTTGAGGCAAACTGTAATGATCCATTTTTCATTATGAGATCCAAAGAATGAATATCAATGACTTCGGTATAACAGAATAGAGAAGAATGGGCATTACGAAATCGTCTTCTGTTATTATTGTGAAAAACACTTAAACAATTGATGTGAAGAACATACAAATTTGGAGGCTTTCAATGGTAAAAGATATGAGTGACTCCATCAATTATTTATGGGGAAAATTCAATGAAATAAACCGAACCTGAGGAGGGGTATGACCAAGAAGTTCACGCAATGGTCTGCTTTCAGCCAGAGGATGTTCAGAAGGAAGTTCATATACAATTTGATTTAACACCTGAAAAGAATCCATTTTAGAAACATGAAAATTCAAACAAACTCCAAAAGAGATATTCATCCATCTCAATGGAATAGTGTCTAGTCCACAGCATGCAGTCAAACAAATAAAGCTTCTATGACATATTAATTTTTGAACATGGATAGAGAGCAAGAAAAAACACGAGAAGAGGAGAGAATCAGGGAGCAAGACCAAAACCAAAGGCAGCAAAAGTATCAAACCTCTGCCTGGCGCCCAGCCTGGAGTCTTACACCAGTTGCATCGTACATCACCTGCCACCGTAATCTCCACATTAAATATCTAACAATGGCTTGCTAATATAATCAGCATGAAAAACTTTTGAATATCGTTATTCATCATAATAAAAAACTTTTACAAAATACTAAATGTTATAAATTTAGAAATACATAAATCAAACAACTGTTCAGATAAAGAAAGCAATTAAAATAACAACTTGATCTAGTTTGTGTGCTTTTCAAATATTAGCAACATAATTTAAAATTTGTTATAAGGTTTTAATTTACATAAATAATATTTTAATCCTGGAAGAGCCTGTTATCTTGGGATTAGCACTCAGTTAGAGTAGTTTACTTGTATATGCTAGTTATAATGGTATGGAGAAAGGGAACATACAATGCATGCTAAGATCAATGAAATAGCAAACAAAGACCCTCCAAAGCCTTCTTGTAACCCAATGGCCAAAGCAAGAGCAGTAACAGTTGCAGAATGGGATGATGGCATTCCACCAGATCCAATAAGTTGCTTTAGATCCCATCGTCTTTCCTTGTACCTGCAAATCTAGGAAAGCTTAAGCATCTCAGGGTAGACTAAATTACAAAAGACAGGACCTCATCAATGCCAACAGAAGCATAACACAAGCAAAGAGGTAACAATATCAATGAGTTACCATGTTTGATATGCTCAGAATTAAAATTTACTGAAGAAATTCACCATTTGCATAATGACACATCAAAAATTTCTCTACTGAGATTCTCTTCTGCATATCATTGAACACTAGAAAAAAGTGACCTTTTCAATAATTAGATGGCAACAAATTAAGAACCAGCAAAATAAAGAAAAGTCATATTTGCAAAGGACAAATGATAACCTATAAATCATCCACATTTATGATTCCCAAGACGAATTAAGTTGGTCAAGGCAGCCAAAAAAAAAAAGAAAAAAAAAAGGATTAATGATACTCTAAAGGTACATATGACCGTAAAACATTGCTAAATGTTGATAAAAATCGTAGAGTTGACCTCAAGAACTGGGGTTATCAATAAGAACTAAGTTTGATTTCTAAAAATTAACTATTTCATAAACCTTTCAAGTCTGGGCAACGCTATTTTTACAACTTCCGTAATTCATTGACTAAAAAATCCACAATTCTTTCATTAAAGAATAAAACATCATATGCACAACATTGAAATAAAAATCTTGTAAACTTCCATTTAAAAACGCAAAAAGACCATACCCAGATCCAAAATTCAAGATTAAATGAAAATACAGAAACCAAGTGAGAAAGAAATATTACCAGCAGGTGAAGAACTTGATAGATTGGGCGATAACAAAGGACACAAGAGCTGAAAGGAGAGGGTAATTCGTAAATATTGACAATGAAGACGACGTAGAAGTGGATGACGAATCCCCTGACGTTGCTGAGAAATCATCCATCTTGACCGGATTATCTTCTTATCCCTGAACGATGAATCGAAAGAAAGCGCTAAAGAGAGAAAGAATGCCTAAATATTTTGGTATGAATGAAAGTGAAAAGGCGATTAGGTGAAGAAGAGAAGAGAGGGCTAGCTTGGGTTCTTGTTGGACTTTTAAAAGAGAGAAGAAATTGTTTGTGGGGGGCAAAGGTGGGAGGCAGGAATCAGGATCCCTCTCTGGTTTCTTCTTCTTGGTTACTTCTCGTTAGCAGCTAACGGTCTTTGCTTCAACTGAATATACTTGCATTTTATCTCGAATATACCCCTCCACTCGGTTTTTGCCTTCTTCCTCTATTCTCTTCATTTAATTAATTATTTAATTAATTATACTTATTATTGCTTATTCATTATAGAAAAAACGACCCAAAATTTACATTATATTTTTTTTTAAACCTTTCTTAAGATCCATAAAGACTATAAACATGGCGTCTCCCTTGTGCCACTCTACTGGTAAAATTATGATATTATAATAATAAGAAATTATTAATAGGGCATAATCTATTCTTGTCTTTTATTGGAAAACTGGTAGATGATGATACAACCTTGGAATTCAGAGATTTTTCTGTGTAGCTATAGCTAATACCTAATAGCCATTGCAACTGCAGGAGAAGAAATGTCCGTAACACCCCACAACTATAAATAATAATTTAAGAAAACTGCTATATTTACAATCTAATATCATATCTTTTTCTTATGACCCTAATATGTTAGGCACTGTCACGTTAGCTCTCACTAGCTCTCATTACATTTAAGACACTATTAGAGATAAATGATCATTCTTTATGAAAAAACAATCATAATATATTAATAGATTGATACTATCACATCAACTCTCACTATATTCAAGACACTTAGGATACTACTAAAAACAAAGAGTCGTTTTTTATTCCTTTATAAAGAATGAGATAATTATTCTGAAGAAACAATGTTTTATAAAGAATGACTATTCTTTTATAAAGAATAAAGAATAGTCATTTCATATGAAAGAAATATCATTTCTTTGATTTAGTCAATAGAATTGATGTGATAATATTAAAACAATTATTATATCAGAATTAAAAAAAATTTGTAAGAATTGATTGCCCAGAAAACATTACTAATAATTCAATTAATTCAGTCTCTAAACGGATTTAATGTCGAAGGAAAACCCATTCATTTTCCAACAAATTAAAAAAGTCAGCAGTTTTGCTTGTGTCTTAATTAACAATTAAAGATTTTTTGGTATCGAGGTACGACATCGTGTTGCGTGCAGAGCACTAATGCTGGTGACATTAGACAGGGAAGGAATAAAACTGATCAAATTCTATAAATATTTGTGACTGATTACATACCTACCCTGAGGTTTACGAATTTTACAAGAAACTCCCTGATGTTTCAGAAATTATCAATCACCCTCCCTGAGGTATTAACTTTCCTCAGTTACCTCCCTTAGCTGCCGTTTTCTAACGCCCAAAGTGACCAAATCTATTTGATCCTTATGATTTTTATATCTACTGTAGGACACTTCTTTCAAAAACTAGTAAATATATCTCAAAAATTATCTATTAATAGATTAATCTACAAAAGTTAATACCAACTCAAATTCATATGTAAATCTATCTTATCTCTAAAATAAATCAAAAACTTTAAATCTAAACAAATAAAATTCTTAATAAAAAAAAAAACCAATAAAAGTATTTCGAGCCTATGTTTATTTTAAAGTAGTTGTATTTATTTATTTAACATTCTTCAATTAATATAAAACCCAAACCCGTGTATATCTATCTTTAATCAATCTTAAATTCTCTTTAAAAATGCATCTAATAATTACATTAAAATTAAAATTCATTCATAATCGCAGCAGTTCTTCATCACCAATTCTCATCAACATTACTTTTGAGCCAAGAGTTGAAAAAAAAAGGAAACAAAGTTTCAAAGAAATCACAACCAAATCCTCAAAAATATCCAAACAAAATTCCAGAAAAATCACAAACACCCCAAACCACCTTCACTCCAAATCGAAGCATATGGCCAACCACCAACCGATGTCAATGATGTGGTTTCTCTTCTTCCCTTCTGACAACTATCAACAGTTTGGAGTTACTGATTTTCATTGGCGATGAAGTGTGTGTGTGTGGATGATGAGTTTTGCGATGTTGGGGTCGATTGTGAGTGGGGCATGTCTTAGTGATGGGTTTTGCCAGATTGAGATGTGGTGCGCTACCGAATTATACTTGTACGAGATTGAGAGTCTTGCCGCCGCAGAGGAACTGGATTTATTTAAAAGCAATGGATTTGAGTTTCTCCTAGGTGGGGTTTAATTTTAATTTTTTTATATTTTTAAATCTCAAACATCTTAATCAATGAATTGTACCGTATTAAACTTTTTGGTTTTAAATTCTTTTAATTGGTGGAAAGACTGTTTTGCCCATTCATTTTAATGTCTTGCCGTTAGAAAACAGCATTCAGGTCAGGTAATTGAGGAAAGTCAATACCTCTGAGGACGTGCTTGAAAGTTCCTAGAACCTCAGGGGGGACTGATAAACCCAACAATTATAGTCAAGCTAATTATATCGCAAATACCAAAGCAAATATATAACCATATAACAAATAAAATCTGGGTCAAACCCAACTATTAACTCTGAACTGAAATCTCCGAATTCTCTTCCAAAAAATTATGCCACGTATTGTGTAGAAAAATCTGACATGTGGGAACTCCACCACTGTTATCTTTCTTCCTCTTCTGGCAGATTACATTGAATGCTAATACTCCAAGCATTTAATGAATTATTGCATGAAAAAGGAAAGCTACTAATAAATGTAGAGCAATTATTCAATGCTCAGCCAAGAAAAAGCTTCCAAACAGGATGCGCCAAATTGTCATCTGGGGGATGGATTTGGGATCTATGATTTGGGCCTCAAATCATGTACTATTGTAGAGAAAGAAAGAAAGAAATGATATGAATGTATTATTACATTTACAACAAAGCTACGGACACCGAATATTTTACACCAAAAATATGCATCGATCTATATATACCTAAGTACCTGATTTTTCTATCAATTTTTTCTAATAAACGGCTATCTATCAAATATGGATGGCCGTTCACTCACATAGACTTTCATCCATGTTTGATGGACGGGGGTCCATTTACTACGGACGGGGGTCCATAAGTAAAATTGAATAATTTTTTTTATAAAAATTAGGGATGGCTGTCCCTTCATTTTGGACAGGTGTCCACAAATAAGGACGTCCGTCCTTAACCAAAATATGAAAAAAAAAAAAAAATGAGTTAGAGAGAAGAAGATGGTGTGAGTTTGACCCTGCTGCGCCTCCTCCTTTTAAATTATCAATATTAGAGCGGCTATTCCTAAGCATTATTGGGTTAAGAATCCATGGAGATCAATGAGCTATGTTGTGAGAGATGTTGTTGTGGTTTTTGGCTTGGCGAAGAAGAAGAAGAAGAGCGAAGAAGAAGAAGAGCGAAGAAGAAGTTTTTTTTTTTTTTTTTTTTTTTTTTTTTTTTTTTTTTTTTTAAGTATGGACGACCGTCCAAAATTTATGGACGGCTGTCCCCAATTTTTTTTTTTCATATTTTGGTTTTTAAGGACGGGCGTCCCTTATTAGCAGGTGCCATTCCAAAATGAAGGGACGACCGTCCATAACGGATGAACGACCGTCCCTAATTTTTATAAAAAAAATTTATTCAATTTTACTTATGGACGGGTGTCCTTTAAATGGACCCTCGTCCATCAAATATGGACGGCAGTCCATGTGAGTGAAAGATCGTTCATATTTGATGGACAGCCGTTCATTAGAAAAAAATTGATAGAAAAATCAGGCGCCTAGCTACACGTAGGCCGGTACACATTTTCGGTGCAAAATATTCGGTGTCTGTAGCTTTGTTGTTACATTTATGAGTTAGATTCTTCTGCTTACAACAATGCTACAGACACCGATGTTTTTACACTGAAATTTTGTACCGGCTTACGTGTGTACTGATTCAGACCATTCAACGCATTTTAGCGTTATTAAATTTTGTCTAATGAACAGCCGTCCATAACATATGGACGGCCGTTCACTAATATGAACTCCCGTCCATGTTATATGGACGGGAGTCTATTTACTACGGACGGGCGTCCTCATTTAGAGGACACCTGTCCATTGCTAAATGAAATAAAAAATATTATAAAAAATTAGGGATGGTCGTTCATAGGTTATGAATGGCCGTCCATACATATTGGACAGGCGTTCATATGTTAATGGACACCCGTCCCTTAATTTTGGATAGGCATCCATTAAATAAGGGACGCCCGTCCTTTTTTCAAAATATAAAATTTAAAAAAAATCTAGGACGCCCAGCCACAAATTGTGGATGGGCGTCCGTAATTTGGTTTAAAAAGATTTAAAAAAATATTTGGACGCCCGTCCATAAATTATGGACGGGCGTCCCTCAAGTATGGATGACTGTCCATACTGAATGGATGGGCATCCATTCCATATGGACGACCGTCCATACTTAAGGGACGCCTGTCCATTCCTTATGGAAGACCATCCTTTATTTTTGGACGGGTGTCCCTACTCTAATTAAAAACAAAAATTTCAATTAAAAAACTTTTAGGTTAAAAACTTTTGGGGAAAGCGTTTAAAAAAAAAAATCGGCAGCGGTCTTCTTCTTCTTCTTCCATTTGTGCTCTGGTTCATCGTGTTCTTTATCTCATCTGCGCTCTGGTTCATCGTCTTCTTCATCTCAAAAAACAAATCAGCCGCGGTAATTTGACACTTTTGTTTTTCAATTTTTTGTTCAATTTTTTATTTTTTTTATTTTTTTTTATGTTGGATGAATGTGTTGGATTTACATTTGTGTTGAATGGAGTTGATTTGATAAAGAGAAATCTAGTCAATTTGGTGGGACTGGTTTGTGTGATTGACAAATAGAAGTATTCTGTTTTGGGTGTTTTAGAAGAAACTGCTATATGCAATCAGTGAAGGGCAGGGATCTTTTGATTTATCATGAGTTGTTGAAACTAACCAATCAAGCTTTTGTATATTATAAACATCAGAACAATGTGAGGGTCAATTTTCTTCCTGGGGATTATTCATCTTCAAAAGTAGAAATCCCATTTGGTCAAATAATGGCTTCTTTTATAATATGCTTGCATCATTGACAACGTTAGTTTTCATTTTTTTTTCCTCCTGTTGAGGTTTTGCTGTCATAGGTCACAACTTGCTGGGGTGTGTGGGTTTCATATTTTATATAGTTGATTATTAATAGATAGATATATTTATTGGTTCTTATGTGTTCGGGTAAGACCTCAGGTTGCCACATTGTGAGGGGAGCTGTGAAGTGGGAGGAATCCTCAGTTATAGAACCCTTGTTTTTTTGCTGCTAGGTTTATTGTACATAAATAGGAAATTAGAATTCATTTTTCCTATTCGACAACTTAATTGGGTGGTAGAATATATATACATGCATGGGATCAATTGAAAGGGAAAAATAAATGATTGAAATGTTGTCATGCCTTGTTTAAGTTGATATTTTTTTTTTTTTTCATTTTATATCTTGTGTAGTATATTGTATTGCAGCTATTGGTATTGCATCATCTGTGTTGAATGTTTTTGCTCCGTAATTGTATACATTGTAGAGTGATTTCGGTTGTACGTGAACTTGGGAAGTAGAGTAAAATGCTAGGATTGGAATTGCATATTTCACATGTTGATAAGCTGTTATTATGGCTTCATTTGCATTTGGAGCTACGAAAATGCTAGGATTGGAATTGCATATTTCACATGGTGATTGACAAATAGAGCTGGTTCTAAACTTGTATGGATATTATCATCAAAGAGACTTTGTTTTTATTGGGAGGAAAGGTTCAGCAACAAAAAATGACTATATTGTTTAGCATTTTGATTAATTTCTCTTTCGATTGTTTGTAATGTGATTGATTTTGATAGTATACTGTTAAAGTGGGATACATGGTTATGCTGTATGTGCTTTGTGTTTGTGATATTGGTTTAATGTCATATATGTTTTTTCATATAACATGAATTACTTATGGATATGTTTTTTTCAGGGTTTTAGAAGAAAACAGAAAATGGTAAGAGCAAAAAACACAACCATTCCGGGTGGAGGCTCTTCGTCATCTAGAGTCCAATTTTGAGACGTGCAACATAAAAAACAATACAAAGAGATGGCGAAAAGAGATATTTGTCTTGGAAGAAGTTTGGATATAGGATTTATAAGTAGTTTGGGTTTAGGTGATGAGATTAATGGTTGGATCTGTAATTTGAAATGGGAGCAGTTAGCGAGTATTACATGTGATGGATATAAACATTTGATTTACGAGTGTTTTAGTAGTTTGGAAGTTGTGGAGACAAGTACTGATGATTTACAGCCGTATACAATGTTTTTTAGATTAAAAAATCAGAATTGTGTAGTCAGGCCATAGGACTTAGCAAACTGGATAGGGATTGATTTTGTAGGTTTGGATAGCGTATCCAGAACGTGGGATTCCAAACAAGCTTAGACCGATGTTTTTGGAATAGGGGTTTATCATCCACATAGGTGTAAATCTATGAAGTTAAGAAATCCTGCCATGAGAGTTTTTCACAGATTTTTGACATTCACATTTAATGGCAGGAAAGAGACAAATGAAAATGTGACAGTGAAGGATTTATTGTTGATGGAAGCAGCAGTAACAGGGAAGCAAGTAAATTCAGGTAAGTTATTAATTAAAAAGTTGGGAGAGATTAAACCAGAAAAAGGTGACATTTATTTGGGGGATGGTTGTTACGCTAATATGTCAGAAGTTGGGTTTTGAGATCACCCCTTCAGATGAAGCCAATAAGATAAAATTTTCTGCAAATAATTTGTTGGGGGATGTCACATTGTCTAAAATGGGTTTGATTAAAAAGAATGTGTCAAGAGAATGGTTGCTGATTAGGGATGAAATGGAGGAAGAGGCAACGGTGCAGGAAGGTGTCCTTATTCCAGAAGGGGAAAATGAAGGATGAGTCTATGTGTGGAAATAGAGGTGGAAATTTTGGGCCAGGTTAGGCGGGTCAACCCTAACCCGGCCCGAAAAAATGCGGGTTAAACCCGGACCGCCAAGATGGCTGTCCGGGTTGACCCTAACCCGGCAGAAACCCCTGGGCGGGCCGGGTTGCACAATGGCAACCCGCAACCCAGTGGATTGCTATTTTGTTTCTTTTGCAAGAGACCCGGCAACCTGCTGGGTTGGCTATGTGCAACCCGGCAGGTTGTACGTTATAACCCGCCAACTCGGCGGGTTGTAACGGCCAACCTGCCAACCCGTTGGGTTGCAACAGCCAACCCGGCGGGTTGGCTGAAAAAAATAAAAAAAAAATAAAAATTTTTATTTTATTTTTTAAATTACCCCTTTACCTATGAAATATAGCCGTTTTATAGCCGTTGGAGGGGTTTTTTTCGTCATTTTTCTTTTCCATTTTTTCCTATAAATTGGCCCTAAACTCTCACATTTTTCTCACAACTCAAATTCTTCCATTCTCTCATATTCTCTAATCTCTCAAGTCTCAATTATTCATTTATTAGTTTTTGCAATTTGCTCATATTTTAATTTTTATTAGTTTTTGTAATTTTTAATTCATATTTCCAATTTTCCAAATTCCAAATTCCAAATTCCAATTTCCATACTCCAATTCTCTTTCTTTAATTTTTATTTCTTCTACATCAATTTTTTTTTTCAACTACAATGGATAGATATTTCTCTCCCATCAATTACAATGATGACGAGGCAATAATTATTGTAATTTCTTATTTTATTTTTTAATAAATGAATAAATTTAATTATTCTTATATTACAATTTTAATGTATTAAAATTAAATTAATATTTGGAATGTTAACAAAAAAAATTTAATTTAATTTAATTATTGATATTTGAAAAGAAATTAACAATTAATTAAAAACAATTACATTTATAAATTGTTAATTATTCATTTGAAAAGTTAATTAAACATTTAAACTTAAATAAAATAAAACAAAACAAAATTTAAAAAAAAAAAAAGCGGGTTAACCCGCGCCTAACCCGACGGGTTAGGGTTGGCGGTCCGGGTTGGGCCAGCCAATTCTCTAAATTGGCTGGCCCAACCTGGACCGCCAATGTAGCCGGGCGGGCCAAGACCGACCCGCCATTTGCAGTAACCCGTCGAGGGCCTGGTCGGGTCAGGCCGGGCGGGTTGCTTTTCCACCTTTATGTGGAAAAGAAGAAGAACGAGTATGGAACCTGGATCTTCTTAGAATGTAGAAGAAATGTCTTCTCATAACTTAGACGAAATAGTAAGCAGAATTGATAGGATTGAAAGGTTTTAAGAAGAGAATTTTTCACGTATTGAGAGGAAAATGCAAGAACAACGGGATCAGTTGCAAAGTGATTTCAACTGGTTCGCATCAAGAATAGAAGAAACAGTTGACATCCTTGGGGAACGCATGACAGAAATATCTAACATCATGAAGAAATTGTCACCAGCCTCGTCCTCCTCCAGTCAGCCTCCACCCCCTACATTAGGATGATGAACTACTGAACAACCTCCACTTTCTCAACATCTGTGTAGTTAATTGGGGAACATATTATAAATGTTAATTATAATTATGTGCATTTCAAATACTGAACTATATGTACGGAAATATGTTAATTAATAAAGTTTGATTTCACAATATGGTCTCAATTAGCTGAACTTCTCCAATATCATATGACTGTTAATTCTTAGTATAAATGTCATGTACGAAGATTATATTTGCCACAGTATAATCTGAAATGAAATGTAGAATAATCTGAAATGAAATGTGATGATAATATATACTGAAAACATCCAGAATAAGGATAATATATATATTTACGTTAGTATTATGAATTCAACACCCTACAACCAATAGTGTACTGTTACCCAATCAGCAATAGAAATGAAAAAAACAAAACAAACATACCGAAAGACATATCAACGCCCTAAATCCTAAACACTGAAATGTACAATAATCTGAAATGAAATGTGACGATAATATATACTGAAAACATCCAGAATAAGGATAATATATACATTTATGTTATTATTATGAACTCGACACCCTACAACAAACAGTTTACTGTTACCCAACCAACAACAGAAATGAAAAAAATAAAACAAACATACCAAAAGACATATCAACACCCTAAATCCTAAACTCCGAAATGTACAATAATCTGAAATGAAATGTGACGATAATATATACTGAAAACATCCAGAATAAGGATAATATATACATTTACGTTATTATTATGAATTCAACACCTTACAACCAACAGTGTATTCTTACCCAACCAGCAACAAAAATAATAAAAACAAAACAACTGATTCAGCATATAGCTCAACTGCATTTGTCAGAAATTAACCACAACGCGAATAATTTCTACCAAATACAAATGTAACAATGCTCCAACCGGTTAACGATATCAAAACTTTCCCAACGAAACATGTTCATCATTTACATCCTCTTGTCCAGTACATAAATTACTATTTGCTGCGAAATTTTGAATTGGACCAGTGGACAACTGTCAATGTTTAATAACCACAGTTTAGCACATGTTATAGAAAACTTAAGGTTTTTACAATTATACAACATACATAACACATACCTGAGTAGCAACAATATCATTTGACAACACTTGAGTTCCCAGTACACTTTCAGTAATGTTGTTTCGCTCTGTTGATGATTCTTTCCCTATAAAGTAGCATAACACATTAATAATCAAGTAAATATTATTATAAACTTCAAATAAGTAAATAATGTTTAAAAAACAAATATCATGTCAAAATGGGTGTATAACTCATACCAAGTCTTTGTTTTTGCAATTTTTTATTTTTAGCCCTACGTACAATTTCGTCAACCTTCGATTCTTTTCTTTTGCATGGAGGACGATCTTTGTTGCGAGCTACCCGTGGACTATTAATCAGATTATTCCCCTCTTTCGGAGGATTGTCCCTCTCTTTACTACCAAACCGTCCTTCACTTTCCTTCTGCTCCAACTTATTTTTCACTCCAGTCATCAATTCCATCAACATGTTACAGTCTTCATCATTGTTTGATGCCATATCAGCTACTGTCAGCATTAGATTAGACAACTTCTCAAAACAGTGTCCTTCAACGTTTATGCTCCACCTATTATAACTTACCTTGATTTTCGTATGACATCTTTTTATGTTTTTCCACCAACACCGTAGAATGTACTTATCTGGAATGTGTGAAACCCTTTTATGAATCAACAAAATAATGGCATGTCTGCATAAAATTCCTTTGACTCAAACAAATGACAATTGCAGCGAATATCACATGAAATTTCTTCAAAGTATACCAGAAAGGGAACACGCCGATTACTATCTCTAAACCAAACATCTTCTAAAACTTGATACTTCTCATACGAATCGGACTCTTTCAGAAAAGATAATTCACAATAAATCTTCCCCGTAATCTCTTCTTGAAACTCTTTAAATTTTGCAGTTGTGTATGCATTTTGAAATTGTTTCTCAATGGGGTAATTAGTTATGCAAGGTATCCAAGACTTGAAAGATCTAAAATCAGCCTCCCTTTCCTTTTCCACTTTATCTCGCAATGCATTATCATATTGTTCCACAAATTGTTTCAATGTTGTTTTGGAATTTACATATCCATCGAAAAATGCATGCATACTTTCACTACGTTGGATAGTAGACATACCTGCCTAGAAAGTATCTTTAAGAAATGTAGGCACCCAACGTACTCTTTCTTTATACAATCCATATAAACATTCATTCTCATGAAGGTTATACACATCAATGAATTTGTTCCACCGTTCTTCGAACTCTTCACGTGCCAACGAATCATACACAATATTTTGTAATGTAAACTTTATAGTTTCATATTCGTTATACCCTCTTAACTTCTCAGGCAATTTTTTATTACATGCCACAAACACCACCTATGTCTTGTACCGGGGAAAACAATCTCAATTGCATTTTGCATGGCCTTATCTTGATCAGTGATAATTCTATTAGGAGCAACATCCATGCATTCAAGCCAAGAACGAAATAACCATACAAATGTCTCTGTGTCCTCATGTGAAATTAATCCACAACCTAACAATGTCGAATGCCAATGATGATCAACCCCCACAAAAGCTGCAAATGGCATATCATACTTGTTCGTCAGATACATTGTGTCGAAGGTCACAACATCACCGAAATCTTTATATGCGACCTTACATCTAACATCAACCCATAGCACATTCTTCAATCGACTCTCTTCATCTACATCAATCATGTACCAGAAATTTGAATTCTCCTTTTGCATTTTCATAAAATACTCTAACACCGCCGAAGCATCTACAACTCAAAGTCGTAGCCTTCTAACTTTTTCAATGTGATTCCTATAATCTTTTTGTAGAAATGTCAAATTCTTTACACCTCCTGCCTCAATTGAACATGACTGAAAATTTTTACACAGTCTAATCCCAGCCTGATCATTAACTTCAAGCTTCCTTTTCACAAAAGGCTGTATCGTTCAGTTTACCTTGAAATATCTCCTTTTCGTTGGACTTGTAAGATCATGATTATGTTCAAGCACAACTGATTTAATTTCCCATTTGTATTCACCATTCAAAGTTGCACTAATCCGACTCTTACAATCTGTTTTTGCAACAGGTTGTTTTTTCAAGGTATTTCTGTATTTACTTCTCTCCTTCCCAGAACAAGAACACACCACTATCATGTATCTCATCTCCCCATCATCTCCTTTCTTTGACGTACGTATCATTGCTTCAAAACCCATTTTATTCCCATACCTTCTGTAATACTTCACCAAACTATCAACTGAATCAAACACCATTCCAATATGAGGTTCCACTTCTTCCTCTGCACATCCCGTATCTTCTAATTCATCACATTTATTTTCCTAATTCAATGGTTTGATAATAAAGAAAATTAGAATGTGAACACATCATAATAAACAATACAATACACCATATTTAAAAGTTTCAAACACAATTTACCTCAATATCATTGAAACAAAGCAAACTGGACTTTTCCATATTAAGTTATTTCATACACAACTAATACCAATTTTCGTGTTCACAAATCTAGTTCACAACTGTCTATAAAACGAATATGAATGTTATCTATCAAACATATATTCAATCCAAAATAGAATGGAAACTAAATGAATATATAAAATAAGTCAAAAATTCTTTATCTTAACAAAAAATCCGAGCTTTAACAGGTTTGATATTTTGTTATTTTTGTTTCTCGGTTATCTCTGTAAAACAAGGTATTGCTGCTGGTGCTTGGCTGATGAGGAAGCAACCGGCATCGAAGCAAGGAATGACAACACGCAACGAAGGAGAAGCGAAGAAAAACAAATGGCACAGACGAAGAACAGAAGAAAAACAAATGACAAAGACGAAGGAGAAGAGAAGAAAAAAATTCTGGCGCTTAAAAATGAAGCGTATTAGACAAGCCATTCAATAATATTAATTAACAAAAAAAAAAATTTATAATGTAAATATGGACGCCAGTCCATGTGGTTTGGACGGCCATCCATGTAGTTTGGACGACCGTCCATACTAGATGGACTGGCGTCCATGCAGTATGGATGGCCATCCAAACTACATGGATGACAGTCCATACTAGATGGACTGGCGTCCATGCAGTATGGATGGTCGTCCAAACTACATGGACGACAGTCCATACTAAATGGACTGCCGTCCATATTTACAATATATTTTTAAAAAAAATTTAAATATTTATAATTTCACAAACTGGGGATGGCAGTCCATCTAGTATGGACGGCCGTCCACAGCAGATAGATTACCGTCCTGTTATATTTTAAAACTTTTTTTTATAAAAAAAATTCCAAAATTTTAGGGACGGGTGTCCAGTTAAAATGGACAGTCGTCCCTATAAGATGGACGACCATCCACAGATGATGGACTAGCGTCCATCATAAAATGGACAGTCGTCCTTATAGGGTGGACGACCATCCACAGATGATGGACTGGCGTCTATCTTTATGGATGGTCGTCCATCCTATAGGGACGGGCATCCATTGGCCGTCCATTTTAACTGGATGCCCGTCCCTAAAATTTGGATGGGCGTCCATCGTTTTTTTTTTCTTTTTTAAAATCTAAACAACTTTTTATGGACGGTCGTCCATTCCACTATGAACGATCGTCAGGGATGTATGGACAACCGTCCAAAAATGTTGGACAACCATCCATTTATGTCAGTATTCAATCGTCCAACGTGATGGCCTCCACGTGTTTCAGTGCAATTCTTCGATGGATATAGCATTTTTGCTTCTACTTATTCAGACATTTTAATTCAAAGAAGTCAATGATTGAGAAAGCATGTTACCTGCTGTATAAAGTAGCATCAATAGTAAATTTATTAGTAGTCAACATCAAAATACAGTAAAACCTCCCTATAATCATAATAGGAAGACTAATTAATTTTATTACTATAAGGAGATTATAATTTAATAGAGTCGTAGTTATTAAAAATTCTTATTTTATAATTCATGTTTTAGTAATACAGTATTAAGTTTTCAATTCATGTTTTAAATTAATTATGATTTCAATTCAACGCTTCAATTACCTACTTTTTAAACGAATAGAAGATCGTGTCTAAGAACAACAAAGATAAGTATCCTTGATGGAATTGTAAATACAGTTACTGTATGGTTAAACTGATGTAAAGCCACAAACAATTGTTAATTGTTTTAAGCATTACAAAATTAGGATCTCTGATATTGATGAATTGTAAGTTATAAATAAAGTGGATGAAAAGAATCAAAGAGTCATTGTAAAATTGAGTGATCAGATTTGATAACTTTACTACACTAATCGAATGGATATTAATGTCTTCCTTAATAATTCAAATGAACAACAAATCATGTATACTTTAACTGAAAAAGAAATCATTGCTACAATTACACAAGAAAAGAAAGAAAATAATCATAAGGATGATAATACGGAAATACAAAAATTTTTGTGCCAAGAAACTCCAACCATGCTTGAGAAGCTATAAATATTTTGGCTTTAACAAAAACATGTCCATGCTAACAAATAATGTACTCGCAAGTTAAAAAATGTGATAACAATTCTAAAGCATAAATCATTCTCTCAAACAATTTTAAATAAATATTTTATTTCATCTTAAACCTTTAATGTAACAAATAATATTTTTTTTTTTTTTGTAATATACACATAATTATTACTATGTGGAAATAATTTTCCTTGACAAAAATTAAAAAAATTATAACTTATTACAATGTGGAGTTTATTCTTATTTATAATTATCCCTAGTTGGGAATATAAGGTCCGTTTGTTTTATTATTTTGGATAAGATTTTGGGAACAATATTGAATAGTTGAATATGACAATATTACGAGGTAAAATTTACAAAAAAAACCCCATAGGTTTGCTAATTTAACTAAACACCCTAATATATAATTTTTTTATAAAATGACAAAAACACCCCCACCCACCACAGTGCCAGATTCTGGCAACCAAGCCAGAAAATGGCATTATGATGCAAATCGGTCAGATCTGGCAAGTAGGGCGTCGATATGGCCTTTTCGGCCAAATCCACCACAGATCTAACCAAAAAAGGCCAGATCTGGCATTTTCTAGCCAGATCCACTGTGGATCTGGTCGGAAAAAGCCAAATCGGTGAATTAACAACCAATTTCAATCGTTAATTTACCGTTGTGATAGATTTCGACTACCACCAATCGTGGTTGCCGAAATCTGACAAGTATAGGTGGGTGGGGGTGTTTTTGTTAATTTTTAAACTTTTTTCTGAGGGTATTTAATGAAATTAATAAACTTAAGAGGTCTAAAAGTAATTAAAAAATATACTAATATTTCTCAAATAATGTACTAAACAATATTTTGGGAATAAGATTGAGAATATGGATATAAATAATATACCAAACGCACTCATAATTTTTTATAACTATGTAAAATTTATTCTTATATAAAGTATCACTATAGAGAGGTTTTACTGTATAAGGTTCCGAGTTGCGTTTTCGATTCCTATCTTATGTTATACACCCAATTTGTGATCACTGAAGCTTTGGAGGAAATATGGGACATCTGAAATAAAGAATTAAAAGTTATATTTCTGATAAGAAAAATTACACTAATATTTATTACCTTCAAAGGGCCCTCCAATTCAATTGTTGTAGGATATTACACATGATTCTAAGCAGCTAAGGCACATTCTTCCCAACAAAATTCAAGAGCTCTGTCTTTGCTGCTTCCGTTACGGCTTGGAATTCTATTTGCATATATCTTCCCCTGTAAAGTGTACAAAAATATTCAGCATGATTAATCCAGCCGTGGTGAAAGTACGGAATTATTTTTATGCATTTTAAGCAAATCACTACACAGTATACAAAAAGAGCATGTGGTTCAAATGCACTGAGATGAAAAGGAAGAATACAAAATTGTCTCACATGGAAAAGTTTGACAAACTGCCACAAGTAGAATTAATTTACCAGAAATGAGTTTTAGACCAAGTTGTAGAAGGGTATGCTGGACTTGCAATGCCATGCATTATCCTTGCAACAGCTCTAGGGGTAAATTTCGTATGTGAGTTACTCTGCAGAAACACCTATGATGCCCAAAAAGGAACAAATATCAACAACACTGCCAAATGTGAGTTGCCTTGAGAACAGAACCTAAATACACCAGTGAAAACCCTTACCTTTATATCTGCTCGTAGAAATGGGCTGCAAATATAAATGAGAGCACCATCAGTCCGTTGAACATCTAAAACCGAAAAGGGAAAACCATAGAAAAAGTTGAGTATAGCTAATTAAGACAGCAAAAGTTTGTATTTACCTGCTCTGACCAATCTTATCAGGGACATTACAGTCACCATCTCCCTTAAAGTAATCCAAAATCTTCTTTTGCAAGCAAGGGGTATGTTGTGAACCATAGCAGCCATGTGCCTTCTCACACATGTTCACAGCAAAAACTGCAGCATTGAACATTGTGTCCAATTTGGTTACCTAATTCAGGGAAGAAAACATAGTAGGTTATAGAAATGGAAAATATAATTTTCATGAAGAGCAGATATGTCTTCATATGTGTTTATTTATGTGGCTAAACCCAATTCAGCATCAACCTGAACTATTGACTTCAGGGATGGGCTACAACAAAATACCAAATGAATTGCTGTCACTTTTAAATTGTACCTTTGAAGTATAGCAAAATAAATAAAAAGGAAAAGGAAAATACCAAAGAAGAAACAAAAGCGCTTCATAGCTGATAGTGCACATTGGTGCTTAATAACCTAATAAATTCTCCTATATTACAATCTTGGAAGAAAAGTGCCGAAGAAACTGGCCTGGTTGATTTTTGGATGAAGCATGACGCACTTCTGAAAAACACAGCTTACTACTATGTCTATGGTGCAACACCTAGTATAAGTACTACATATAATTAAACTTATGCTTCTGGCGTATAAAGCATTGAATATATTGTCATTACACTACAAATGAAAACCAGCTTAAATTACATTAGAACTAATCACCTTGCAAATTTCGACCTCTGATAACCATTTTGTAAGATGTGCTGAAAGAGTACAAAATTCACTAGGGAGCTCCACAATTGTATAAAAATAGGCAGGATCCTTCAATTCGTATGTTATTTCTCCCATCAACTAAAATGTCCAGCAAAAAAAGAGATAAAAGGAGGTATTTAGTAGATGATAACATGTAAAATATGAAGTTAGGAAGGATTAAGAAGGTTTCCTTCTAGGCAAACTTATGTATGGCTGCCACACACTAACACTACTCTGTCAAAAGATCCCCACCTTTAAATTCAGCAACTGATTTGATACATCAGTAGCTGTAGCCCCAATGCTGTTTGCTACAGTAGGAATGTCAAACACATATTGCCCTTGTTTAATCTCAGACCTGAAAGGTTGATCACAAAGGGTTTCATAACTTGACGTAGATTCAATAGCTTTGTATTTTCAGAAGTACAAGTATACTCACTTCTTTAGAATTGCTGAGACGACACTATCCTTGTCAGCAAGCAATGTTGGAGTGGTCTGCACTAGCAAATTTCAAAAGTATTTAGACAACAAAATATGGGGGTATTGTAACATCACAGAAGTAGAACAAATTAGATGAACATTATCCAAAACTAAGTGCTTTTCAAATACTTTTACAACGAGGCTGAAACATATTTGATTAACTATTAAATGATGCTTTTATTAGCATACTCCACTAGTAAAAGCAAAAACTGAACGGAATCACACCCTCTAATTTACGTTGAGAGGTCTAATAGTGCTGCAAAAGCACCTGAAAGGCTTGAATAACCTCCCTTGATCCCTGAAGTCATTAAAACATGCAAGCTAGCTTATTATGGAACATGCCATTTGAAAAGAATTACCTTATGGAAATTCAAAGTACAAGTTGCATTTAGCTGTGGGAGTAGACGCAAGTATTGTACTTCACCCAACTCCAAGCGCGTTAAAAGAGTAAGCATCACCTGATAGAATCAAAACCCAGCAACACAGCTTATTATGGAGTATGTGGTATGCCAGAGGAAGTTCAAGAATAAGTTGCTTCACTATTGTCCGCACTTTTCAAGCACCAAGAAGAATATAATGTGCATGGGCACATGTCTATGTGCATTAAGAAATACAAAAACATGCAGAGACAAGCTCAGCTTCATAGCTCATATTTATTGACAGGCAACAATTTTCTCCTAGTAAGAGAGGTACTAGAATAATCATCAGGCTACCAACATAATTTGGAGACATGAAGATTGTGGTCTGATAATGTAACTTCCTAAAAATATTTTTCACAAAACTATTTAACGAGAATCAATAATTTTGAAGGAAAAAACACTTAGTCCCCTGAGATTTGTTGTCAAACTCAGCCCTATGATTTTATAATAACATAACATCTGCCTTCAACAGTTTAATGATTCTCATTCTTATGGGTCTAGCCATTTAGGTGATATTCATCCTAAATTTCATAAAACATAAATTGCATTTGATATCATGACAAATCATAAGGGGTCTGTGATATACTGAAAACCACATGAAACGAGTCTAATATTTAAGACAAATATCAGATGTCTAGATATATTTATCCTTATTTCTATCGTATCTGTTTCCTAAATATTGTATCATTCAGAAAGTTGATGCAAGAAGAGTTCAAGGACCATACCTCTTCCTTCATATCAAATTTCCTAGAGGCTGATTCCTTGACTAATGAATAAATTTTCCCACAGGAATTCTTGCCATTCGAGAAAACTTGACAGAGGAATTTGTTTATAGCATATTCATCTACTCCATCGCTGAGAGTCAAAATGTTGTAAATCAATTCTAGGCTTTAAAACCCTAGCATAAAATATTTGTCAACTGAGAAAACTACCATAAGTTGACCACCTATGCATAAGACTACGGAGCCTGAAGTATATGATATCATCAAAAAAGAGATGACAATAGGACAACCTCCCATCTCGTCCAGCACGTCCTATCTCCTACAAAAGGTTTATCATTCATTTCGTTCAGCAAACTTTGACGTACAGACCTGTCAAAGAAATTGTAGTTTAGAATGAAATATGTACCTGAACATACTCTTCCAAGCTTTCTGGCATGCTGTAGTGAATTACCTGGAATAAAACAAAAAATATCATGGTATGTCATTGTCAATAAAGTCAACTATACGTCGGTGCACCAGTAAGTGCAGAACAATAGTCAACATCAAAGCATGTGATGACAGCAGCATTACAAGGGTAAAAAAAGTAATCTCATTACAGCATTTAATTCTCATGTTCCAACATCAGCATTGAATGTTATATTGTCATTGAATAACCAAACTGATTATCATATTAATCTATGAATTAAACTCTTTTTTTTTTTAATTTTCAGGAAAAAATCATATTTCTGTATCTCTATTAGAATCAGTATTCTGGAACGCAATCCTCAGAAATTTGGAGCAGAGAAGCAACCAAATTTGGCATATCCCTTCTGTACACCACAAGATTGAAAAGCAACTGGCATGCCAAACTGATGGTTTACTTCATAGAATCACCAAAGGCAGCATACCAGTTCATGTGATTGAATGCAAAAGCAACACATTACTCATGAGTATAGTTTTTTTTCTCACCGCTCCAACATCCCTCTTGTCAAGTCCCATGCCAAATGCCACAGTTGCAACGACCTTTAATTGAAAAATGGAAGTCAATTATTCAACAACTACAAGTTTAAAAAGACCTGAATGAAGAGACAGGTATATTTGCATATAATTAGACCAATGCAGATATTCAGGATTCAACGGGTACAATAATAGTTGACTCACCACTCTGATCTTGTTAGAGCAAAACAAATCCTGTACACGGCTGCGATCCTTAGCAGGGATTCCACTGTGGTAACTCTAGAAAACAATAGCCAATAACCTTTTTCAGTTTTTACCACTAAATATTAAGGATGCAGTTAGATGAAGAAATTAAAAAATGAACTGAGAAGAGAAATGAAATTCTCACCTTTGCGGAGATATTGTTATCGCATAAGTATCTGCTTATAAGATCAGTTTCAAACTGTAAAATTCATATTCAAGTGTTAGTCACCAATCAATATCAAGCAACAAAGCTCATCTTTGCAATCCATAAAACTTAATTCTCATTAAACATGTATATTGATCTTTAAAACACCCTACGGCCACCAACGATTATGAACAACATTTTGTTTCACGCCTAGCAGAATTAGGATATAGTCCATTAATCTGGAAACTGGAAGCTGATACACAGGACAGAGACACATGATTACAGGATGAAAATTGATGAGCATTGACCTGAATGACATCATAGGAACCAAACTAACTTAAGGATAACCAACCAAAGAGGCTCTACAGAATAATCTTAAATAAACATTAGGAACCAAGGACTAGAAAGCATTATATTATGTTAACGTAAATGCTTACCTGAAATTTGCAATATATAATAATACTTTGAACTTCCGTGAAGGGAGAAGAATTGATTAACCTTAGCAGCTCTTTCGTTCTAGTAAATTAAAGGAATTAAATGTTAAATTCAACAGATTTATTGAATAGGTTATACAAGATAAAAAGTAAGGAGTAAAAAAAGAAGCAGCATCACTTGCCTGTTGTTTCCACTCAAAGATACTGATAATTGTAGATTGTCCCTTAATATGGCTTTTTGAATGAGATTGCTAGCTGGGATTTCTAAAGCAGACATAACATCATGCAAAGTAGTGACTGTGGCAGTTGCAGTCATTGCAAGAATGCACTCAACATTGAGTCTTGCTCGAAGTAAAGACGCCCTAAGCCTCATGTACGAGGGCCGAAAATTGTGTGACCTGTTGACATGTTCACTGTCTAAATAAGCATATATGGAAATTTCATGTATGGCTTGAGGACTTGATAAAATAAAATCCAATCAGAAAAGAGACAGTGCAACCACTCACCATTCTGATATACAATGAGCTTCATCCACAACAATAACTGATATAGACAAAGTAGCAGAAAATATTGACAAAAATTCTGCATTTAGAAACCTTTCTGGAGAAACAAAAAGCACCTGAAGTACAAACCACCAAAATAAATCTTTAGCTTCGTACTTGTGAATCACATGATATGCATATCAGAACTTCTCTACAATAAACCCATTTGAAAAAGAACAATATTATAAAGTTGGCAACTAAAGTATAAATGTAAGCCACATAATAGTTCGGAAACTAAACAAATTGCAATTTAATATTTTTACAATGTGTAATAGAACCAAATAACAAATTCAAAAACATCATAATATCACTCAAATTGTTGGCAAACTCACCTTTATGACACCTTCTTGAAGCAACCTCAGCGTCTCAGTAACCTCTTCAGGTTTCTAAAACAACAAGAAACATCAGCAATCATAATCAATCAAAAAGTTTAAAAGCAAAAGATCAAAATGCATCAATCACCTGACCGCTACTCAAAAGACCGCCTCGAACCACAGGAGGCAGCTGTCTCAACTGATCAATCATTAACGCTACTAACGGACTGACAACCAGAGTTAATCCTGGTAAAACCATCGCCGGTATCTGATAACACAACGACTTCCCGGCACCAGTTGGCAAAACCAGCATCGTTGATTTTCCTTCAAGCACCATCTTAATTGCCTCCAACTGTCCATCACGAAATGAATCATAACCGTACACAAGCTTCAACAAGCTCACTAGATTCTCATCAGACGCCTCATTTTTAACTGCTTTCACTGCCTCATCAACTAAATCACTTGCTAATTTTCTTTTCTTTTGATTCTGTTGCGCGGCTTCAATTACTAGATCTTCTTCTTCACCACTTAAATTTTTCTGTTCCTTTTTATTTAATTTTGACTTACTTCTCCTATAAGATTTCCTACCACAGGATGATGCATAACTGTTTTTGGTTCTTGTACCTTTGTTAACGAATTTACGTTTCCCGCGAGTCAAATTCAACCTCACGAAGTTACCTTCTCCGCTAGATTTTCGTAATTTCACCGGCGGCAAAGGCACATCCACGCTGACCAAATTAATCTGTTTCTTCACCTTGACAACATCACTTTTGATTTCAGAAGTTTCCGGATTAGATGGAGGAGGGAGAGATTGGTCATTTTCGAAATTGAGAGAGGTTTTATGGATTTTTGAGAAGGACGCGTGTTTTGAGAAGAAGCCAGCTGGAACGGTTTCGAGGGAATCGGTGACCGAGGTCGAGAAATTTTGAGTGAATGGACGGCGAATCTGGAAGGGTAGAGTTTGGAGGGGAGTAGGGTTGGGTGGCCGTGGGTCCGGTTGAGAGGGTGTAGGTTTAGTTGTTTTTTCGGATTCTGAGCGAGAGGATGGTTTGACTCTAACTTTGGATTTGGAGGAGTTGCAAAGAGTCCTCCGAGGAAGTTTCAATAATGATGGCGGCGACGGAGGATTAGAGTCTCTGGGAGGGGTGGCGGAGACGTGAGAGCCGTCGGAGTCCGAATCAGTTTCCATTCAGAGGTTTCGGAGGAAATGAGAGGGAAATTTTGAGATTCACCTGCGTGTGTTCTGAATTTCCCGCCAAATAATTTAGAAGTATTAATCGGTAATGAAATGTCGAAAACACCCTTAATCTCATTTTAATTATTATTATGGACTATAACGAAGTGGGAACACTTGGAATTAAAGTTTGGACCATCGTGCCGTAGAGCAGTCGACATCAGTTACTGTGGCATATGATTTTTGCCTCGGGAAAAGTGGGCAGCGAGAATAGGAATCACAGGCGTGTTTGCTTGAAATAGTAAGAGTTGGGTAGAAATTCTATAAAATTATTAATTTATTAAACATTCTTAGTAAAAACATTAAAAATTATAAAAATATTTTTATCTATCTATTAAATACCGATAGTTAGCCACCATCATTGAAAGGTGACTAAAATAGCTATATTAGTGCACAACCAACTAAATATGATTGATCGTGCGCTGAGATGATATTTTTCAACTAGATTCACCGTAGATCTAGCTAGACAGCCAGATTTGGTTACGTTTGGTTGTCAACGACAACCATATCTTGGTCGTCTTTGATGACTAGCTACAGCCATAGATTTGACCGTTAACAGTCAAATCTTTGATCGTAGATCCGATATTTTTTTGGTCAGATCCAAATTAGATCTGACTAAAAAGGCTATATTGGCGTACTACATATCAGATCCAGCTGATAGTACGCTATTATACCAGATTTTGACCACCTTTTAACGGTAGTGGTCGGATATGACAAATATGGGTGGTAAAGGTATTTTTATCAATTTCTAATTTTTTTTTTAGGATATTTAGTTAAATTAACAAACTTAAAAGATTTAAAAAATAGTTAAATAAAATATAATAATATTTTTGAAATAGAAAAACAAATGTGTATTTTAAAAATAGTAAGAATAAGTTAGGAGAAAATATTAAAACAAACGGACCAATAGTAGTAATAGGATAGGGGAAAATTAATGCTGGTATTGAATAACTAACACACGTTCTCTTTCGCTTATCCAAATGGGGTTATATCGTTTCACAAGCACAATAAAAATTAATGAGTAGGCTGTATTCTAATTCACACTTACCGGCAGTACAGTGCCGTGCAGCGCAGGGGAAGGCCTGAGTTAAACAAATAACTAACAAGAATGGGGGCGACTGGAGTAGAGCAAGCACCGCCCTCCAATGCCTCTCACTAATATCATCAGCCTAATGACATTGACAATACAACTTTACAATTATGCCACCAACAAGTGGTGTTTTTTTTACAAATAAATTTTGAACCAACAAAAAACCAATTGCCAATTATCCAAACAGCCCTTCAAACACAAAACCAATAAAATTACAACCATTTCTTCATTTCAGCATCCCCTCCCCAAATATATAAATAGATATATATTATATATATAAGACTGGAGGGACACACACCGTGATGCATGGTTTGAATGAAAGACTTTCACATTATTGTGCAATTGCACTTGGATTCCAGCTTTGGAGGCTTCATACAATCCACCTTATTAGGAAGCCCAACATTGCGAATCATAGATTCATCCGCATTCTCATCGTTTTCAGTCTCACTTGAGGGGGGTTTTGTGTTTGTTTCTACCCGCCTCTGCCTTGCTTTTTGGGATTTTGAAGTGTGTTTACCAACAGTCCTGCCTCGTTGGTTCTTTCTATCAGAACTAGATTTTCCCAATATTGTTACTGTTGGCCTGGAACCTTCCACTGGCACTGAACTTTCCTTCTCCATTGCTATGGTTACAGCCTCATAGGCCATATCATGGACTATGGAGCTGCAGAAAAGTATTGCATCTGTTGCTTCTTCTAGTGTCAGGCTTCTTGCCTTACTTCCTCCCCGAGACTCTACCAGAACAGTTGAATCCTCTGTCAAACATGCAGGGAAACTTATCAAAACCGAGCTAACTTACTACACCTATCTCAAAACAAAGTTTTATCAGATAAAATATGCTGTGAGTGTAGATAAACTGTATCATGTTGTAAAAACTAATCATTGTAAACAAAATGAGAATGTTTTTAACCCAGCAACCATATAAGATGAGAGATGTGGATTTAATTAGATCAGCTACAGTTCAAGATCGTGGTTGGGTCATCTTCACATATGATACAGTGTTCACTGTTCAAATAAAGTATGTTTAAAACTATGAAAAAAAAAAAAAAGAAAAAAGAATAGAAACATTTCAAAAAATTATTTAACTAAACCAGCAGCATAACTATAGGAATGAAGGTGCCTGAATAAGTTGCACAGCTTTCATGTGCGATATAAATGCAAATTAGTGGACATGATTAATGGAGATTGGAGCATGACAAGGAAGATTTCCATCAAGAACAAAGATGGCAAATCATTTAGCAAATCAATCTCGCAGAAGAAAAGTATCTGCTCACGAAAATATGGAGGATGGAAAGAAGATAATCGTAAAGAAAGACTGGCAGAGAACCATAAAATCCCCTTTAAAAATCTAAGTAAATTACAGCAAATGAGTAGTTTTAGTGGCAATATTAAGCCTGAGGCATAGTTGCTGTAAGAAATTAAGAATACATAAAAAGCGAAGTCAAAAGGAAAAATCTACTAAAGTCCAACGGGAAACAAGGAAAAAGCTAGAAGATAATGGAAATTAGCAACATTGTATAATATATTAAACCAATATCGGATACTTAAACAGTGTCTACAGTTCAACAAAGAGATTAATATTGCCATGTCATAATTTTTTTTAAATGAATGAAAAGTGGATACGGGTCATTAAAAATGCATAAAATTTATATTGAAGGGAGGAGATTGAGTTAATCTAGAAAGATTATTAGAGGAAAAAACAGTAAGACAAACACACCTAAAATGCCATGTGCATTATCTGAGGGGCTGGGCTCTGGAACAGCTGATATATCATTATCTGAAGGTGGATGAACAGAAGGTTCCTGAAATTCATTCATGATGCTTATTGACCTGGGAGAGACAACTCCGCTCTGTGAACTATGGGAACTTCGAAATTTTTTCTCAATTTCTATTTCTGTTATTGTAGTCAAGGAGATTTGAGCAGAAGCTTCTGCTATATCCACTGCATCATGGCCAGAATTCAGCATGGTATGTTCTTCCTCATCAGAAGACTCTGGAGTACTAACTGATGCTTCTACATCAGAGACACTCCTCGTATGATTTGGAATGTCTTCTCCATTTTCATATGATACATGTTCTCCATAATTTCGAAAGGATGCTACTGAATTTTGCTCAGACTGAATGCTAGCCATATGGCTTGACAATTCTGAGGTAGAAGCATCCATTGTTCGACTACTTTCATTACGTCCCAAATTACCTTCCTCGGGAACTGAAGTATTAGCGACACGTGCTTCTTTATTTTCTGAAGTTAGCAGTTCAGATTGAGAAGTGACAGGTGACCCTTCTACATCTTCGTATTTCATATCGCTCACTGAAACCTCTTTCGTGCTTCTTGGAAGACCAAAAGCCTGATAAGTATGGTTTGAACTCCCAGATAAAGATGACCCAATGCTTTGAGGTTTTGTATTTACATCATATCTGTGATTCTCCATGTCAGATTTCCTGCCACTCAACTGCCGTTGTACACGAAACTCTGTTTGTCTTGATGAGCTGAAATCGACTGAGGATGATGCAGATGCACTTCCATGTCCTATGGAACTTCTAAAACTGTTTGCACTTCCATGTCCTATGGAACTTCTAAAACTGTTTGCACTTCCATGTCCTATGGAACTTCTAAAACTGTTTGCACTATCCCTTGTGTAAGACAGATCTTCATAAGGTATGGTAGAGGCAGTGAAAGTCCTGCCTTGAACAACAGGCCCCTTGCTACTACTTGACCTCTTCAGCAGTAAGGAAATGCCAGCACCTTCCGAAGAGTCAACCTTCCTATCTAAATAGTTTCTTGAGAGCTGCAACTGCTGACCTCCAATGTCCTTACCAGGTAGATCATGGCCAACGGTAGGTTGGTCAATCTCTTGCAGGTAATTAAGCTTTTGTTCACCTCCCTCCACAACAGACCTTGCAATAGAATTTTCTCGTGCGTATTTCTGGCTTTGCTCAGAATAGGAAGTCTGGCTTTGCTCAGCATTCTCTCCATGCTCAGAAGCCTTTGGTTCAACCAAATCAAAAACTTGTGATGACAGTTCAGGTACAGCAACTGGGGGCTTTAATTCCTCAGACGATTTATTCTCATCAGATATATTCTTAGACAACTCTGAGAAATTCTTAGCACCTAATATAGTTGGCTCATGGTTGGTGACAGCCACAAGATCACTTTGCTTTCTGCAATCTGGACAAAGATAAATGTCTCCTTCCACTGGTTCAGTGACACAATATCTTAGACCGCATGTTGAACAAAGTCTTATATCATCGAAACTACCAACTTCAGAAGAATCAATCCTGACAAACAAATCGTTAGTAGTTGGATTTGTTTCCATATCACTACCACGGTAGCTGAACTCCTCAAAGGCATCAGGATCACCTTTAATAGCAGGGTCCCTATCCAAGCCACCAAGCTGAACGTTAGATGACTTATCATGTCTTTCACGCTCAACTTCTTCACCTAATGCATCCACCTTATCAAAGGCAAAGATTTCTTCTTGAACTTCAGGATACGGTACTTTCACATAATCACTAGTCATATCATCCTGGTGGCGATCACTCCCTTCATTATCATGTGCAACAGCTGTACCTTGATCAGAGCTCACATTACTGCTGGTTGTGACAGAGGAATTCCGAGATATCAATGAGCGATGAGCAGAATTGCCTTTTCCAACATAAAAAGTGCTACTGGGGACACTAGACAAGAGTGGTCTGAACATATTCTGGGGGCTCTTTCGATGATCCTACACAAAATCATTGATTATGATGTTCTCCAGAAGATGTAGACAAGTACATGCATGAAACATTTGTAGTTCAGTGCAATTACAAACATTGAGTAAAAGACATATGATAAGATGCTCCATGGAAGCTGTTAAAAGATATGTGAGAAGTCAAACACATAGCCCATATGAAATAAAAAATAAAATACCATTTGACGAAGAGCGGAATCAAAGGATCTTTTTGGAGCAGAACTTGCAGACAACATTTTAGGGGATTTCTTAGAAAAGGCTGGAGCTCTGTTATTTGAAAAAGAGCCAACTCTCCTTGAAACAGAGCTGTCTGAGATACCCATAGGAACAGATTGTAGAGAGTCAATATCATCGTCACCAGATGATGCCACTGAACCTTTACTGTGAGAGCTAAATCGGTCCCGATCATGACTATAGGATGAACTGGCACTTCTAGAAGCAGTTGGAGACATTGATTGCCTGCCAAATTTTGAAGCGGAATCCCTACCATTTCTGGATGCCGGTGATGAACCTCTCACGTATGAAGCAGGTCGATCAGCTAAGGAAGTACGGAGATTGGGTGGTGCTTCAAGGGAAAATCCAGGAAGATTTGACTGCCACGCCCTTATTTTTGGAGAAGCAGAGTTCCCTCGGCTTGTCCTTATCGGGGAAGTTCCCCTCACCCCAGATGAAGCAACGGTACCTCTGGACCCTGTACTCACCCTCCGTGGAGTTGGAGTAGAAGACCTAGGAGCAGGTGTTGAGGGTTTACTTGGGGGAGGAGAAGGTCTCCGTGTGGGAGTAGCAGGTCGCTGGGCAGGAGTTGGACTGGAATGAGGCGCTGAAGATGGCCTCCCTCTTGTTGCCTGGAACGAATTATTGCCAGAACGAGGTGATGGGCTTAAGCGATTCGGACTTGCACTGCCTCTACTGCTTCTGTAACTCTTCTCCATCTGCATACAGGTGCACATTTAATGTAAAAAATTCAAACTCAAGATATATTAAGTTCTTTTCATATAAAACTAGTATATACCAAGTATTCACTACACTTTTTGGGAAAGTAGAAGCAATTAATTATATTCCATAAGAAAAAATCGATGACCTACAGTGGATGATCTTGATATGGAAATAGGTTGACTCTGTGGTCTCCCCCTCCGTGCAACATTAACCGGTGCTGGCTCATCATCCAAGGAAGGAAAAAGAGGGGTGTCGGGAGGCGTCAACAACCTACAAAATCAATAAATGTTAGGCCTTCCACACAACCAAAAATAGAAAAGCATTATAAGACAGTAGCATGAAGCGGGAGATAAACTGCAGTGCAAGTAATGAAATGACAAACATTCACTAAGATTGGTGAAATAACAGGCTATTGCTGGCAAGCCATAGATACCTAGCTCCTAGACGGAATGCCTTAATCATCAGCCATATATATTACTCAATTACACGTGTAATATGGACAAAACTTTGCTCAGCAACAAATTTGTGTGAATCCACTATAACAACATATAGTTCGTTGAGTGTCGGAGAATTAGAGAATCAGCAATGAAAGTTCAGAGTATTAGTGACATGAAAAAGTAAGATGACCCACCAATCATAATCATTCTTCTCCCCTTCGCATTAAGCAGTTCACTACTCTCTCCTCGGGCTGGAATTGCGATTCCAAGCTTGAAATCTGAAAAGTGTCTCAATTTTGTAGCTGTAAATAACAATCCAAAATCAACAAGAATGAGTCAGCACTGTCAGGACAAGGAAACGGACACAAAAAATAATTCACAACTCATATCACCCAAACGCAAAATACAGAAGTCAGTTTAGAAAATTACAAAACGTGTCTTCAAAGTCTTCTGTAGACTGAAGCAAAAAACCTCCTTTCTTTGGTCTGCATTTCGTTGAACAAAGCAAGATGTCATCTTTCTCTTTGAAAAGCAACCCACTCCAAAACTTCGCCCACGCTTGTGATTCTCCCCTCTCAGCTCCCTCCCAGGAGAACACTTCAATGCCGGAGAAGGAGGCATCTCCACCAGCCAAATTAGTTCCAAAATCACAACTCCAACTCTCCTTACAATCCAACAGAAGCAGCACTGTGCCAAATCCAATAGCCCATATTCATACAGATATAGCGCACAGAAGAAACAATTTAAGTCCTTCTGTACCAAGAAAAAAGCAACTTGAACACAAATCCCGCTTCCACAAGTTAGGAACTAATTTAATTCCAATTTTACCAACAAATCCTACACAACACTCAACTGTCAATACCAGAGCGTTGAAAATGATCAACAGAATCTAATTACAGGAATTAACAGAATAACTTAAACAAATTCAAATTCGAAACGCAGACCCGTTTCCTATCCATACAACACCTAAATTGATCACCTAAATCATGAAACCCTAGACTTGTCACACATAAGATCCCAGAGGTTACAGTTACTAAAAAACGATACCCTAATTTGACTAAAATCCAACTTCTTTAACCTCCAGGTAAGCTAAATAATTCGCCTTTATAGTCGTAAAACCCAACTTAAGCTTCACTTACCGTAAATTGAAGTAAAAAAAATATCTTAACAGAACACTGAATGCTTGTTGAGAAGTCGACTAAGATCTCAAATTTGAAGCGCCAAAAAAGCTTAACTTAAATGGCAATTACAGTCGCCATGAATGCCGTACCAAACACTTGGATCTAACGCATTGATGCTTTGTCAAGCGCACAGATCGAGAACTCTATAGATCGATCGGTTCCAAACTTTCAATGGAAACTCAGCATTTCCCTCTGCTTCCACAGAATTAACTTCTTCTTCTTGTTCGGTCTTTGTTTCTTCTCAGATTTGCTTCTTACCTCCGTAGCAAGCTTTCGTTTCTTCCTTTTCTCTCGGCTCTTCTCTCTGCTGTGTGGATTTTCTTTTTTCTTTTTTGCTTTTTGTTTGTTTATTTTATTTTATTTTCTTTTCTTTATCATTTTCAACTGTTTAAATTTTTTATTTATCTTTAAAAAAAAAAATTATTTATTCTTAAGGAAATCTAATTGGGGTATAATACTAAAAATACGGACAGAATAATATCGGATCTCCCAATTAAATAAGATATAAAATGTTTATTCCACAATAATAATCGATAAAGTAATTATTAAATTTTTAACAACTTTAAACTAAGTTATTTATAGGAGACAAACATTAATTTGCACATTATTTGGGCAGGCCATCATTATTCTGTTCCTTTTAAAAGAATAATCCAACTGAGTATTTACCCGTTGGCTTTGGCATGGCTTATGAAACAGTGAATTATAATAATTTGCACTTTAATTTTTTCTGGAGAAAAGACAATATATAATAGCAAAGTAATATAGTATATATAATATATATATATATATATATATAATATATATATATATAATTATTAAAAATGTTTAGAATGATGTCGTTTTAATGGTGGGTGCCTGCCTGGGTGGGGAGAAAACTTAAAAGGCTAGATTCTAATAATGAATTAAATATTTTTGTGTATAAAATCATTATATTGGCACTACCTGTAAACTTACTTTAGGTGGCTTGGCGGTACTACGAAACTTGATTAGGACTAGTTAATTTGTGGGTTTTTAGGGTGGTTGCTGTCATCATTTTGGAATTTGGATAAAGTTTAAAGATCAATCTCACTCTGAAATTGATCGTGTCTCTTATTTATTTTATTTTTTGCATTAACTTTTCATTACTGTAAAACACTCACAATTTCTTGGAACTAGTCATTAATAAAACATGATAAATGCTTTTTAATTAAAGTATAATAAATTTAAATGATTTATTTTAAAAAAAAATTATTTATGAGGAAGCTACTACTTTAGCGTGATCTGGGTAAGTTTGGACCTCTCTTTTCAACTTTTACTTTTCGGGATACACGTGAGGCCCGTGGGTTGTGATATCTATTATGATGACGAAGTGACGGGAGTAAGCTGAGAAGTGAATGTTAAGCTCAAGTGTCTTTCCGTGACACGTGTCGTTTGTCTGAACGGTTTCGCTCCGCAGTCGAATCGTACTTTGATTCTACATCCAAGGCAGATAAACTCTTTTACTTCTCTTAAGATGAGTTGTCTAGTCTCCTAAAAGCCAAGGTAAATATCAACCGCTATATTTTTTACTTCTGTATCAAAAGTCAAGTTAAAACTACGGCGTTTAAACTACGCTTCTCGAAGGCAGTATTCTTCAATACGACGGCGTTTAGTTTAGTTTAGTTTCATAACTTTATTTCCTATAGGATTAGAAATACAAACCTGCAGCGGCGGATGTTGTTGGCGTGATCAACAGATTTGGGCGGCTCTACGATATCGTTCTCTCAATTGCCGAAATCGTCGGCTTCATGGAATGAGAGCTTCTCTTTATGTCCACTTTCGTGAGAACAACGAAGGGTTATTGAATTTGCAAGATGTGGAGAAGGTTCTGACTGATGTGAGAGCAGACGACGTTAAGGTGATACCGGTCGGAAAACAATGTGATTGGACGGATTTCATGGTGGTTGCCACTGGTAGGTCTACGTGGCACGTCAAGAACATCGCTCAAGCTCTTATTACAAGGCAGGTTCGTTTGTTCCCTCATTTTAGTTTAAACCCTAGTACTGTACTAGTTTGCTTGAAGCAAAATAACGTTTTTATTTCAATATGTTTCAATTACTTAATGTTGTATTTATATATTGTTTATAATTTTTTAGTAAATGAGACCTGAAAAATAATAATCTGTTTGGTTGTTTGGGAAATCAGGGAAAAAAAATTTTAATTTTGTTTTTAATGTAACAATTTGGTGTTACTTATCTAAAATGAGCTATTAATTAGTTTTTCAGCATATTCATGTTGAGGCCCAGTGCAGTATTGGTTCTTCTTCGTTTAATTTAATGTGAGAAAGCATTTTTATTTTTCAGAAATTAATTGTTGGAAGAGTGCAATTATGGTTTATTTTTATTTTTTTCCTATGACATTGCTAATTTGTTGTTTATTTCTGAATATTGTGATATACTGATATTTTTAGTTGCATGGACAGGCTAAGCAAAAGCAGAAAGAAAAGGAGCTCGGCGGTTAATGCTACCTAGTGTCAAGGGCAAGAGACGGGAAAATGGGTTGTCATTGATTTGGTTGGTGCTGATTCTCGGCTCACTAAATTAATATAGCTGCTTCGAAGTGATTGCCCTGTGACTTTGTATATCCTTATGATACCCTAAGTTAAATTGATAAGCAGATCTAAATTTTAATTTATTGTGTGGAAATAATGATTTGACCAGTTTATTCGCAAGCCATTTAGGAGGAAAGCATCTCCTCGTAGAAATATACTGCATCTTATTTATTATGGGTATGTACCTCCTAGAAGCACAAAGTGACTCTGTTTTATGCAAATTTGTTGATTATCATTAATATCAAATGGTTTATGGTACTGATATGCCTGTATACCAAATTTACAGTGTGGTTGGTTCCTTGTTTGTTAGGAAAAGTGATGTTCATGCGCTTGATGGAAGGCCAGAGCTTATTACAATTTGGAAAATCTTGGACCATGGAGACATCTAGAGCAGAACCTGTTCAGGTAAGTAGAGATTTACCATGGATCATTTCCGTTTATAGTTTGTTTTTCTAGAAATGGTCAGAACTGTAGCGTGCGGGTCCATAAAATGTAAAAATTTACATACCGATTTCTTTTTTGCATGCTTCCAGTGGGGAACTTATGAAGGAGCTCATAACAAGCTCCAATTTACCATTATTTCTGTTTGATCTTGGTAGGCTGACTTATGATGAATATTAGATACTAGATTGCATTTGATGATATTCCTTGATCTAAGCGTCAAGGCAAGATTCCGTTTTGGGTTTTCCCAGTGACTTCCAAATCATTCTAGTGGTGTACAATGAGGGGGGAAGGGAGAGATGCTAGCTCCGTATTAGTGTCTCTCATTAGTCCAATGGCAATGAAATATTTTCTAATGATTGGAGAGAGGGAGAGGGAGAGGAGAAGATCATTATGGGGAATAATTTCTGCTGCCAACATAACGAATAGGGATATCTCCTTTGTGGAATAGTTTCGAAGTTCTTCATAACTTATCAAAGGGTTATAATTACTGATAGAATTCAAATGCTACTTTTTTTAGTTAAAGTTGGTTTTGTAGGCCATAAATTAACTTGCTGCAAATTGCTTGTGACATTACGTTTCTTAAACGAAGACTAATTTTTTGATTGTTCTTCAGGATTTGGAAAAAGCTTTTGTGAAGGTTCGTCCTAAAAATAATTCGAAAAAACCAGCGCAGATGCAGAGAAGTGTTTAGTTTGGTGATAGGCTTTTGAGTTTTGCAATTATAATTTTCTGAATCATCAAGCTTTTTGCTATTTTACATCAATGTAAACCACAGATTGTCATCTGATCGGTATTCAGTAGCCTTTTTGAGGAGTTTGTATCACAATATTTGTGACTTTTTATTGCCCATTTTCTGTTATTATGGTAAATCGCGAATCTTTGCCTCAGTTGAAAACGATGACATCTTCTATAAGTTCATATATTTTTATATATAGATCAATGTTTTAAAACCCGGTGCCAGACGGTTTAATCGGTTCAATCGGGACTCGAAAGCTTCAACAGGCCGGGTTATATTTTTTCATTCACCCAAAACCTAGGATTTGTGGAGATGATCGGCGAACAATTGATGACCGGGATGTTAGGGCTTTTGAAGAGAAAGTATCGGTGAATGCAATGGTGATGATGAAGTTGATTTTCGGTGAGTAAATCGACGAAACTGGCAGCAGCAACAATTGGATTGCCAGCGATTGGGAGGTTAACAGAGTGGGGTGGGATGGGTTTCATTGGGAGGAAGAGGGGAGTAATTTCTGGGTGTAAGGAGGGTTGTCGATGCTGGCGTCGATGAGATCTGCCTTAGAATGCCGATGTCGGATTAGTGAGATTGGTCTAAATCAAACCTATTTCGACAAGATATTGGGTATATTTTAAGAGGAATGAGCTACAATGACGATTGGGGTTGCATCGAGGGTGTTGTAGCCGCCAACCAATCGTCGGTCGATTTGTATTTAGGGTGTGTTTGCTAAATTAAATCTATAGGGACTTAAGATTTTAAAGGTTGTATTTATTAAATTTTAAAAGTTTTGTTAACCGGTTTGACTGTTAAACGGTCAACTTGGGAGGTGGAACTTTGCTGGGTTTTCACCCGGGTTGGGTTTTAAAACATTGATATAGATTTGATGTTGTGCAACCACACAGATTTTTTATTTAGTTAAAATAACCAATTGCTTTTTGGTAAAAGGTCACATGATTAGTTTAACCACTCGTTGGATTGCTATAAAAGATGATATCTTTTTCTCTGTTATAACAATGGACGAAATCATTATCACTTTCGAACCGTAAGTCTTTTTCGTGTTTGTAAATGGACAAAAATTCACCATGCCCCTTATTAGAAACCCCCTTCAAATTATTCATCTTATAATCAAAGTTAGATTTTAGTCTCTGATTAGTAATAAAACGTTTCAATTTCAGAATACAAAGCCGGGTCAAAGAAGTAGAGGGCTGCGACAAGCTATTCATGAATCCCTCAAGTCATGATGGCTTCATCCTTAAATAATCCAAACCTTGAAAGAATAGTTAAGTGTGAATCAATTACCTCGTCAATTTATTACGTTAAAAAGTTAGTGGTTTCGGTGGAATCGGGGCTGTGTTATATATATTTATCCAAACTTACAGTTTGGTTACATATTCAATGGCTCTTGGAAGAAGAAGTAAATCGTTGAAGCAAAGAGCAAAACGTCGAAAGAAAGCTGGTACGTCCATAGAATCTCTTCCGAAGAGGTGATGACTACGGTTCTTGCTCTTGTTGCCTCAAAGTCATTAGCCGCTTATTAATGCCAAGTTGAGTGTAATATATTCTTCAAACATCAGACGATGACTTCATCTTTGAGAAGGCATCACGACATGTTAGTATATTTCCATGGTGGAATATGACCAAACAAGTCCCAGTTCTTAAACCGTTGCGACGAGAGTGGAAACCCAGAATGGTTATACATATTAGGTTTGTATGAATATTTCAGTACGTCCAAAACAGAACATGGATTGAATTGTTTGAAGAGAGCTGCGATAAAGGACACGTTGAGTCAAGTTATATTTTAGCAGCATCCTCGTATGTTCGGAGGTGAGCACAAGCAACATGGCTTAAAGCTTTTAGCTTCTTTGAAGAGGTGCAGAACAAGAGAGTTAAGGATGAAAATAAGAGAGAATTTTCGGTGTATGTGGACTCGTAATATGAAACAATCAATATTGAAGCAGAGATTTCAATCCAGGAGCTGCGACTGTTTAAAAAATTGGAACGGAGAAAGAGGGAAGGAGAGGACGCTGCTGCTCCTTGTTGCGACTCATGCTTTTGTCATCGCGAAAGTCATGTTCTTCTCTCAATTAATTGGCGTCATATTTGTTCAAACAGTAGTAGATTATTAGAGAGAGATAGAATTAGATCAACCAAATTGATTTCTATGTTACTAATAGAAATTATGAACAACTTATTATGTTTAATTTAGTTATTGATTTTTTTTAGTGATAGGATGCGTATTTGGACTGGATTTGCAAGGTTTTCAACATTGGATTTTTTCTTTTGGATTGATTGTATAGCCCTCTTTATAAGGGTGGGCTCTCGGCTGTCTTGCTTATGGCCGGGATTTTCCAGTTTCAGATATACAATCCGGGTCAAAGAAGGATTAGAGAGCTGCTGCCATTAATGAATCCCACAAGTGATGGTGTCGATATTAAATAAACCCAATCCTAGGAACAGTACGTGTTGTTTCCTTTTCAAAGTTTGAATCCTATTCCCACAATCCAAGTTTTCCAATTTCGCTTCCTTTAATAGATCCTGCTGTCTTCCCGTCTAGTACTTATTTCTAGGAACTGTTTGAAAGTGGAAGATATGAGCTAGCAGAGAACGGTCTGTTGCGGGCTATCAGTCGTATCTGTAGACGTAAAATCTACCTGAACGGAAGGGGGGGCTGATCCGTGAGGTCAAGGCCACTAGCGATCTGCTGCACCTGCACAGTAGAGAAACACACACGTGAAGCGAACGGGAAACACCGGGGTGGGTTTTGCCGTAGGCACTCCGACGCTCAAGTCAGCAAGACTGAAAGGGGTAATTTAGTGAGGGGTAAGGAACGAGGGTTATCGGAAGTCTAGTCGGAGAATGTGACTACGGTGACCAATGACACTCTCAGATGAAGAGTTTCGGGGTGAGGGTTGTAATGTCGATGCCCTTGGAAGAGGCTGGCCTGTTTATATAGTGATCGTCTAGTCTCCCATCTTGGTAGAAGTAGGAGTCTAGTACGACTCTGATACAAACCCTAGAAGAATTAGGATTTGTGGTAAGCTGTCTTACCCGTGTCGTATGGGAGGTGATTCTAATTAGGAGTAACTCCGATAGGAAAGTGATCAGGAATAGGAAGGCGACCTTGAATGGGAGAGATGATCAGGAGTAGGAAAGTATCCTGAGGGGGTGTTGTGGTTTGGATTTGTCCATGGCCTAGGCATGGTCCAGGTTGTTGGCGCTTGTGCCCGCTCAGTTTGGGCGTTTCGTTCCTCATGTTAGACGAGAACTATGGGGGCCTCTGTAGGACTGGGCTTGGTCCTTTTTCCCTATTTGGGCCAAGGACGATTTTTGGCCCTAACAGTTTGTCCCCACTCTCTGAGTGGGTATCTCAAGTTAGAGAGTAGGTCGTACTCAAGGCGAGCTCGTTCTTTCCCCATGGGCGGAGCATCATTGGAAGAAAGTAGACTGACCGAGTGATTGGTTGGGGTCTGGTCGATATCCATTCCGAAAAGAGCATGCCGCCACGTGTTGTGGCCTGATCGGTTCAGTGAGCGAAGAGCCGAAAGCTAGGTCGGGTGCTCGGTATGTTAGCACGATTAAGTAAAACGCCGCGAGAACGGTTGTCGTCTTCCCGGTCGGGGAAACCCAAAATGTTACAGAGATCCCTTTGGTCGGGTGTAGGGACGACCAGATGGGAGACTAAAATGTTGACCCATCGTTCGCTCGGCCATGGGCGACTGGAAGAGGCTTGATGGCTCCTGAAGGTTTTAACTCGGTGCTACGGCCGAGATCATGCGTCCATCGTCGAGCTTTCGGGGCGGTCGAACGTGAGGCGCCCGAGAAAGCTCCTGGCTTGAGAAACTCGGTCGGTGGGAGGGGTCGATCGGCCATGTGCGTACGGGTCAAAATTGGGTTTGTGTCAGGACTACTACTGATATGTTCCGTCGGAGTCGGTCGGAGGGTCGGTTGACCGAGATGCGGAATCTGGACAGTCTCACGATTTCCCAGGTGGTTAGGATCACTGCCACATGTACGGTGAGAAATGATCGTGTTTCGAGAGCAGGAAAACGAGAGAATTCTGACAACTGATCAATCGTAGCCTGCAAGTGTCCCACCTTTTTCTTTACAAATTTGGGGAGCGGACTGGTCATCTCCATTTCGATTTTGAGTTTCGCGTTTCTCCCAAAATCCTTCACCCCTTTTCTCTGCGTTTTTGTCCCAGGTTCTTGAGCGAAAGTGATTCTATTCCAGTCTTACACAGGTAATTTCTCTTTTGGCGTCGTTGTGTTGTTCTTAGGTAGTTTTTCTTTTGGTAAGATTTTGGAAAGTAAAGCAAGGAAGTTTGGGAGTTGGTGGGTTTTAGACGGGTTTCTAGGCGTTTTTGGTGTTAGAATACAAGAGAAATTTTCTGTTTGAGTTTTCCGGTGAGTTTCTGGGAAGAATTTGGTCGTAGGTGAAATTTCTGGGTTTTGGGTTTAGATCTGGAAGACAAGTCAATTTTGGCGGGGTTTGGGTCGGTCGGTACGTCTGACCGAGTGGCGAAAAGTGACTAGGGGAACGGTCGTGGCTGCGTGCGAGCAGTAGTAGGTTCAAAGAGCCGACTTGGGGATTGACGTTTAGGTGGATCGGTCGTCGGGAGGCGAACGTAGGCGTCTTCGAGTCTGGCTGAGGTTGTCGGTTGGATAGGTCGAACCGGAGTAGAGACTCGTTTTGCGGTGAGCAAGCGTTCACCCTTTCGGTGGTCGGCTAGGGGGGCGGACTGGTGTTCCATCGAGGTAGAACAGGTGACCGAGGCTAAGTTCGGTTTGGTAGGAGTCGGTCGGTTGGAGCGGGCTAGTGGTCCGATGGCGGGTGATACGTCCGAAAGTTCGAGTCGCGAAGTGGACTTGGGGGGACGAGTATGAGCGTGTGCCTACTATGGTGGTAATGCCTGAAGGGATGTTCCGTTGGTGTGCCGACCGGAGTTAGTGTGGCTGCTCAGGGCGAGGGAGCTGGGCTGAGTGGAGCAGGGAGTGGAGCTGGGCTGAGTGGAGCTGGTCCGAGTGGGCGCGGGGGTATGGTAGGAGTGGGGAAGACTCCGGAGCTGACAGAACCCTCTACGTCCGGTAGTAGCTCTGAAGAGGGGCCGAGCCAGAGGGTAGTGGGATTCTAACTGGGACTATCGCCCGTGACTGAGGGATAGTGACGTGTGGACCATCACGTACCCTGTATCATATCCCGTTTTGTTAAGTTCGGGCCCCACGGTCGTACGAGCGTGTTGATTGGGAGGCTGAAGGTTGGTCTGCGTATATGAGAAGTGTTCCACGATGGGTTGAGGTTGCCTGTGCACTCGCCTAGTCTGGGAGGTGTGAATCATTCATTATCGCCCTTCCGCATTATGCCGACGCCTGGAGGCTGTTGATGGCTTTGGAGGATTGTGTGTCGGCATCAGATTGTGTTGGGTTGCACGAGCTGCTGTACTCGTACTTCCTGAAGGGAATGATAAGGAGAAGGGTCGATACTACTGAACTTGAGGCACGATAGGTCTCATCTGGTGACCGACTGGGTCCAGTGACAAAAATGGAAAGACCGTTACTTTTTTTGAAGGGTCGGCCGTCTTTGGAGATAGGGGCATGGGAGGAGATCCCGATCGGGTGGCGAGCCACTGGTGAGAACTTAGTTGTTTCTTTCGTGCTTTTGATACAAATCTTGATTAGTTTTCTTGTTTGCAGAGCTCGATTTCATCGCGCTGGGCAGAGCAGGGGGACGGGCTTGGACGTAGCTACCCCGAGGGTGTTAGCCACCCATTGGAGCAGAGGGATGGCGAGTGGTGCTAGAGGGCCAATCTGGAGAAGCAGTATTCTGGGGGCGGTGTAGAGGCTATTCAGAGAGGTACTCCCTTTTCCTCGCTGAAGCAGAATTGGGAAGATGTGCTCCTGAGCGGTACATCCAAACCATCTCCTTTTTGTGAGTCAGGGCTGAAACCCACTAACCGTTGGAGAGTAGTTGCCCTTGAAGAGTCGCATGAAGAAATTGACTGTCCCGAGCGCGAGCGAGTCCATCGCCAGGGTCGAGAGAAGAGGAAAAGGAAGGGGTGAGAGCGGATGTAAGGGTCGAGGATGTGCTGGTGACGGCCGCCCAGTCGGCAGCCACCGAGTCAGCAGCCCTCGTCGGGGAGGGGTTCGTCCCAGGCTGCGTTGTGGATGAGGAGGCCGGGACTATCACTATCACGATTCCGGCTACTGCGTGACTTACTCGGACGCAACATCAATGAGTAAGATGGCAGACTCCTTTTGTCCACGCGGACGAGGCGCGTGCTGAACCAGATGGGTGCGGTTGCTGCCGCGGGACTGGGGCGTATCCGCGTGTTCAGTAGAGCGTTGTTGTTTACTTTTCTTTTTTGACTCGTTATCATGCCGGTTTTGGTTTTGCAGGTATCACTAGCAGTCTCCATCTGAGGAGGTCTGTCGTGGCGCAAGAGAAGCGGATAAAGATATATCCAAAGGCCAACGCTGGTTTGCGTCAAAAGGACGGCAGCATCCCGGAAGTGAGCAGAGAGTCAGCAAGCGCCACCGGGATAGTGAGGCTGAGGTCGAGAGAATGCGTCGTGAGTTAGCCGAGAGGACCGCGGAGGTCGAATCCTCAGGGAGCAGTGCATCTATTGCTGATGACGCCATTATTAAGGCCGGGGCGAACTCATGTTGGAGTTTAAAGAAGGGCGGACGTCTCATTGGGATCGGATGAAGACATTTTGCTCATGCAGAGTTATTGGAGAGGAGATTGGTCATCGGTGGGGGCAGGGCGAGGAGAGGAGCTGAGCTCAGTCAGCCAGGGTTGGGGACGAGAGCGGCCGGCTCCGGGGCCGAGCACTAGTGGCGTATGCCAGGCGGACCGACTTGACGGAGGACGGACTCGTGCCGAGGATGCTTAGTGCCTTCCCCCCCCCCCCAACCCCCCCACCCCCCCCCCACCACCCCCACCCCCCCCCCCCCCCGTTTTTTGGTTTAGGGGCCTGCGATGCCCTTTCATCTGGCGTCTGTGCCGTCTCTGTATTTCTAACTTGGGCGTTTGGTAGCCTTATATAGGTATATAACTTTTGACTTGGTATTCTCATGTTTCTTTGGATGAATCACTGCTTTTTTATTTCTTTGTATTTGGCATGGTGCTGCTGCGTGGCATGATGGCCGAGACGCGTGGGGGGGTTTATGTTGGGCTGGTTTGGTGCTGTCACTGGTTTAGGACTGGTTTCATCAGTCTGGCGGTCGAGTGTGTAGTCCCCTGGCTGGGTTGGTGAAGTTCTTAGGTGAATGAGGCCGGTTCAGCGGTTGTCTAGTCTTGATGGTTGTTCGAACGTTTATTGGGCAAGACGATTTGCAGGTGTCCAAACGTCAATCGGGCGAGGCCGATTGGAGGGCGTGCGACGTCCATCGGGCAAGGCCGATTTGAAGGTGTGAGAACGTCATCGGGCGAGGCCGATTTGAAGGTGTACGAACGTCACGGGCGAGGCCGAGTTGGGAGGTGTTCGAACGTTCATCGGGCAAGGCCGATTTGAGGTGTGAGAAGTCATCGGCGAGGCCGATTTGAAGAGTGTTTACGAACGTTCATCGGGCGAGGCCGATTTGAAGGTGTTCGAAGTCATCGGGCAGGCCGATTTAAAGATGTGGGAGAACGTTCATCGGGCGAGGCCGATTTGAAGGTGTGAGAACGTTCATCGGGCGAGGCCGATTGAAGGTGGTACGAACGTTCATCGGGCGAGGCCGATTTGAAGGTGTTCGAATGTCGATCGGGCAAGGCCATTGAAGGTGTGAGAACGTTCATGGGCGAGGGCCGATTTGAAGGTGTTCGAACGTTATCGGGCGAGGCCGATTGAAGGGTTGTAGAACGTTCATGGGGAGAGGGCGATTTGAAGGTGTACGAACGGTCATCGGGCGAGGACCGATTTGAAGGTGTAACGCAATTCGTCGACGGGGTCGATTGGAGATGAAATTTGAATAATCTTCATTTAAATGTTTGGCCGTGAAGACGATTGTAAGAGGAGATGGATAAGCCACTTCATCCTTAAAAGAAAAACAAAACAACGAAAAAAAAAAATTAAATGGAGTTCACCTAGAGGTAGTGAGCGTTTGGTTTGAGTGAGCGGCATTCCAACTGTTGTGGATGTCTTTGCCCTCGGGGTCTGGAGTTTGTAGGCGCCTTTCCCTGCTCTTTGATTATCTTGTAGGGGCCTTCCCAGGTGGGTCCGAGTTGCCAGGATTAATTGGTATTTTGGAAGACTTACGAAGGACCCAGTCGCCTATCCTGAAAGTGCGGGATCCTCACGCTGCGGTTGTAATGACGGGCGGCTGGTTGCTGGTAGGCTGCGTGCGGATACTGTTGTTTCGTAGTTCGCCCACAGTGTCAAGGTTCTGGCAAAGGTTTGGCTATTTGATTCCGTCGCCCACTGGAGCCTAGTGGATGGAACTGATATTTGGCTGGGAGACTGCTTCTGAACCATATGTTAGGGAGGAACGGTGTTTCGCAGTGATGATCGGCCGTGGTTCGGTATGACCAGAGGACTCCGGGTAGCTAGCGTCGCCCATGCGCCCTTAGCTTTCTGTAATCGCTTCTTCAGTGTCTGCATGTTGTTTTGTTTGACGACTCGGCCATGGCCGGTAGATTGGGGTTGCGGGGTGTGAGAAGTTAACTTATTCCCCATGGTCACAAAGAAACCCAAAGCCCGAACTAATGAAACTGGGACCATTGTCGGTACAATCTCTTTCGGTATTCAAACCGGCAGATCACGTTTTCCAGATGACAAAGCTTTGACTTCTCGGTCTCTGACTTGGGCCAATGCCTCAGCTTCGATCCACTTAGTGAAGTAATCTGTTACTGCAACATGAAAACCCGTTGCCTGGTGCAGTAGGTAGCTTTCCACGATGTCCATTCCCCACTTCAATGAATGGCCATGGTGTCAGAATGGATGGAGCCGTTTGGTGGGAGGTGTGAGACCGGGGCAAACCTTTGAAGTTGTCGCATCTCTTCGCATCGCATCGAATCGGCACGGATAGTCGGGCCAGTAGTAACCCGCGGTGATCACCGGTGAGCAAGACTGCGTCCTCCCTGCGTGGTTACCGATTCGCCTTCATGGAGTTCGGATTAGGACATTTTGGGCCTCTTCTGGGCTATGCATTGAGGTAGGGACCCGAGAACGACTTTCTGAGGAGGTGATCGTCATTTAGGGTGATCTAGCGGCTTTGCTTTCAATCGGCGCGCTTCGTTCTCATCTGGGAGCCATGTTTCCAGGTACTTCACTACGGATCCATCCAGCAGTTGGTTTGCTCAATGCCCAGGCTTCTCGGCAGATTTTTCGTGGGGGTGGTTCTTTCAGTTAGCTGGCCACGCATGAATAGGGGGGGGACGGATGACTCAGAGGAACATGGGACGTGCTGAACCAAGGTTGGCGAGGGGTCGGTAGGCATGGTGTGTTCTCAGCTCTGGGGATCTGTTACTATTGAGAACTCATCGAATTCGGCCTGCAACTGTTTGACCATGCTTAGATAGGATGTCATTTTAGAGTCACGTGCTTGGTACGTACCTTGTGTTGATGACCACGAGTGAGAGTCTGATGCACTTCTAGTCTCTTGGCGCCGATCTCTCTGGCCAAGGTGAGTCCAGCTAAGAGGGAGTCGTATTCGGCCTCATTATCGTGCACTTGAAACCCACAACGGACTGCCGCTGAATGATGTCTCCCTCTGGTGTGACGTAATATTCCGAGTCGCTTCGCTTCCGTGACATTATGATCCGTCTAATAGGAGGGTCCACTTGAAGGTGGTGGCAGGGCGACGTCATGCAATAGAATTCTTTTTAGGCTGGGCGGTTTCCCTGGTGTGACAAGTCCGGCAATGAAATCTGATAGTGTTGGGACTTGACGGCGGCTGCGGGGTGTGGTTATGATACGTCGTACTCGCTGAGTTCTACTGTCATTGCATTGAGTCGGCCTGACAGCTCTGGTTTGTGGCAATATTTTGAGCGGGAAGGAGGTGATCACAACTATAGGATGGCATTGAAGTACGGTCTGAGCTTCCTGGATGCACTGGATGAGAGAGAGAAAGGCGAGCTGAGCTTTCAGTTGATGTAACGAGTTTCTGCGTCGAGGAGGGACTGCTAATGTAGTAGGCCGGTGGCTGATTCGTTTCTTATTCTCGGAATAGTACGGAGGATATGGCTGTCTCTGAGACGCTAGGTAAGCGTAGAGTTTCTCTCGTTCATGGGTTTGGACAGCAGCGGGGTGGTAGTCAGATATCTTTCAGCTGGTTGTAGGGCTTCTTCGCATGAGGGGGGTTCCAGTCGAACACTGTTGGATTTTTGAGGGCGTGGGAAAGAGGTGGAACTTGTCGGCGGACCTGGAGATGAAGCGGCTCAGGGCGGACATCGTCCTGCAAGCGTGGACGTCTTGACACAAGTTGGGGATGGTATGCGAGAACTGCCCTGATCTGGTCGGGGTTTGCTTCTATTCCTCGCGAGTAACCATATACCTAAGAATTTACCTGACGACACGCCGAATGAGCACTTTTCTGGGTTAGTTTCATGTTGTACTTCCGGAGGAATGGCGAATGCCTGGCTAAGGTGGTCAAGGTGTTATTCGCAATCAGGGATTGACGAGCATGTCGTCGATGTAAACTCCATGGTCTTCCCTAAGTGGGCGGAGAACATTTTGTTGACCAGACGTGGTAGGGGGCTCCGGCGTTTTTCAGTCCGAACGGCATTACCTTGAACAGTAGGTTCCCCTCTCTTGTGATGAAAGCTGTCTTCATGGTAGTCGCGTGCATTAGAATTGATGGAACCGAGAAGGCATCCAATGAAACTCAGGAGTTCGTGCCCTGCGGTGCGTCTACCATCATGTCAATATGTGGGGAGCGGGAAAGAAATATTGGGGGCAGGCTTTTGTTAAGTCTGTGAAGTCGATGCAGACTCTCCACAGTTCCGTTTCTTCTTTACGGACTACGACGTTTGCCAGCCATTGGGGTGGAGGACTCTTGATCATGCCGTGTTTAGGAGTTTTCGATCTCATTATTGATGATATGGTCGTTCAGCTGCGAATTTTCGTCCTTTCTGCTTGACCGGAGGGTGACCTGGATTACTTGAGCGGGGGGGACCATCGCTCAGGTTGATCCGGTCATGTCGGCAGGGACCAGGCGAAACAGTTCTCATTCTTTTTTAAAAGTCGATCAGCTTCTCTCTTGTCTCGGGGTCGAGGCGGGAGCCTATGTTTGTTTTTCTCTCTGGGTCATCCGGATGTATGTGTAACCTATCAAGCAGTCCATGTCGGTGACGGGCTCGGTCGGAGGGTCGGATGAGACGTAATTGCTATGAGGAATGTCCTTGCCTTTGAAGGCGTTTGTAGCAATCCCTAGAAGCTTTAGGGTGCCCTTGATATCGCACTCCCCACTGGTTGGGAACCGATAGTTGGTGGAAGGTCGAAGGTACTGCCCGCATTTCATGAATCAGGGACGGCCAAAATGACGTTGTAGGGGGAATGGGCAGTCGATCACCAGGAAGACTGTTTGTTTGTTCACCCGCCGGCATAGATAGGAAGGGTGATTTCCCCGATTGTATACTCTTGTTCCGAAACTGAATCAACCGCAGTGTCGGCGTCTGTGTGTGTATTTGCTGTCTTCCAGTACATATAGCTTTTACTGCTTCGAGGAATAGGATATTCGTGACGAACCCCATCCAAGACACCCTTTTCACTACTAAGATGTTGGCTATTTGCAGGGAGGAGGAATAAGGCGTCGTGGGAGGGGCAACCAGGGTGATCGGCTGTATCTCGAACACTGATCACTTGAATGGGAGCGGAATAGAGACACGGTATGAAAAGAATGGGATTCATGGTGGTTGGTTCTAGCTACAGTTGGATGATGAGTAACTACCCCACTGATTTCTGATCCTCGGAGATGAGCGAGCAGAAACCACTAGGTGTCGGTTCTCGCGGGGGGCGACTGTTGTTTGGAGCTTTTCTGGCTGATGGTTGTTTTTTCCTTGCGGTAAGTAGTCACGGAGGTGTCCTTCTTTAGGAGCGCGGCAACGCGAGCCGCAAGGCGATGCAATCCGTGGTGTTATGCCCGATGGTCATTGTGGAACTGCACCCACTTGGTTGTGTCTCTCCTGGACATAGGATTAAGCTTCCCAGGCCTCTGACAGCGGATCCCATACGCTTCATTATCGCACGACCTGGGTTGGTTCGATGCTGAGATTATTACTCTGGTATTTGAATTGATTCGATCCGGATTTGTCTGTATGTTCTGGAGGTTGGCGGTAGTATGGTCTCCTGGCTTGTCATGTTCCTTGAGGGGGGTGGTACCGGTGCTTGCGGTCTAGGTTCCGGTTTTGTCGCTCCGCCTAGGTTCGTTCTGGAATGGGGCGGCTCGGTTTACTCTCAGCTCTCCCACTTATTTGGATCACGGCTCGGGCCAGAGCATCTTCCTGGTAGTACAGCTAGCTTTGTGAGCCCTTGTATAGTTTCCCCGTTGGAAGGAGGCCTCTGAAAGCGTCCACGCCAGTCTCGGGGTTTACAGGAATGAATAGAGATTTTCTCCTTGTTGAATCTACTGACGTACTCTCTCAATGGTTCCCCTCTCTGGTATATCGGTACAAGTCGGCCCGGACAAGCTTCTCTAGCTTTTGCTGCTGGCGAACTGTCCACAAAGTGTCAGTAAGCTATGCGAACGAATCGATGGATCCGTTCGGGAGATTCGTTGTACCATTGGAGCGCCGGACCAGACAAACTGGAACACGAAGCTTTTGCCAATACAGGCTTCTCTAAGTGGGCCGGGTATTGAAACAGTGAACATCCGCTGTTTGACGAGGGCTATGTGGTCGTCCGGGTCGGTGGTTACACGTCGTATGGTCATGTTGGGATATTGAATTTTTGGGGCCATGTCAGCCAGGGCGATCTCGTCCGCAAAAGGTGAGTCCGGTAACAATTCGGTCTGCTTTTATTTGGTGGGATGGCATCGGAATAAGCCTCATTACTGCCTCGACGTCGGCCAGTCTTTTGGCCAATAACTGTTCGCGGGGGAAAGGAATGCTATTGGGTCATCCTGTCTTACGGGTCTGGTACGCCTCGTGGCGGTCATCTCCTGGGGGGTAGACTGACCGATCAGTCCGTCGTGCGCGACTTGGTGATTGTGTCGTTCATCCCTTCGGTGGATGACTCCCATTGTCACTGTTCTGGTGTCTTCCCTAATGGATGGTCAGGGGAGTTGTCTGGTAGTTGTTCGGTCTTTCGGGATGGGTGAATTCAAGAGCTGGTGTTGGGTTGGTTTGGCCGTTCACCCGCGAGGATGAGCTATAGAGCGAGGGGGGTTGTATTTGGGTTGACTGGAGGGGGGTGGCATTGGTGGAGATGGATGGTCCTTAGGATCTCTGTAGGGTTAGATCGTTTTGATCATGAGGCTGGGATGGGTCGACTGGACCGAGCCGCGTAGTGTCTTTTGTTAGTCAGAAGGAGTAGTCGACCGCCAATGCGTCAAGCGGACGTCGGCCCTTAGCCAGAATCCGAGGGTTGGTGCTCTGGTGTGGAGAGGGGTTGCATGGAGGGGATAATGGTGCGGAATCGGTTGGAGGGTGCTTGGCCGGGGAGAAACTCGAGTTCATAGAATTGACTTACTTTCTCTTTCAGCGACTGGTTCTCGACCCGGATGGATGCGTTTTCGGCTTCCAGCGCGGCCACCTTGTCTAAGTTCTGTTGCATGAGAGCGGTCAAAGCCTCCAGTCTGGCCTCGATGCCTGAGTTAACGTCCTCTGGATTGTTAGCCATGGAATATTCCTCCACGTAGCAGGGTTCGTCACGCCGAATAATTGCTAGAGGCCCCACGGTGGGCGCCAAACTGTAGACGTAAAAATCTACCTGAACGGAAGGGGGGTCTGATCCCGTGAGGTCAAGGCCACTAGCGATCTGCTGCACCTGCACACGTAGAGAAACACACACGTGAAGCGAACGGGAAACACCGGAGTGGTGTTCGCCGTAGGCACTCCGACGCTCAAGTCAGCAAGACTGAAAGGGGCTAATTTAGTGAGGGGTAAGGAACGAGAGATTACCGGAAGTCTAGTCGGAGACTGCGACTACGGTGACCCAATGACACACTCGAGTGAAGAGTTTCGGGTGTGAGGGTGTAATGTCGATGCCCCTTGTGAGAGGGCTGGCCTCTGTTTATATAGTGGTCGTCTAGTCTCCCAATCCTGGTAGAAGTAGGAGTCCTAGTATGACTCTGATACAAACCCTAGAAGAATTAGGGCTGTGGTAAGCTGTCTTACCAGTGTCCGGATAGAGAGGTGATTCTGATTAGGAGAGTAACTCCGAGTAGGAAAGTGATCAGGAATAGGAAGGTGACCTTGAATGGGAGATTGATCAAGAGTAGGAAAGTATTATGAGGGGGTTGTGGGCTCTGGATTCGCCCATGGACCTAGGAAATGGACTAGGATTAGGAGGCTCGTGCCCACGTGGTTTGGGTTGGCTATATCTTGTACCGAATGGGCCTAATCTGGTTGGGTCATATCAGGATTGGGCCTGGCTTCTTCTTCAGTGTCGAGCCCGTTTTCCTATTCGGGCTAAGGACAATTTTTGGCCCTAACAGATGCAAATTTACTTATAAAAATACTTGATTTATATTATTCAAACTGAGCTAGCCTTTTAATAGGCAATACAATTCAACAACCTTAGCATAAACATAGGATAACTAACGTGCAGAAAACTAAACCACTTTCTGCTACAATAAAACCTATAGACTAGGTAAATTAAAAACAAACTGAGACATGGACTTCCTAAATACTAGGACTTCGAAACAAACTTTAATTAAATAAATAAATTCCAACAAACCCTCCCTTAAACTGAGAGTTTAAAAACTTCAGTTTAACAATTATGCAGAACATTCCATTAAATTTAATCTTCCAATGCATAAACTCCAAGTAACTTTCTCAGCTTCAGAAAGCTAGCTAATTTGAGGGGTTCAGTAAAAATATCAGCTACTTGGTCTTCACTTCTGCAGTAGACAAGATCAATAACTTCATCCTTTGTGAGATCACGTAAGAAGTGATACCTCACATCTATGTGCTTGCATCTTTCATGAAAAACAGGGTTCTTTGAAAGCTTAATTGCTGAACTGTTATCACAAAAAATTTGAGTAGAACCTGTTTGTTTAAACTTCAGCTCTTCAAGAATTTTTCTCAGCCACAAGAAGTTCCTACCACAAACTCAGCCTCAGCTATTGACAAAGTAACTATTGGTTGCTTCTTTGATGACCATGAAACAACTTTAGAACCCAGCATAAAGATATATCCGGATGTGCATCTTCTGTCATCTAAATCTCCAGCATAATCACTATTTGTGAACCCAAACAAATCTGATTGTTCGCCCTTTTTGTAGAAAAGCCCAAACTTAGTATTACCACACAAATATCGAAGAATCCTCTTTGCAACTAGAAGATGGATCTCCTTTGGTTTCTCCATATACCTGCTGATAAGACTTACTGCATGCATTAAATCCGGTCGTGTTGCTGTCAAATACATCAAACTTCCAACAATTTGCTTGTAAAGAGTGCTGTCAATCCTTTTTCCTGTTGGATCTTTCACAAGCTTCAATCCTTTCTCAACTGGAGTAGTAACTGAGTTGCAGTTCTTCATATGAAACCTGTCTAAAATTTCTTGGGCATATTTCTTTTGTGACACAAAAATTCCAGCATCAGATTGCACTACTTCTATGCCAAGAAAATAGTGCATCATCCCAAGATCAGACATATCAAACTCAAGCATCATGGATTGCTTAAACTTTTCAAACATGACTCTATCATTTCCAGAATAAATCAGATCATCAACATATAAGCATACCACAAGCAGTTTTCTTCCATTTTCAATTTTTGTGTAAAGAGGATGCTCATAAGGGCATTTTTTTAAAACGTTCCTTACAAAAATAAGAATCTATACGACTATACCAAGCTCTAGATGCTTGTTTTAGTCCATACAGAGCTTTTTCAGCTTACAAGCTTTATGCTCACTGCCAAATTTCACATAACCAGGAGGTTGATCAATAAATACCTCTTCATGTAAGTCTCCATGTAAAAATGCCGATTTCACGTCCAATTGGAAGATGGGCCATGAGTTTTGAGCTGCCAGCGCAATCACCAATCTGATTGTATCGTGTCTTGCAACTGGAGCAAACACTTCTTTATAATCCACGCCAAACTCTTGTTGTAGCCTTTAGTCACTAGACGCGCCTTGTATTTGTCTACCTCACCATTTTCGTTCAGTTTTGTCTTGTAAACCCACTTAACACCAATCATCTTCTGCCCCTTTGGAAGTTCTGTCAACTCCCATGTATGATTCCGTTCAATGGCTGCTATCTCTTCATCCATAGCCTGCTGCCACTTGACTTCCTTGGAAGCATCTTCAAACCTAACAGGATCACAATCTTAAAAAAATGCAAAATAAGTAAGTAGGTCCTCATCTTCATCTTGAGGTTGATTAATTCCGCTAACTTCATAATCTCTCAGCCATGCTGGCTGTTTTCTTGTTCGTTGAGGTCGTGTGCTGCTGCAACTTTGTTGTTGATCTGTAACTTCAATTATTGGACAGCTTTCAACTCCAGCTATTGGTTGCTGCTCCTTGTCATGATCATCACCATCAAAGTTTGTTGGAATTTGCTGCATGCCTGGACCTTCACCCCATGGCCAAAATTTTTCTTCATCAAACACCACATCACGACTGAGTAGGACTTTTATTCAGAACATGAACACTCCAGCTAACAACTTCGGGCCAAAATTCTTTTGGAATGTTGCTTCTCTTTAAGAGGCTTCGCACCATATTCAGAATTGTGCGATTTTTCCTTTCACTCACTCCGTTTTGTTGGGGAGAATAGGCTACTGTAAGTTGTTATTTCATCCCGTGCGATTCACAAAAAAATACAAACTTATGTGAATTGTATTCTCCACCACGATCAGTGCGAAGGACTTTTATTAGCTTTTCAACTTCTTTCTCAATAAAGGCCTTCAAAGCTTCTAAAAACTATAAAGGCTTTAGATTTTTCCTGCAAAAAATAAACCCAAGTCTTCCGACTAAAATCATCAATGAACGTTATAAAATAACGTTTACCCCCATTGGATTTTGGATTTATTGGTCCACAAAGGTTAGAATGAACCAATTCCAAAGGTTTCTTGGCTCTCCAAGATTTTCCTTTTGGAAAGCTATCACAAGCACTCTGTTCACAAGTTTTTGCAGGAGAATCAAAGTGAGGAAGACCAGCTACCATCTTCTTTTGCTGTAAAGCCTTTAATCCTCCAAAATTCAGGTGCTCATATCGATAATGCCACAGCCATGCCAAATTCATCAATTTTGCCATAAAGCAAGAGTTGACAATATTCTGAAAGAATAGAGGGAACATCCGATTCGCAGTCATGCTAACTTTAACAACCAATCCATGCTTAGAATCTTGGATTTTGCAGATTCCATCTTTGACAATAACTTCAAATCCCTTCTCTTGAAGTTGACCCACACTAAGTAAATTTGTTTTTAGATCTGGAACAAAAAGAACATTAGAGATAGTCTGAACAGATGTGGCCTTAGTTTGGATTTTTACCTTTCCCTTAACAGAAACTAAAGAATTATCTCCAAACTTTACGGTTGTACAAAAAGTTTCATCCAAGTCAAAAAATGCAGACCTATCTCCACACATATGGTTGTTGCAGACGTATCCAGACACCACAAATTTTTGTGGGTTTCTTCCTTGGGATCACACACCATCAACAAGGAAACTTACTCTTCGTTCTCATTTGAGTCAACAAAGTTAGACCTTTCCCCTCGATGTTTATTTAAATTTGTACGACATTCTGAGCGATAATGGCCATACCTGTGACAACGGAAGCATTCAACGTTTGATTTGTCTGCCAAGTTTGACTTATATCCGGTTGAATTATGACCATCACGTCCCTTCCCTTTTCCTTGAATGTCAGCACCTTTATTCTCGCCTTGTCTGCGGTGTGAATTCTTTCCTCTCCAACCTCCATTTCCACGCCATAATCCTTTTGGATTTGTTGCTGCTTGTAACGTTTGCTCTTCTTTGTCCTGCTGGTTTATCTTATGCTCATGAACCAGCAAGGAATTTTGCAATTCATCTATTGAAAGAGTATCAATATCTTTAGACTCCTCAATAGAACAAATCACAAAATTAAAATTTGATGTCAGTGAACGAAGAATCTTTTCAACAATGGTGACATTCTCAAGCTTCTTCCCATGAATCCGCATCTTGTTTGCAATTGCCATTGTCCTCGAAAAATACTCTAAAACAGACTCTCCCGCCTTCATTTGAAGAACCTCGAACTCTCGACGAAGATATTGGAGCTACACACGCTTCGCCCTTGCGTTGCCTTGTATAACAAATCCCACATTGGAAGCGTATTGGGGAGGTCTTGGGCTTATAAATGGGGGGAGTTCCTCCACCTAATAGGTTAGCCTTTTGGGTGTGAAACTCCCAGCCCGTGACAAGTGGTATCAGAGCAGACCCAATCCGTCTCTCGATGTCCTGCCAAGCGCCCACGCAGGGGCATCCACGTATGATTGTGGGTCCACACGAGAGTGAGGTAGACGGGTAGGCAGGGGGCCCCACCTGTGACGAGGGCGTCACAGGATTGGGTGGGGGAGAATATAACAAATCCCACATTGGAAGCGTATTGGGGAGGTCTTGGGCTTATAAATGGGGGGAGTTCCTCCACCTAATAGGTTAGCCTTTTGGGTGTGAAACTTCCAGCCCGTGACACTTGGAACTTCTTCTTCGTAGAGTCCCAAATTTGCTTGGAGCACTACAAGAAAAATGTCTTTCCGCGTCTAGCAAAATTAGACGCAAAAAGTAAAATTTAGACGTTAAATCTATTTCGCGTCTAAATTTCGTAGTCGTTATGTAGTTGCAAAATCGCTATCGTCATCTAAATTTTTAGTTAGATGCGGAAATTTTTTTTTTAGTGACTAGCAAATTAATCGCTAATTGCTGGTTAAAATAATCCCTCCACTTAGACGCTAATTGTTCAAGGGTTATTTGGTAAAATGGTATCACGACTAATCAACTAGTTGTAAAATGTACCTTTTAGTGTCTAATAATTTGTCGCGAATGCCACAAAAATTAGATGCTGAAGGTGTAAGGGTAATTTCGTAAAAGGTTTTCACAACTGTTTTATTAGTGGACGAATGTATCTTTTGATGACCAAAATTTGATGGTTAATTGTAATACTTTTAGATGTTGAATGTGGAATCCAAAAGATTTTCGTGACTATTTTTTTAGTGGCCGAATGTATCTTTTGGTGATCAAAATTTAGTGGTTAATTGTAGTCATTTTAGACGCTAAATATGGAATCCAAAAGGTTTTCGCGACTATTTTATTAGTGGACAAATGTATCTTTTGGTGATCAAAATTTAATGGTTAATTGTAGTCATTTTAGACGCTGAATATGAAATCCAAAAGGTTTTCCCAACTATTTTATTAGTGAACGAATGTATCTTTTGATGACCAAAATTTAGTGGTTAATTCTAATCATTTTAGATGCTGAATATGAAATCCAAAAGGTTTTCGCGATTATTTTATTAATGGACGAATGTATCTTTTGGTAACCAAAATTTGGTGGTTAATTCTAATCACTTTAGACACTGAATGTGGTCCATGTGGAATGCAGTTATGCTAAATTACTTTTTGCTACTAAAAAATTACTAAAAAATTAGTTGCATAATGTGTTTTTTTTTTTTTTTTTGAGAAAATAATTAGTGACAAAACATTTCATATTGACCTAGTTTATACATTCAACATCAACAAAATAATTAATACAATATAAAAATCTGATCACTAACATCAAATATCATATTTTCATATATATATATATATAGTCCATACATGGATTTTTATGCATGATGAGCAATAAAAATCCAAAATGCACTATCACATGTGCAAAAAAAAAAAAAAAAAAAAAAAAAAAAGCATGCACTCACATTTTCCCCACTAGCTATCTATCTATGCATAACTACCAAAAAAATGTCCGCCCCATGTACACCATCTAATAGATATATGCAAACAATCCTAAAAAAATGGTTCTACCCCCATGTCAAAATATCTACTGTCCATACAACAAAAAACTAACCATCAATATTGTTAGTATCTCAAGTGTCACCAGTTGCGGTTTTTGAAATAGCTGTAGCTGATGAGGACGAGTCTTCATCAATTGGAGATGGCAATAGCTGTCGAGTTGGAGCTTTATCATATTGCTGTAGTTCAAGGGCTATAGTTAGCTGCTTCATCATCTCCAACAGGACAAATTGTTGTTGTTCAAGGCTTTTTATTTTCTCTTTTTGTTGATCAAATAAGATGAGTTGCTCCTCCAACTATTTTATCTTATTTTCTTGTTGTTGAACAATGCACCTTAACTCTGCTTCTGCTGTAGTAACATGATGCTCAGTGTGTGAAAATGCAAGATTCTGGTTAAATCCGGAAGCTTTACCCAAAACTTCCTCACATATTTCAGCTTCTGTTTTTTCACTTTCCCCTGCTTGTGTTTCATCTTGCAGCTGTATCATTTTTTCCTACCATCAATTTAATGCATAATCAATAAGTCAACCAAGAAACTAAATAATTACATATAAATTATAATTAATAAGTCAATGCATAATCAATAAGTTAGGTAACCATGAATAAATTGCTCAAAACCAGTCTTGTTGGAGCCATCACATTAATAATATTAAGAAGATAACTCAAGAAATTACCTATTGTAATGCAGAAGAAAACGACTAAAAATTATGTCAGAATGTTTACATTGAGAAATAGTTGACAAATGGCTTAATATTGACATGGAAAAAGCTTTGATACTATTTACTGTGGAAGAAACACCCTTACTTTCAGAGGTTAAATCTCATAATTTCTTTTCCACATTTTGTACAACTGGATGATTATTAGCATTTAAAGAAATAAGCAGAGAAGAAAGAACATTTTACCAGCTTTGTAAGATGAATGGAAGAGAAGCTCCTCTATTAGGTGCTGTGCAGGATCACCATCTGGAAAATTCTCCATGAAACTCTCAACATTTGAAACCGCTTTCTGATTGGTCAGATACTGATATAAAGCCATCGGATGAGAGGATCAAAAATTGATCTCTTGCGAGCACCAAGAGCCATGATATCATTGAGCAAGTTTTTAAAACACACCATTGGATAAACAATACACTGGGAACTTCATCAATTGAAAAATGAAACATAAGTGTAATGCTCAAGTGTGGTTTTGTAAGAGCAAGAATGCATAAACGAGTGAAGCATTAGCAAAATCAGTAATGATATTCTTGTGGTTTGTTAGAGCAGGACACAAATATTGAAACATTAAAAAAATAAGTACAGAATGATATTCGGTTGGCTCACATGACACAGCATACAACAGAAATGATATTTTATGCACTGATAAAGGTGACCTGCAACTTGAATCATTTCCAATGATATATAGCATTTCCTCTATCACAACACTTTTAAAGATATCCAAAAATAACAACATTTAATTTATACACTGCATATATATAACAATAGTAATAATTTACCTCAGTCAATCATGCAACTAGCACTAAACTTGCTATAACTTAACATTCTAATCAAACAAAAACATTTCAGTTAATGCTGATAAGATTAGCTGATAACAATAGTATAATAAAAAGCAAAAATCTATGCTAATTAGTTAAAATGTCTCACCCTTGTCCTCCAATATCTTTTGAGCTGGTTATTACAAGATTCACAGCATAGTCTTACCTTCAGATCAATTATACGCTGAACAACAGATTATAAAATCATAGAAGTCAAAAAATGTCATCTAATCAAGGAGGCTCAGTAAACATGACTAAGACTCACAACTCTGAAACACCATAATTACATCCAGACTCATCAAATGCGTCACATGACAACATGCTGCTATGCGTTGAAGGTAAAGAGAATGCAACAGAGAGGTCCAATACAACTGAAGTAGAAGCTAAAGCTCCCAAGAAGAGGAAAAAAAAGCACAAATTGAGGTACTCTCTCATCACAATGTAAAAATAACACCTTTTGCCACCCAACAAAGTATATTTTGTGCAGCTTAGCTTAAGAGCTAGAATACATATACTTTCTATAGAAGGAAATTCACTGATCAAGTGAACCACAAAAGCAATTAAGCAGAGACAATATTAGTTAAGGCTTATAATGCACATAAGTTTAGCATAAACAATTCAAATTCGCTACCTCTTGCGTTTTCTTACTCAGCATATCATTCTCATCTTGTGGCAGTATTCGATTCTTCAATTTTGTTTCAGTTCCCTTTTCTCATATCTATCCTCTAACATCTTAGCCAAAGGAAAATGTAGTTCTGGCTTTGTTTCAGTTCCCTTATCCAATGTTAATCAGTTAGCAAAGTTACAATACAGCAAATTTGTGCTAATTTATAATTGACTGAGGACAAAACTCTAGCTAATTTATGCTATCTTGATTCTGCTCATACAGCAAATTTAACCCATAAGATACAAGTACTGACAACTTCCCAACAAAAGTTCTTGAATCACCACACAAACAATGAGAAAGAATGAAAAAGCCAACGAATAACTATTCCAATGGGTACTTACAGGTTGTGGAAGATTCCTATATGCAACAAGGAAGAAAAAAAAAATGAGATTTTGAAGGGTAATATAAAGATCTGCGTTTATGAGTAAGAAACTATTTAAACAAAAAACCCATGAACATACAAGCACGGGGAAGAAGATTTAGATGGCTGGCATCACCACCGACAGTGAAGAGAAAAAACGAAGAAAGATTGAAACTTTAATATCTTATCTTGTTTGAAAGACAAGGGTGAAAAAGGAAAGTTGAAAAAACTTACAAAAGCTGAAAGATCTTCAAGAAATTGGTTTCTAGCTGCAAAAACGAAAAAACCCAGAAAAGTGTTAATTGAGGAAGAAGAAACAAGGTATGAAATTGAGATAGGAAAATAAATAATTGACGACGAAGAAGAGAACATATAGAAGAAGCCTTGAAAGAGGCAGAGAATCTATCAGTATAAAGAACAATAGGAGCTATAACCGTAACACATAACATCAGCAACACTAAATCCTGGTCTTCATTTTGGTTTCAGAAGCAAAGAAGCACCGTTTGGATCTTTCTTCTTGCAGAAATCAGCCTTTGTTGGTTTTAATAGAAATGGAATTTCATCAACAACAACATTATTGGAGAAAATTTAGTGCCCGGCCATCCCAAGTTTCGATTTAAGAAATGGCCTTGAAACTGTTCATCATTTTTTTTTTTTAATTTAGAGAAAGATGATGTGGCATAGTTAGTATTAATTAACACGTAAAATAGGTTAAAATGAAAAGATTAAAACATATGTGGGCCGAATCAGAAATAATGAAAGTTTTTAAAATTTGAAATTTTGTAAACAAGCCCCACTACTATTTACCTCGCTTAATCGAAATTCATTAGTTCAAAAAGCGATTTTGAACGAAAGGGAGACGCGATTTTTTCCGATCGAACACCTGCAAATTTGCACCTAAATCAATTTCTTGAACCCTAACCAAATATAGTTGCGATTTTTGGCGATATAGTCGTGATTTTCGATCGATTGTTGAACCCTAAAATCGATTTCCTTAACAATAAACGAAATCTGTGCCATTTCCGGCGATACAGTCCACATTTCAGATCGAAACTGCAAAACTTTGACACCAAATTCAATCCAAAACCATGAATGACACTGACAATGAGGAGGGAAGCCCAACGCCACTTCCATCCTAGATTTCGGTGGCGCAAGCAGTTCAATGGCTGCTTCGGTGGATCATCCGACCAGTGAAGTGGCCCACACGCAGAGGAGATGCCGGCGGCACAAGAACGAGGGAAGAACCAGCAAACGGGTCTGAAGATGAGAGTCAGGCGAGAATTCAGGAGGAGGAGGATTCTGTCAAGAATTCAGGCCAGGAGGAGTCGTAAAGGATCAGGCGCGAGGAGGAGGCCGGCGAAGATAGGGTATTAGTTTGGGAATATGCTTGTAGTTTCGCTTAAGCGATCATTTGTATCGCTTAAGCGATTATTCTGTTTACTGTGATTGTTCAGTCATGATCGCTTAAGCAATAAAAAGGATCGCTTAAGCGATCTGAGATCTGGGCACATGATTCTACCCAGACCTAAGATCGCTTAAGCGATCATGAGTGTTTACTCTTGGTCGCTTAAGCGATCTTAGGTCTGGCAGAATCACAGATATAATAAGCGATCTGTTAATCGCTTAAGAGATTCTCAGTTAACTCTTGGTCGCTTAAGCGATTTAAAATCGCTTAAGTGATCTTGCATGAGGCAGAGTCAAGATCTCTTAAGCGATCCGAGATCGCTTAAGCGACTACAATGATTTTGGTTTATTTTTGTGCTGACATTTTATTTATATCGATTGTGCAGATTGTGCAGACCGTAAACTGTAGAGAGTACGAGTTGGAGCCTATAAGTGAGAAGGTACCCTACTTCCCTGCAGGGTGATGGTGAGGTCGAGCTGGGAGGTTTTTGATAGAATAAGGGCCATTTTAGCTGGAATGGGATGGTGAAAGAGATTTTGGTCGCACTTGTTTCGGTCAGTTTAAGAACGGAACAAAGTGGAAAAAGTCATTTGGGGGCAGGGAGTGCATTACATGTTGATGCACTCAGTAAATGCAACAAAAAAAAAAAATGAAATGTTGTGCGTGGTGGAGGGAAAGCCACTACGGTTTGGTATGAGGAGTATGCGTTGGTGACGGGCTTAGGATGCGGGAGTGCCAACTAAGGCGAAGGCAGACGCAATAAGGACGAGTGTGGGAGCCATAAGGTTTTGTAATAAGGTTTTGAAAGGGGCAAAGTCTATTACAGGAAAAGTTTTAGAGAAGAGGCTAGATACAGTTCAGTTTGTGGCAGAGAAGATAAAAGTGTGCTTGATATTGTTTTTACATTCTATCTTATTGGTGGTGACTCAACAAAAGCTGTTGAGAAAGATTGGTTGTTGTTTATAAGCGAGTTGGAGTTCTTTAATTCTTATCCGTGGGGACGGATATCATTTGAGCGAACCATCATGAGCCTGAAAAAACCAGACATGGCATTAAAGCATGTCGAATGGGGCGGGAAGGCTAAACCAAGCACGTATAATTTGTTTGGCTTCCCAGGGCAATGCAAGTAATATTAATAGCTCTCTGTTATATTTTATAATATGTGTGTTTGAAAATGACATGGACTGTTTTTTTTACAATGTAGGCTTGGATGTACAAGGCATCCCTGTCTTCGCTAAGGTGGGGGGAGGAGCAACAATTTGGATGTGCAACAGCAATTTCCTAGGATGTTGCGGTGGCATGTCGGGAGGTGTTACCATTGGGATTATGGCCATTAGAGATTGAGATTCAAGCAGCTGGGGTAGATTGAAGGATTAAGCTTTTGATATGCAGTTGCTTTTTTATTTTGCTTCAATCTGATTGATTTTTATTTCTTATTGCAGGGAGTCATCCGTCCCTTTCTGACCGCTATTGGGATGAAGTGGAGAGGACTATGTCATATCTTTCAGAGTAATGGAGGATGAAAGGGATGAATAGATAGACCGCCTGATGCGGGACCTAAAAGGGGTCACGCATGTGATGGCAGTTGCAGGGCCATTGCTTGACAATGTCGTTGATGCTGAGGATAATGAAGCTCGGGGGGCCGAGGATGAGGAGGAGAGAGGGAGGAAGAGGTTCGTATGCCTCAGCAAACCAGTACAACAAGTACCCGCTTTGCCGAGACATCGGCATAGGGAGAATGAGGTTGTTGACCTCATAAACAGCCTGTTTGAGAGTTTTACAACAGCCATTTATGCAAGGTTTGACAAGATGGAAGAAACAATGAAAGGGTGGAGGGAAAGTGGATAAGCTGGGAGAGAAAGTAGGTACAATGGAGGGCGAAGTGGTATAATGGGGGGAATTGGTGGAGAATTAAAGGCGGTTGAAGTGCAACTGGCTTGAAAGGAGAGCCGAAAGAGCAAGTTTGTGAAATCGCCTTACATGGTAGTGACACAGGTAGAAGAAGAAAATGAAGAAACAAATGAGGAACAACCAGAAATGGAGGAGGTTGAGGAGGTTGTGGTGGAAGTGGGGCGGTGATAATGGAGGAGGGAGATGGGAGGCGAAGGAAGCGGGATGTAAAAATGGAGGAAGGGGAGGAAGTGGGGAAGGGAAATTGGACTCAAATGTCGATTTGTATAGGCCAATGAGGAAAAGAAAAAACTCTTTTATGCCTATATAATGGATCAGGAAGTGATGGCCAATAAAGTGTAAGACGGGATTATCCCGGGAAGGTTCAGAAGTTGTTGACGATGGGGACATGGCTTGAGGACTCGGTGAGTTATTTTCACTTAATTTTCCTATTTTTGCCTGTGTTTTCCATACTTATCTTTTGTTTTTATTTGATGCAGACATCGATGAGATATGGCATTGATGAGGCTACGACAGACTAGTGATGGTGATCTGTTGTATCCGACTGTGCTATCCACCGATGTGGCATTTGGGCAAACGCTTGTTTCGGCATATCGCACTTTAATTAAAAATGTCGTTGCTAGTGGTAGCAAAAGGACCAAAGCGAAAACGATTGGCCGCACAACAGTTGGACTGCATCCCTGATGATTTCCGGTTTGATGACAAGATTATGCAGTACGTAAGGGGGGATGGCCCAAATATGGCACGGTTGGGCCTTTGTTAAAAGAGTGTACTGCATCATCTTCGTCAAACAGATGCACTGGATAGCAGTCGTTGCGCATCTAGAGGAGGGGTTGCTGAAGATCCTTGACTGCAACCCAACCATTTGTCGAGACAAGCAGTTGGGTCGAGTTGGAGCCACTGTCCAGGTTGTTCCCGTGGCTGTTGCGTGACAGCGGGATGTTTGGGCACTGGGTGATCAGGTACTAACGGAAAGTGGCCAATTCAGCGCTCTACCTGCCCAATAAATGAGTCAGGTAAATTTGTTTAAAACTAACTTACATAATACAATTGTTCTATAGTTTATTATATGCTAATGTCTTCTTCCTTTGTAGCGCTGAATATGGGACATATGCTGAAATTTATTCAGTTCGACATGACAACAGCCTGAGGACAACTTGAATGACGAAACAATGAGAGACTGTCGGGAGCGTTGGGCTTCGACTGCTTCCATGGGCAGATGGATCCGTTTTGAGTGACCAGAACCCAATCAAAGGGTATGAAGTTGGACGCTAAATTTTGTAGTTTATGTATGTGATGTCATACTTGGGTTTTTTGATTGATTGTATTTATTCAAACCATATAACTTCACTGCTGACACTGAGTTTTTGACTTGTAAGTTCTTGTTCTTTCCCATTCGTATTATTTCCTTTTATATTCTCAATTAAACTTATGATACCTATTATAATTATCAATAAGGTGGTATATAATGTTCATTTTCAATGGTGTTTTGATGTGTACTTTGTGTCAGAACTGCTATTTAATTTGTTCTCATTGGCTTGGCTATTTTCTAATTCATGCCTTTCTCATTAGGTTGGTGTTTACAACTGCAGGTCACTAAGATAGAATGGTCAATCTCCAAGAAAGTCAACCGAGGCACCATATTAGCCGCCTTGTAGATACATCTTGAATTTGTTGGATGCAAGTGCAGAGCCAGAAAGCATCGGGAAGAATGATGTCGTGGGCACTTTTCAAGCATGGACTGCCCTGATACCATTCACTGTGGATTCTAAACTCTTTGGCATCAAAAACTAAATTAAAGGCAGTGTATAGGAAATTGTAAATATAATTCTGTATGGTGTGATCATTGTAAAGAATTGGATCTGACATTTGTGATATATTTTTGTTTGTCCATATAAGATAATTCATCAGCGTTTCAATTTACTATGTATGGTGTGTCCATATAAGATATTTTGTTTGTTCCACATATCTTCTTAAACGACCAAGACTTTTCCAGAAACGACGCTTAAGCGATCTTAAATCGCTTAAGCGACCAAGGTCTGGGCAGATGTCATTTTAGAAAGAATCGCTTAAGCGATACATAAGGTCGCTTAAGCGATCATAGTCTAGGCAGATGTTATTCTGCCTCGGAAAAGATCGCTTAAGCGATCATAAATCGCTTAAGCGACCATGTGTAAAAGCAAAGAAAATCGCTTAAGCGATATAAATGGTCGCTAAGCATCATTGTCTGGGCAGATGTCATTCTGCCTCGGAAAAGATCGTTAAGCGACCATGGTCTTTTAGGAGAAATCGCTTAAGCGATATAAATGGGTCGCTTAAGCGATCATAGTCTGGGCAGTCGTCATTCTGCCTCGGAAAAGATCGCTTAAGCGATATAAAATTGCTTAAGCGACCAAGAGACTTTGACGAAAAATCACTTAAGCGATACAAATGTATCGCTTAAGCAACAGGTGTAAAAGCAAAGAATCGCTTCAGCGACCAGAGTAAAAACAAAGAATCGCTTAAGCGATCCTATGTATTCGGATATATTTATTGTATTTCAGAGCATCGGTTAAGCGATCCACGCTATACTAAACATATAGGGTTTACGATTCGTTCAGAGCACCTGTCCTATTGTTTACATTTATATTAAAATATAGTTCTTTACACGTCAGTATGAACCTATAGGGTTATGATTCGTTCAGAGCACCGTCCTGTTCCGTTATTACATATATTAAACAATAGTTCTTTTACAAGTCAGTATGAAACTTATAGGGTTTACGATTCGTTTAGTGCACCTGTTCCGTAATACATTATATTAACATATGTTCTTTTACGCATTATGAAACATATAGGGTTTACGATTCGTTCAGATGTTCCGTTATTACATTTATATTAAACATATAGTTCTTTTACGTCATGATGAAACATATAGGGTTTACAATTCGTTCAGAGCACCTATTTCGTTATTACATTTATATTAAACATATAGTTCTTTTACATGTCAGTATGAAACCTATGGGTTACGATTTCAGAGCACCTGTTCCGTTATTACATTTATTTAACATATAGTTCTTTACGTCAGTATGAAATATAGGGTTACGATTCATTCAGAGCACCTGTTCCGTTATTACATTATATTAAACATATAGTTCTTTTACACGTCAGTATGAAACCTATAGGGTTTACGATTCGTTCAGAGCACCTGTTCCGTTATTACATTATATTAAACATATAGTTTTTACAATCAGTATGAAACCTATAGGGTTTACGATTCGTTTAGTGCACTTGTTCCTTATTACATTTATATTAAACATATAGTTCTTTTACACGTCAGTATGAAACCTATAGGGTTTACGATTCGTTTAGTGCACCTGTTTACGGCTATGCTAAACATATGGGGTTTACGATTCGTTCAATATATTTTATATTTGTTTTGTTTAATTATTTAGGAAATATTAGTATATTTTTAATTAATTTTCAACCCATTAAGTGAATTAATTCATTAATACCGAAGAAAAAGTTTAAAAATTAACAAAAACACCCCCACCCACCCAACTTCCCAGATTCTGGCTACCGTCGACCACAACAAACGACTAGAAATGGCCCGTAATGGCCAGTTGTGACCTTTTCGGCCAGATCCATCGTGGATGTGGTCGGAAAAGGCCACATCTTGCTGTCATGGACTTTCAATGAAGTGGCCAGAAAAGGCCACATCTTGCCATCATGGACTTTCAAAGAATGTCCGACTTTGACGTCAACGATGGCCAAATGTTGGCCATCGTTGACCGACAACGACCATATATTTGGCTGTCGCAGACGGCAAGATCTGGACTTTTCTGTTCGCTTACAGCTAGTTCTGGGGATCGTCTGGCCTTTTTCGGCCAGATTCGACTACTGTGTATCGAACGCCCTTTCCTGGTAAGATTCTGGCTCCGGTGGCCAGAATCTGGCACCGTGGGTAGGTAGGGGTGTATCTGTCAAATTTTAAAACTATTTGCATAAGAATCGCTTAAGCGATCAATGGATCGCTAAGCGATCATGTGATTAGCAGAAGCAAATCTGCCCAGGTGCATGATCGCTTAAGCGATCCGTGACATCGCTAAGCGAATCTTGTCTTTCCCATGGTCGATTAAGCGATCGTGGATCACTTAGCGATCGCACCTGGGCAGAATCAATCAGTCAGGTGCACGATCGTAAGCGATCGTGATCGCTTAGCGATGTGTCTGCTATTCACTGTTACGAAAACACTTTGTCGCTTAAGCGATACACTTAGTCGCTTAAGCGATCGGGCCAATATATACTTTTGCACCTTTTTCCGAATTTGACAAACTAAAATTACAACACGTATAATTCCATACTTTTTCCTCAATTTGACAACCTAATTCCAAACTAAAATCACCAACAAATATTTGACCATGTAATAAGATACACATATAAAGAATAATTATTAAAGGTAACAATAAAATTTAAAACATCAATAATTGAAAACAATAAATCATCAACGGTTGCCCTTCGCAACTCCCTGAATTCATTCTTACGACCTAATTACTTTGGCAACTGCTTTTCTTGTGGCCAGGTAGCTTGCAAATTGACACTTATTCATCTTCCGGGGAACCTCAAAGGCTGATGGAATAAGCTAACCCTTTTCTCCCCTTTGTGTCTTCTTGATGGCGGCTGGATGATAATGTCAGCCACCTCTGGCGGCACTACCCACTGCTTCTTTGATGGGCACCGGATATATCGTTTTTGAATATGCTAGCAGTTAGTGATCTGTCATATAGAAAGGGAAGCAAAGTTCCATGTAAATTCTTGAACCAAAATCTGGCTTCCGTTGGGGTTTCAGTGCTGCTAGTGCATGAAGACAAGGTAAACGTTGAATGTCAAGCACTTTACAGCTGCAAGTTTTTGTAACAAGGTTAACTAGGGCATCCGGACCATAGCCGGCACAGTAAACTCTTGAGCATTAAGAGGATAGGCAAACAGGCATTTGACGTTCCATATGTTCTCGCAATAATTTTTTACTGACGGAACAACGGTTGTAGTAAAATATCTAACTCCGTATGACGCTCATGGAACCATCGCGACAATGTCTCTGGATGTATCAAAAAGTGCAACTATTGGAAACTCTCTTCTATTAACAACTTCGAATTTACGACTCAGCTATGTTCGTGGTCATGACATCAAACCTTCTTCCGGAAAGTAAGCTCTACTCCATCTCTCGAAACCAACATCATGCTCAAGATACTAGCAACTCTAACATCCTTGATTCGGATTTGCTGGAAGTGCTCCTCGAACTCATCAACCCGATCAGCTTTTTCTGCCATGTAGTATGTCTGAAGGAGGCCAACACACTTAAACCTTGTATGTTCTCACCAAGGTGCCTCATACAGAATCCGTGATGTGCTTGACGGTAAATAGTGGCAATCCCCTTCTTTATAGAGTGTGCCTATCGGATATTATGCACAACTCATCACTGTCAAGCACATCGTACGTAACTGCTAAAAAAACCAAGTCCACAACTCGTCATTCTCAGAGTCAACCAACACCATGCAACAGGATATGTGTGATTCTCGCTGTCCTGTGTAGTGGCCAAACAATGACCTCCATACTTTCCCGTCAGAAAGCAACCATCAACAGCCAACACCTTTCTCATGTTACAAAACCCTTATAGCAAAGCCATAGCAACAAAAAAATATTAAACATCATATCGTCCCACTTCAAAGCCGTCTTGCTACCTTGGTTTGTCAACTCAAGCATATAACGGTGCGCTTCTAATACTGCATACCCGTGCTCCAGCGTGCCCGTCACAAAATCTTGTGCATGTGTCTCCCTTTCCAGCATTTCCAGTAACTAACAGCACATCCCAACTCGTGCGCACAAGTCTCTGAATGTCTTTAGGAGATGGACCTTCCCTTCGACGAACCGACTTTGACAAATTATCATAACATCAGTGGACGCTTGTCGTGCTCACCTGAAATGTGTCCCAAACCACATGTGTGCTCAGGGTATATGTGCTAAGAATAAACTTTTCGACTCGCCAACCTTCTACAATAAACCGCCACTTGCACTTTTGGTCACGACATGCAACCGTCACAGCCAATGAATTTGACTTTTGGTGATGAACTCAAAATTACCTTTCACAGCAACAAGTTTTAGCTTCCTCACCACTTCCTCTTTGTTGTCAAATAAATACCTATGCGCAACTCCAATCCATTCGTAAAGACATGAGTGATTCACTACTACCTCCAATTGCCCCCTCTGAACCTACATAAACGACATGGTGTTCTCTTCCTCACAATCTAAACCTTCTGCATAATCTGTATTTAAAGGAATCTCTACATCTGTGGGAACATCTACGGGGTCCCCCCTCAACATTTTCATTCTGCCTCCATCACCCAACCTCTTCTACAGTGTCCTTCTCACCACCCAATTCACCGTCTACTCTTGATTTTTCAGCTAACAATCAATGGCCTCGTAGTTCAAATTAAACCAGGCAAATCTTCACCTACATCCTCGTTATCCCCTTCTGGAACCAAACTTCCAACGGTTTTTCTACATAAGAAACCCTAAAATCGGCCGAACCATTATCAGCCATATCAATCATATATAACTCACACTTTCATCGACTTTAATATAGCAGGAGGTACCTTATATGTTCAGGAACCTGCTAAACATACTTCACAACTCATCACTACACGAGCAACCCAAATTACCTCTTCTAATTATTCATCAATCAACTCATCAAAACTAACCTCTGTGCTCACAGCATGGTATAACTTCTTTGCTCTTCCCAATCCACTTCCACCTACTTCTTCCTCCACCTACTCACCAAAATATTCAACACCAAAATAACTTGTCCCATATATAATAATAGAACTACCTGTAATGCAAGAAAAACAATATTTTAAAGCTGTGTACTAAGGGTTCAAATATTTAAAAAGAATCTGCACATTCGCATATTTGGTCTGAGTTATCGCTTAAGCGATCATGGTTATTACACTTGATCGCTTAAGCAACCAGTATAAATAACCATGATCGCTTAAGTGATCTTATGCATTTACTGATCGCTTAAGTGATCTGCTCCCATACAACAGACTTAACCAGATCGTAAGCGATCTTATGCCACATACCTGATCGCTTAACGCTCTATCTGCTACATTACCAGACCTACCAGATCGCTTAAGCGATACACCAGATCGCTTAAGCGTCCATCGTACCTAGAACACATTTTAGTCATCTCCACCACAACGCTCGATCCCTCATACCCAGAATAAATACCTAGAACAAATTTCACAAATTTCACTCTTTCAACTTGTATTACATCAAACACAACACCAACAACCTAAACAACTAAATCAAAATCATAACCCAAACCCATCCATTATAAATCTTGTAAATCTAAATATAAAATGTAAAAAGGAGATACACATACTTAGACGAAGTACGAAATGTGAGTAGGAGGGAGGAGGAGGGGGATCTTTACGGAGAGAAGATTGTAATGGAATGGTGGAGGAGGAAGAAGAAAGAAAGTTAATGGCAGAGGAACAAGAAGATATAGAGGAATAGGAGAGAAGAAGAAGTGACAGGAAGGAGGAAGAAGAAGAAGATGCAGAGGAAGAAGAAGATGTGACGAAGCTAAGAAGAGGATAGAAGAGAGCAGAAGGAGAAGATGCGAGGTAGAGATGCGTAGGCGGGAGGAAGAAGAAGGTGTTTGGGTTTGTTTGCAACAATTCGGGTTTGTGGGAATATAGTATAATTTTGAAAGATTATATAATACTTCATCAATCTAATTAAGCACTAATTACCCTTAATCAATAATATGGCTATTTAGTTAACACTTAAAACTTGATAGCCTTTTAATTAATATGAAACTTCAAATGTCTTTTTAATAAACTCCCCCAATTAGTGTATAATACACACACCAATCTTAAGATAATCACCTATTTTTAATCTCTAAAAACTCTCTGCCTCTTTTTCTGGGTTCAGAAGTAAAGCAGTAGGATTTTGTAATGTTTTATGTACCCTAAAATCGGGTTTGAGTTTTGTTTTCTTAATTGTAAGGATTCAGGGACTTTTAATGTTTACTTTTTAAATTTTAAGGAAAAATTGTTTCTTTTAAATTTTTTTTTTGAAATTGGGAAATTCAGTTTTTTGTATTTTGTGGACCACAATCGAATGGTTTCCTAGGTAAACGAGAAACTTGTTCAGTTCCCGGTTAGGTCGGTTTCTACATTTTTCTAAACACTGCTACATTTGGGTGTTCAGGATATACCTTGCCAAAACTCACCGAAGTTAACAATCTCCTTCGAAATAGGCACGGAATAAGCGTCAAAGTCAGTGAGTGAGTCGCTGTCTACTGAATAGAGTAGTAGAAACTAGAATTGTTGTTCCAGTGCCAAAAGGAGGTACTGCAGAAGTTTGTCAAATGAGTGAAATAGCGGGGTTAAGCAAAAGTTTTAAGGAAAAATGGTTGTAACGCCCCACTTGAGGTACGTAGCTAATGTTTCTCCTTTTGTTTTATTGAGTCGGTTTATTAGTACTATTGTTTGATTGGCCTTGATTGAGTGGTATATGTGAATACTGCCTTGAAATGGTTGGAAATAGAAAAAAGTTTAGGTTCCAGGCTTCGCCGGGGCGAAGAAGAATCTTCGCCGCGGCGAGAGAGGTTTTGAAGCCAGGGAAGCTGCTGGATAGTTTCTCCACGGCGACAGAAGCTTTTTCGCCGCGGCGAGGGCCGATCAAAATGTTGGTTAAGTTTTAGATATTTTCTTCCCTAAGGGCAATTTGACCATTCTACCCCTAATTAGTAGGAAAAGGGGGGAGTAAAATGTAAGGATTTTGCTTGGAGAATATGTTCATATGGGGTTGTGTTTGTAATGAAAAAGGGTTATAAATGGAATTCCTAAGGAAGAGTAAGGGCCAAAATGGGAATGCTTGTGCATAAATTGTATTAAAAGGAATTAGTCATTGCAAAAACCTTCTTCTTCTTCTCCACCGCACTTCCTTTTTACTTTCTCCAACTTCTCTTCCAATTGTTCAAGGAATTTTAATGAGGGCTTTTGGAGTGATTTGGGAGGAGAATCAATCTAAGACATCTTAAGGTAAGGATTCTTGCTTTGGATGTGAAGTTTGTGAGATTTTATGTATATTTGAATATTGAGGTCTCTTGGTTGAATTGTGTAATTGTTTAAAAGGTAGAGGAAATCAAGCAAACCAAGAGAAAGGAAAAGCTAGTGAGATCTCTCCATTACAAGGTAAGTAAACCCCAACCCAAGTAGAGATTTGAGAACTTTCTGAATAGGGAGTTAATTGCAATTATGTGTGTATTAGTGTGTATGTATATACATGTGATATGCTATGTTATTAAGATTCAAGATAACTATCGCTTTATGGTTGTTATACACTTGATTATGAGAAGTGAGACGTGGGGTGGGAATGTAGTTTGAGATGGATTGAAGGATATTGAGAAATCCTTTTAGAAGTGTTATTCTATGAAGGATTATGGCTATGTGAGGGAGTTTCTCCCATTTTGGATGGTTAGAGAAAGACATAGAATTATTGTATAGTAGAGTCTTGTTATGCACTTCAGTTGTTTGATGAAATGCCTAGTAGAGGTTTAAGTATGAGTAGTGAACCTTAATTCTTGCAACATTGCATGTTGGCATTTCTAAGTGCATAGTGGAGATGAACCATCCATATGCTATTTGTGCATGAGAAGTGACTTGAGAAGAGTAGAAAACTTTGTGTATGCACTTGCTTTATGAGTAGAGAACTTTGTGAATGCAACATACTCACGGGTGGAGTAGAGAGAATGAGAAGTGCTAGGTTAGAGAAAGTCATTAGAGACTGGTTGATGCTTTGTGATCGTCACCCGATATTTAGTGGAACGGGTTGATGTGTGTGATCGTACCCGATATTAGTAGCAACAGGTTGATGCTTTGTGATCGTCACCCGATAGTCATTAGAAATGGGTTGATGCTTTGTGATTGTCACCCAAAAGTCATGAGAAACGGGTAGATGATTTGTGGTCTCCACCCGATAGTTATGAAAACCGGGTAGCTGCTTTGTGATCCCACTCGGTAGTCACTAAGAGCGGGTTTGGTGCTGTGTGAACTCCACCTGACAGTCATGAAAAGTGAGATGTGTTGTGTGAACACCATCTGGCCGTACCTCCGGTAAGATGAGGCCATAACGTTAATATAAAACAATAGAAAGAAAGTTGTGAGGAAAGAATTAAGGAAAATAGTTACGGGGATAGACAGATATAGAGTTACTTACTGAGCATTATTTTGGCTCACCCATCATTTTCTTTGTGAATGCAGGATCTAGGTGATGATGCAGTCGGAGGGGCGTCAACAAGCGAGGAGCAATAGCTACACTGTTTCCCCTATTTTTTTGTCTTTTAAATGGCATTTTTAAAATAATACTCTTTGTGTATGAAAGATTATACATATAATAAAAAGAAAAGATTTTTGGGCCCATTTCCTATTATGATTAAGCAAGCATTTATAGTTTACGACAGTTGTTACATTTTTGGTATCAGAGCAAAGAGTTTTGGGATTGAACAGTGTACTATTCTCATCACCCATGACGTCCTAACCGACTGTGTGAGTTAATTCTTTCCTTACAGAAATTGTTCTTGAGTTGATTGGTGTGATTATTTGTAGATGAGGGGTAGTTACCGAAATCGTGCTAAAGGTGTGGTGAATGAAGGAGAACCTTCTAACCCACAGAGTCTACGCCCCCTCCCTTGGATGAAGCTAGAATTTGGGGAATATACAGCAAGTCATGGCAGAAACCTAAGGGAGAGTTGAAACCCCCATACAGGTACCACCAGTTGTGAATGTTGAAAGAGGACAACCAGTACCTCCCCCAGTACAGAACAGAGTTGAACCGATTTACAGTCTTTCCAGTTAACATCAACCCTCAGAGTTTAAGGGTACTACGGACCAGTATAGCAGAAGAGAGAAGAGTGGTTTGGGTGTAGAACGAGCTACAGGATTATTTCCCATGGCAGATCGGGAGAAGATCCGATATGCAAGTTTCTTGTTTCGGGGTGATGCCCGAATTGGTGGGAATTAATGGAAGAAACTCATGAGGGCAACGATGACTTGGGAAGAGTTCAGGCAAGAGTTTGAGGCCGAGTATAGAACCGAGGACCAAGTTCATGAGAAGGTCCAAGAATTTATCAGCTTGCAGCAAGGGTTTAGTGCCGTGAAGGAGTATCGGTGAAATTCAATTCTCTTGCAAGGTTTGCACCCAGAATAGTAGTACTCCGACATTGAGAAGGGATAAGTTTGGCACGGGTTGAAACCGGTATAGCTCGGGATATAATGACAAGTTTAATCCTCCTCGAAATTATAGTGAGGCTTTAAGGCGAGCAATGAAGGCGAGATTTTTGAGAATAAGATTTCCCCAGTAGGATCCTCGACAGGAGGACCAAGGAGCCACCCTCTGCCCCGCGAGAGAGAGAAGCAAGAAAGTGTACAAAGTAAAGAAAGGAAGAATCAGAAGAAGAAGTTCCAGTATAGACAGAACAGAAGAGAGTGGAAGAATAAGCGGTCCCGGATGGAAGGGTTTCCTCTTTGCCCTAAATATGGGAGGAATCACCCAGGAGAATGTCTGAAGGACCAGAGAGTGTGTTATAGTGCCGACAGCCGGGGCACATGATGAGAGATTGTAAAGCTCCTCTTTCACAACCGCACAGAGTTAGGAGGTACTGTGAATGCCAGAGGATTTATGTGGCACAGGGGGAAGCAAAGGCAGTCCATCAGCCGCTACTGGTCAGTGTATTATTTCATTCAGTTCCTTTATATGCTTTAATTGATTCAGGAGCCACTCATTCATTTATATCGTATGGGATGATTGAGAGATTAGGTTTGAACCTATTAGAGTGACTCAACCTATTAAGATAGAGTACCCGATGGGGTTAGTGTTCTGACGCAAGAGATGTGTTAAGAGAGTCCATGGTGATTCAGGGTAGAGAGTAACAGTGATTTACTAGTTTTTGACATGTTCGATTTTGATGTGATTTTGGGCATGGATTTCTTAGGGAATAGGGATGGAGATGACTGTCAGAAAAAGAAAGCGAGATTTAATCTCGATAGTGGTGATAAGTTTAGTTTTGGAGAGGGCCATCAGTTGAGCATGCTGATTAGTAGTATGAAAGCTAATAAAGATGTTGAGAAAGGGGTGTTCGAGCTTTACTGCCATGTAGTGTAGAGTAGTGGATGTTCCACAGCCAGAGATTTAGAGGGTGCCAGTAGTTCGAGACTTTCTAGATGTGTTCGGAAGAATTACGGGTTTGCCTCCAGAAAGGGAGGGTAGATTTAGTATCGAACTAGCACCAAGGACAGCACCAATATCTAAAGCCCCTTGTCGAATGGCCCCACTGAGCTTCAAGAATTAAAGAAGTAAACCAAGAGCTTTTAGATAAAGACTTTATCCGACAGAGTCATTCCCCTTGGGGAGCCCCAATCCTGTTTGTGAAAAAAAAAGAGGGTCACTACGGATGTGTATTGATTATAGGGAGGAATAAAGTTACAGTGGAAGATAAGTACCTCTACCCCAGATAGATGACCTTTTGATCAGTTGAAAGGAGCGACAGTGTTTTCCAAAATTGATTGAGGTCTGGGTTCATCAAGTAAGAATGGTTAAGCAAGAGGGGCTAAGACTGCCTTTCGTACATGATATGGGCATTAGAATTGTGGTGATGCCTTTGGCGACTAATGCCCCGCAGTTTTATGGACTGGTGAATAGGCATTCCATGAGTATTTGGATTAGTTATTGTTGTTTTCATTGATGAACATCCTGATTTATTCTAAGTCGAGGAAAGAACATGAGAAACACTTGAGATTAGTATTGCAGTGACTGAGAGAAAGAAGTTGTGTGCTAAATTTCTAAGTGTGAGTTTTGGCTTAATCAGGTGATTTTTTGGGCAATGTGTCGAAGGACAGATTTGGTAGATCGAGTAAAGTGCAGGCAATCCTTGAATGGCAGAAGATGAAGAACAGTGAAAGAAATCAGGGTTTCTTAGGCTTAGCAGGTTACTACCACGATTTGTAGCGGGATTCGCCCAGTTGGCTAAACCGTTGACAGCTCTACCAAACAGAAAACTCCTGTTTGGTCCAGCAGCATGTGAAGAAAGCTTCCAGAGTTGAAGAGAGGTTAACAACAGCTCCTGTATTAGTGTTACCACAGGAGGGTGTAAATTATGACATTTATACAGATGCCTCTTACAAGGCCTTGGCGCCGTGCTGATGCAGTTAGGTAGGGTCAAATCTTATGCTTTCGTCAACTGAAGGAGTACGAGACCAGATACCCTACGCATGACCTAGAGTTGGCAGCCGTGGTTTTTGCCCTAAAGATTTGAGAGCATTCTTTAGGTGTAAAGAGTAATATCTACACCGATCATAAGAGTTTAAAGTACTTCTTCATCAAAGGGAGTGGAATATGAGACAGAGAAGGTGGTTAGAGTTGGTTAAGGATTATGACTGTGAGATTAAGATAAACCGAGAAAGCCAATGTAGTAGTCGATGCCTTGAGTAGAAAAGCCTATTTATTCCGGCTTACCAAGCAGAACGAGTTAATAGAAGATTGTCTAAAAACAGATTGAAGTGGTTCTAGGAGGAGTTGCCAATCTAGAGGTACAGTTTACTTTACTGGAGGAAATCAGAGAAAAGCAAGTGGCTGTGAGTGGTGTCAGAAAACAGTTCAGCAAGTGCTTGAGGGCAAGACATTAGAGTCTGTCAGAGATGGTGTCCTCTATTTCAGGAATCGGTTGTGCATTCCTCCGAATAGGAGTTGAAACAGAAAATTCTTAAGAGGCTCATGACACAACGTACACTGCTCATCCGGAGCAACCAAGATGTATCAGAGTTAAGAAAGGCTATTGGTGGTCAGGTATGAAGAAAGACATTGCAGAGTTTGTAGCTAAATGTCTAACTTGTCAGCAAGTGAAAGCAGAACACCAACGACCGTCAGGGTTGCTTCAACACTGAGTATTCCAGAAAAGAAATGGGAGAGCATTCGATGGATTTTATCACGGGTCTCCCTAGAGTACAGAAAGGGGGTAATGCTATATGGGTGATTGTGGATAGATTAACCAAATCAGCCCATTTCCTTCCAGATAAGGAGAGTACCATACAGATCGGCTGGCTCAGATTTACCTCAAGGAGATAGTCAGATGCATGGTGTGCCAAGACTATGTGTCAGATAGAGACTCCAAATTTGTTTCAGCTTTCTGGACAAGTTTACAGAGGGATTTGGGTACCCGTTTAGCATTCAGTACTGCCTATCATATCCTCTGACGTGGCCAAACCGAGAGAACGAATCAGTGCTCGAGGATATGTTGAGAGCCTATTGCATGGATTTAGAGTATCTTGGCATGGATGTTACCCTTAGTGGAATTTGCCTATAACAACGTTATCAGGACAATTAGAATGGCGCCTACGAGGCTTTATATGGTAGACGATGTGGTCTCCACTACATTGGGATGAGGTAGGTGAAAAAGATAAATTGAGTATTGCTCTGGGCCAGAGATGGCTCAGAAATTGGTTGAAGAAGATGTGAAGTTAATCAGAAATAGAATGAAACAAGCCCAAGATCGACAGAAAAGTTATGCCGACTTGAAGAGGGAAAGAGGTGGAATTCCAAGTGGGTGACAAAGTGTTTTTGAAAGTTTCCCTCTACAAGCGGGTAATGCGTTTTGGATGCAGAGGGAAAGTTAGCACCGAGATATAAGGTCCATTTGAGGTATTACAACGAGTGGGAAAGTTGGCCTACAGGTTGGCTCTACCACTAGCATGGACAAGGTGCATGATGTTTTCCATGTCTCGATGCTACGGAAGTATGTGAGTGATCCTTCCACATCCTGAGTGTAGAGGACGTTGAGTTAACAGAGAATTTAGTGTATGAAGAACGTCCAATTCAGATTCTAGATCGAAGATTAAAGAACTTCGGAACAAGAGTGTTCCGCTAGTGAAGATCCTTTGGAGGAATCACAAAGTGGAAGAGGCCACGGGGAGGTAGAACGGGACAGCAGAATCGCTTCCCAGAGTTATTGTATGAATTTGGGGACGAAATTTTTTAAGGGGGGAGAATTGTAACACCCCACTCGAGGTACGTAGCTAATGTTTCTCCTTTTGTTCTATTTGAGTCGGTTATTAGTACTATTTGTTTGATTGGCCTTTGATGAGTGGTATGTTGATACTTGCCTTGAAATGGTTGAAAATAGAAGAGTTAGTGTTCCAGGCTTCGCGGGGCAAAGAAGAATCTTCGCCGCGGCGAAGAGGTTTGAAGCGGGAAGCTGCTGGACAGTTTCTCCACGACGACAGAAGCTTTTTCACCGGGCGACGGGCCGATCAAAATGTTGGCTAAGTTTTAGATATTTTCTCCCTAAGGGCAATTTCACCATTCTACCCCTAATTAGTAGGAAAAATGGGGAGTAAAATGTAAGGATTTTGCTTGGAGAATATGTTCATAGTAGTTGTGTTTGTAATGAATCAAGGGTATAGATAGAATTCCCAAGGAAGAGTAAGGGCAAAATGGGAATGCTTGTGCATAAATGTATTAAAAGGAATTAAGTCATTGCAAAACCCTTCATTCTTCTTCTCCACCACCACCACTCTCCTTTTTACTTTCTCTCAACTTCTCTTCCAATTGTTCAAAGAATTTTAGAGGGCTTTTGGAGTGATTTGGGTAGAAGATCAATCTAAGACATAAGGTAAGGATCTTGCTTGGATGTGAAGTTTTGTGAGATTTTATGTATATTTGAATATTGGGTCTCTTGGTTGAATGTGTAATTGTTTAAAAGGTAGAGGAAATCAAGCAAACCAAGAGAAAGGAAGAGCTAGTGAGATCTCTCCATCACAAGGTAAGTAAACCCCAACCACGTAGAGATTTGAGAACTTTCTTGAATAGGGAGTTATATTGCAATATGTGTGGATATATGTGGTATGTATATACATGTGATAGCTATGTTATTAGATTCAAATGGAGATAACTACGCTTTATGGTTGTTTATACACTTTGATTATGAGAAGTGAGATGTGGGTGGGATATAGTTTGAGATGGAATTGAAAGATATTGAGAATCCTTTTTAGAAGTGTTATTCTATGACAGGATTTATGGCTATGTTAGAGTAAATGCCCTAGAGCCAATCAATCATATAGAATTGACTCTTTGTAATAATGTTCATATCAATAATAAAAAGCATTTTATTCTATATCGCGTAAATCATTATTATTGCAATATGTATTAATATATGTCCTTAGAATGGTAGAACCGTGACGAGGGTATCAAGTGTTCAAATCTTGATAGTGAGAACCTATGAGCAATGTGGTGGCCATTCTAGAAACGTCCGGCCCTAGTATATTATGAAGTAAGGGCACAGATAATACGGTAAGGCTATCATAGGTGTGAACGACCCTGTCGAAAGGCAGTGACTGATCTACTTGTCAAGGTTTTGGTGACAACCTGGTGCAAACACATGGGTGCTTGTTGTAGGCGGATATACCGCCGCAAGTTCACTGGACTGACCCACCAAGGATTCCATATGGATGGTAAACCCAGTGTCACGGAACAAATCCTCTAACGAATGGTGGTGCATGTGATCCTTAGACTGAGTCACCGGAGTGCCTTGTGCATCGATGGTATAGTTTGACACTAGTCTAACGCAGTTCTATTTAGAGTTGTCAGTACGATGGTGATTGGCTATATCAAGGAGTGTATCAAAGACTATGGTAGATTGACAGAGGAATCATCACTCCCGGGTACGGGAGAAGTTATCTCACGGCGCGATTCAGTATATGGCAATGACACTAAAAACTATGGCCACAGTGGGATTGAGTTGTTGCTCTATCCAAATTATAATACGGGTCATTGGTCTAGAAACTGAAATATAATATCGAGACTAACTGAAGGTTGACACTATTTCTATGCCTTTGTCGTAGAGTAACGTATGATGAAAGATTGAATTGTACGGTAACCATATCGTGACAGGTAGCTATTTTGTGAATCGACATCTATCGGGTGGCCATGATGCCTTGCTAGGGGCTATATTGGTCTGTGTATTAGTGAGACGATTAATGGTGTTAATCGCGATACTATACACTCGGTATGATGAGGAGCCTATGGGTCACACACATAGAAGATAATTTAAGCGCCAAGAAGAAAGAAGGGCGTTTCGTCTTTTAGGCGAAAGGGTATATTTGGTAATTCACAGTGAAAAAATTTGCTGAGGTCGTAGCCTTTTATTTAATTTGTTAAAAAAATTAAATAAGTGAAATTACGGTTAATGTGTGTTCGCACATATTAATTAAATCATCTTTATGTGTAAATGGTAATTAAATATTAATTATTTAATTGAAATAATGATGAATTAAATTAAAATATCTAATTGGGAGTGTTTGGCAAATTGGGGTGTTGTGGTTGGAGCCCAAGCCCATTCCATATGGGAATAGGGCAACTAAAAAAGACTATAAAAGAAAAAGGTTTTAGTTGAAAAGGTGTGTGTGTTATTTTATTCATTCTTCAATTTTTAAAAGAGAGAAACCTCCAGCCTAAAAACTCTCCCACGACTTTTACTGTTCTATTGAAAAACAAACACTTTTGTTTTCTTCTGATTTCTTAAGGCCAAGGAGGATCTAGCAATCCCTCAGGTTCTTTGTTTGTGATTGTTTCGTGTGGACACTCTACGGTTCGATCCTACACTTGGATCGGTAGCAAAAACATTCAAAGACAATATTGGTGGAGCCTCCAAACGTGGGTATGAATCTAAACTTTAGATTTATTTATTTTCTGCAGATTCTTGATATTATACATAAACTGTAAAATTTGTCCTGATTTTGGGCTTTAAGGAACGATCTACGGTTGTATAAAATTTGTTTTCCGCTGAGCAACCGGGTCGCTTCCTAACAGCTATGTGAGGGAGTTTCTCCCATTTTGGATGGTTAGAGAAAGACATAGAATTATTGTTAAGTAGAGTCTGTGATGCACTTCAGTTGTTGATGAAATGCCTAGTAGAGGTTTAAGTATGAGTAGTGAACCTTAATTCTTGCAACATTGCATGTTGGCATTTCATAAGTGCATTAGGGAGATGAACCATCCATATGCATTATTTGTGCTGAGAAGTGACTTAAGAAGAGTAGAAAACTTTGTGTATGCACTTGCTTATGAGTAGAGAACTTTGTGAATGCAACTACTCTACGGGTAGAGAGATGAGAAGTGCTAGAGTAGAGAAAGTCATTAGAGAGGGTTGAGGCCTTGTGATCGTCACCCGATATTTAGTGGAAACGGGTTGATGTTGTGTGATTGTCACCCGATATTTAGTAGCAACAGGTTGATGCTTTGTGATCGTCACCTGATAGTCATTATAAATGGGTTCATGCTTTGTGATCGTCACCCAAAAGTCATGAGAAACGGGTAGTTGCTTTGTGGTCTCCACCCGACAGTTATGAAAACCGGGTAGATGCTTTGTGATCCCCACTCGGTAGTCACTAAGAGCGGGTTGGTGCTGTGTGAACTCCACCTGACAGTCATGAAGAGTGAGATGGTGTTGTGTGAAGACTGAAGAGTGAGATGGTGTTGTGTGAACACCATCCGGGCGTACCTCCGGTAAGATGAGGCCATAACGTTAATAGAAAACAATAGAAAGAAATTGTGAGGAAAGAATTAAGAAAAATAGTTACGGGGATAGACAGATATAGAGTTTACTTACTGAGCATTATTTTGTGCTCACCCCGTCATTTTTCTTTGTGAATGCAGGATCTAGGTGATGATGTAGTCGGAGGGGCGTCAGCAAGCGAGGAGCAATAGCTACACTGTTTCCCCTGTTTTTGTCTTTTAAATGGCATTTTGTAAAATAATACTCTTTGTGTGTATGAAAGACTTATCACATATAATAAAAAGAAAAGATTTTTGGGCCCATTTCCTATTATGATTAAGCAAGCATTTTACTAGTTTACAGCAGTTGTTACAGTGGTAATGTCAGATAAAAGAGAAGACAAAAATAAAATTAAACACCATTCGTTTATTAGTAACAAAAAATGAATTTAAAGCACTCATTACAATTATAATAGCCATTGTAATGTCAGATGAAAGAGAAGACAAAAATAAAATCACCCATTACGAAGTTAAAGCCACCCATTTAGGAACGTCACTAACAACAGATGCTTAAACAAATTAAAGCAAATATTGTGAAGAAACGGATTGAAAATCAAACAATAAAATTGAAATATCATCTGTAAAAGAATGAGCTTTGACATAAAAATAAAAATAAAAATAAAAAGTTACCTTCAATGGGGTAATGTAGGCAACAAAAGTAGAATAAAAAAGATGGTAAAGTATAATCAAAGAGATGATAATGTAGGCGGCAAAAGTAAAATCAAACAATAAAATTGATTTTGGTTACTAGTAGTATATATTATTTTTAATAAACAATATTTAGTGGCTAACATTTTGGTTGCAAAAAAATCCTATTAACAACTATAACTTTATTTGCCAAAATAATATACCCAAAATTTCAATTTATTTCAAGCGGGAATATGGGGCGCTCAAAATTTACCATACATTTGGCAACTAAAATCTTAGTTGCCAACATAAGATAATTTATTTAAATTTATTTCAAGCGGGAACATGAGGCGCTCAAAATTTACCATACATTTGGCAACTAAAATCTTAGTTGCCAAAAGAAGATAATTTGCAACTAACTAATTAATTACGCAACAATAATTTTAGTCACAAATTAAAATAATATTTTTTCATTTTACCGGGAAAGTTGGGTTCAAAAAAATTCATCAACTTTTAACGACTAAATACATTTTAGTTGTTATACATGAGTTTTTGCAACTAGTTGTAATATGCACAAAATAATTAGTTGCCAAATGTACCCTGGGCCCTTTGTAATTATTGTCAAAGCTTGGATATTTTGGTAATTGTATTATTTTGTAACTAATAAAAATAGTTATAAATTAATTAATAAAGATTTGCATCTAATTTAGCCACTATTCAGTAGTTGCAAATAATTATTTTCTGTAACCATAATTTTAGTTGCAAAATCCCTTGTTGTAGTTACCAATTGTGTTCGTACAAGAATTGGCAACCAAATAAATTAGTCGCTGATGTGATATTTTGGGCAACAAATCACATTAGTCGCAAAATATTAATTTTAGACGCTAAAGGCGGGAATAAATGGGCCTTAGAATTTTATTCCCTTTGATCGACTAATTGGAATTTAGTTACTAAATATGGGGTATCTACAACTATTTTTGCCTAGTGCAAAAAAATTGGTTGCAAAAAGTATTTTTTCTTGTAGTGGAGGTGTCCTTGCAAAAAATTGTTTCCAGAATTTGCTTGGAAAAGGTAATTCTTTGCCTTCAAATCCTTCAGCTTCAACGTTTCCAGATATGTCCTCTGCGTATCAGTCAATGTTGTACCGGCTATTGGTTCTGCTACTCCAGAATCTACCACCTGCCAATACTCTTTGGACATCAGGAAATTCTCCATTAGCATGCTCCAATGGTCATAGTGACCATCAAAACGAAGAATAGCCGGTTGCACAAAATTTTCATAAGCCATGAATAAATTTCTGCTGCAATGAAGGAAAAAATGCTTGCTGCTGCACACTATTTCTTTCTCGCTTGTCCGTTTCGGTGGCTCTGATAATGCAAATTTTCTTATAAAATACTTGATATATTTTAGTTTCAAACTGAGCTAGCCTTTTAATCGGCAATACAATTCAACAACCTTAGCATAAACATAGGATCACTAACGTACATAAAACTAAACCACTTTCTGCTACAATAAAACCTATAGACTGGGTAAATTAAAATCAAAACTGAGACATGGACTTCCTAAATACTAGACTTCAAAACAAACTTTAATTAAATAAATAAATTCCAACAAAACTTACCGTTGTGAATTCAAAATTTTGTCTATGAAAAGCAATGAATCTGTGCAAGATTATTTTTCTAGAGTCTTTGCTCTTGTTAATCAAATGAAGTCACATGGTGAACAAATTACTGATGAAATAATTGCAAAAATCTTAAGAAGTCTTACTCCAAAGTTTGAACATGCAGTTGCTGCAATTGAGGAAGCATATGTGATTTATCTGATTATTATTTTTGTTGAACTAATGAGTTCTTTGCAAGCTCATGAAAAAAGGTTTACCAGGACACATGAAAAGAATGAGGAAAAAACATTTCAGGTAAGGGGGGAGTCATCCCAAAAAGGCAAGGCAGAATATCCACTTGCAATGAACAACTTTGCCATTCTTGGGTTTATCAACTAGTGTCCAAGTCTCATTTTTCATCAAAGAATTGTATTCTTCATTCATAGCCCTTTTCCATTGTAACTTGTCAACACCAATCATAGTTTCTTGAACAGTCTTAGGTTCATCTCTAAGTTCTTCTTCAACTTGCAAAGCATATGCAACTAAATCTGCATATCCAAGTCTCTTTGGAGGTCTTATTACCCTTCTAACATGATCCCTGGCCAAATGATAATCTTCCAACTCTGAATCATGTTCCATTTGTTCATCCTCAAGATTGTCAATTGGTTCATCTTCTGTCTGATCATTCTGAATTTCAGTATCATTAGCTCCACCTTGATTTGAATTCTGTCCAAATTGAAAATTTGGAAGTTCAAGTTGTAGATTCTCAATCTCAGATGACATTCTTTTTGAATTATCAACTTTTTTACCAAGTCCTAGTAGGACATCTTCTTTGAATACCACATCCCTGCTTATAATGCATTTTCTAGCTTCCAAGTTCCAAAGTTTGTAGCCTTTAACACCTTCTAGATATCCCAAGAAAACACATTTTACTGCCCTTGGTTTTAGCTTATCATCCTTGACATAGACATAAGCTAAACAACCAAAAACTCTTAGATTGTCAAAGTTGATTGAGTGGCCAGTCCACTTCTCTATAGGCACTTTGAAATCTATTGTTGAGGATGGAGTCCTATTAATGAGAAAGACTGCAGTGTGTATTGCCTTTGCCTAGAACTTCACAAGTAATTTTGCACTTGACAACATACTTCTTACTTTTTCTAAAATGGTCTTATTCATCCTTTCACATAGGCCATTTTACTGGGGAGTGTTCCTCACTATTTTATGCCTCACAATACCATGTAACTTGCAGAAACTATTGAACTCCTCATTCGCAAACTCCAAGCCATTATCAGTTCTTAACTTCTTCAATTTCGTTCTAGTTTGAGTCTCCACCATAGTCTTCCACTCTTTAAACTTAAGAAATGCTTCATCTTTGGTCTTCAAAAAATAAACCCAAACATGTCTTGAGAAGTCATCCACAAACCTGATGAAGTATTTGCATCCTCCTAAAGAGTAATGTCTAGAAGGTCCGCAAACATCAGAGTGAACATAATCAAGTAGAGCTCTTGAGTAATGTTGTCCAGCACTAAACCTCACCCTGCTCATCTTAGCATATACACAATGATCATAAAATGGAAGTTTGTCAATCTTGTCTCCACAAAGTAGATTTTGCTTGCTAAGTTCTATTAGTCCCCTTTCACTTACATGAGCTAGTCTTTGGTGCCAAACCATGCTTCTGTCTTGAACTTCTGGAGAGCCTATAACAACTGATCCATTTGCAACTCCTCCATTTTAACACATACAAGCCATTTATCTTCTCAGCCTTCATAACCACTAGAGAACCGTTCATCACCTTTAGACTACCATTAGCAGCTTTGTAACTAAATCCATTTTCATCAAGAGTTCCAAGTGAGATTAAATTTCTTTTTAGATCAGGGATATATCTAACATTGGTAAGCACCTTAGTCAGACCATCATGAAGTGTTATTCTAACATTTCCTATTCCCTTTACCTGACACATAGCATTGTTTCCCATCAACACCTTCCCACCATCTACCTGTTGAAAAGTGTTAAACCAATTCCTATTTGGTGTCATATGAAAGTACAACCCATATCTAAAATCCATTCCTCACTTGTTTTTCCCTCAAAGACTATTAAAACCTCAGAACTGTCATAACCATCAGCAACTACATCTACACTACCCCCTCCATTTTCCTTCTTGGTTTCTTTTTGTTTCTTCTCTCAGGGCAATCACGCTTAAAATGCCCCTTTTTATGACAAAAGAAGCATTTTCGAGCACCAGATTTAGACTTAGATTTGTGTCTACCCTGATTGTGTCCCTCCTTTTTCCAATGTTTCTTTTCAGATCTTCCCCTAACATTTAAACCTTCTCCATCTCCACTAGACTTATCCTTTGATCTGTTTTCAGAATCTTTTGCAGAAATTGCCCCTGTTACTTCCTCTAATTTCAAAGTTTGTATCCCATACTTCAAAGTATCCACAAAGTTAGAGTACGATTTAGGCAAAGAATTTAACAATATCACAGCATGATCTTCATCACCAATCTTAACAGATATACTCTCTAAGTCCTATACTAATTTCAAGAAATCATCCATATTATCTGTTAAAGATTTCTGCTCATCCATTTTAAAACCAAACAATTTATGTTTTAAATAAAGCATGTTAGGAACTGCTTTAGACAAATAAAGAGAGTCTAACTTACTCCAAATCTCAGTGGTTGTCTTCTCCTTCTTGATTTCCGGAAGAACTTTATCACCCAGCCCAAGAATCAAGGAACTCTTTGCTTTATCCAACATCTCCTTCTTCTCAACTGCTGTCATAGACACTGGAAGCTCTGGTTTATCTTTCAACACAAAAGTCAAGCCTTCTTTTACCAATACAACCTCCATCTTCATTTTCCAAAGCCCAAAATCATTGGTACCTGTAAATTTCTCCAACTCAAATTTAGTAGACATGATTTTAAATTAAAAAACACCCTCAACCTAGCTCTGATACCAACTGTTAAGGTTGTAATCTAAAATTTAGATGAGAATAAACAACCAACTACAACAGAATGAACAATGGATTTAAAATAGACTTCAATGAAAATAAGAGACACAACGATATATAATGGTTTAGCACTCAAGGCCTACATCCACTCTCCAAGACAAAGAAGGATTTCATTCAATTACCAAGGTTAATTGATTACAGAGTATAGGTTAGCCTCAATATAAAACAATCAAGAGAAATCACCTCTGAAACCCTAGCCTCCCTTGTTTTTCCCTTTGCCCTTTGTAAACTCAAGAGTAAGAATTTATACAAGAGAGATAACCCCTTTAATCAGCCTCCACCTGAATTTATATTCCCTTCCAGCCGTGAGATGATAATCACACTCAATCTTGCCATTCATTTTTATCATCATGAACCAAGAGATGAAGAAATGGAGAGTGTTCTTTTAGTTGAGCAAATGACACGAAGCAAACAAAATAGAAGTGGTCCTCCCATTCAAAATGGTGTCACTTCTCATATTTGGGTTTCTTTGACTTTTCAACACTGCTGATGTAGCAAAGCATGTGCCACATCACCACAGGAAGAATTTTGCGTTTGCTTGTACTTAGTGTTTTCCTGCTTATAGATTGTTGCATGATAATGTAAAAGTATGCAAGGGTCATTGTGTTTAAAATCCTGTGTTTGGTTTTAAAAAAAAAAAAAAAAACTTACCCTATATGACATCAGGAAAAGCTTTTCTGTGTAAACTCTCAACATAAAATTTGGTTCATGTCAGTACAGAAGGATGCAAATTTTTATTTAAGCATGTAAAACAAGTATTAGCTAATCAGACATCATTTGCAGTGGATCTAGAGTAATATTGAGATTGCTTTATGCTTAGCCTTGCTCATTGTACCCTGTATGAAGAATGAGGGACGTTCAGTTTGTTTATAATCCAGCTAAATCATCAGTGCAGTTAACAAAGTGAAGTTTGGCAGTGTCCAGAATTTCCAAAAACTACTCAGTATACAATTGTGTCATATATCAAAAGCAAGATAAATGAAATAACCAACACCTGTGTATGCTAACTCAACTTTGGCTCATTTAAGTGATCCTCAAAATGATAGATAAAATAAAATGATCCTTCAAAAATTAGACAGAGGATCCAAATCCAAAGATAAAAAAGATAGGATCTAAAAATCACTTTCCATTTCTCCCTTTTTGGGGTTGGGACTGCACTCTTATTGGAGCTCATTCTGCAAAATACAAATTCAAAGCACAAGCCCAAATTATATCCAATTTGATTCCTACAAATATGAATTGTATAATTATTTTATAGATGTGGAGAGTTAAACTCATTTTTAATTTATATTTAAAAAATAAAAAGTCTGTTAAACTCTATTTTTATAGATAAACCTTTATTATAAGAGTTTAAATTATATAAAGATGCTCTTACAATACCCTAATAATTATTAATTAGATCAAATGCCTATGTATATCAAGAAGCGATGATTGGATAAATGTAAGATAATGGGTTAAGTTTGTTCTGTCCAGAAAATTTTTTATATTATGGACATAACTTAACAAGAAGGATTATCAATAATTTAAGCGAGTTTATAGATTGATCAACATGAATTCATAAATGAAAAAAGCACAATTGCTCAATAAATCATAGCTCCAAAATTCAATCTTCAAATGGCTTCAAGTGCAAGATTGCCATCATTTTAACTAGAGGCACAGGACACTTGGTGACAATATCCAACCTTGAAGAATTTGAGGCATGTTCAAACAAAGACAAGCTCAAACAAGCAAGCTCTCCAAAAGACAACCTTGAAGACAGAAACCCATGCCAATAATAAGGATCCAAATCGAAAAAAGCATTAAAAAAGTTCCTAGTCCCATCTAATCAAGCTTCAGCAATGTCTCCATGCCAAAAGAATAAAATTCTCTGCTACATTTTCTCTCAATGGCCACAACTCATTCCAGACTCTGTGGTAAAGTGGCCGGCCTCTGATCATCCGGGTGGAGCCGAGGCACTCTGCTATTGCACCAGCTACGGCAGGGGCTAGGCCAGAGTCCGAGCCACCTGGTACCCAGTTGAAGGATGAACCAACCAGAAGTCCCGCCTATTGCATCAGAATTTGAGGCATTGTGGGCAAAGGACCTCCTGGGATCAAACATTTTTCATCTTCTATTACTCTTTCACTCTGATTCCAAGATGTCTCAGCCTGGCAACCATTCTTCTCTTATCTTCATGTAAGATAACACTGGCCTGCTAACTAGTGAAGTTTCTTCTAGAAATATTAATTGAATCAAACGGCATGGCGTAGAGAAAAGTTGGGAGTTTTTATGTGTGCTCGAATTCAGGCTCATTCCCCAAATGGGTATCTCTCCAACCATCAAAACCATCTTGTCTAAATCGTAAGGATGACTCTCCACTTCGGCTAAAATCCCATGAGCAATCTGATATCCATGGTTTAGCTGTTAAACTCTATAAAAGGACTGTTAAAACCACTTGCATCAACAACCAGACTTGCCTTAAACTCTTTTCCATCATCACAATGATTGAAGTTTCAAACTCTTGATGATTCACTTCCCAAACCTTAGCCTTGTGAAATTAACCCCATTTTGACACAATCTCCATCATCATCACCTTGAGTTTATTTTACTAACTCGACCGTAAGGCCTGTCTAAGTACCTGGTTCTGTGATCATTAATATAAAAACAAACCATGGGCCAAGTTTTGTCCAAACAATCTTCAAGTCCTATGCTTTCAAACTCATCAACCCAAACTCCATAATTGTAGGCCACACAGAAAGCGGGTAAGGATCAACACACATACCTTGATTCCATGACTGAGACTTGTTCAGCCAGACGGAGGCCAGCCGGACCGGTGCCGATGACTACGACGTCGAAGCGAAAGCGGTCGAGGGGGTGAGCCAGGAGAGATCAAAGTCAGCAACTCAGGTTTGCATCTCAGGTGCGAGGTCAAGAAAATACCAAACTTATGGTTTTGTTCGTGATTAGGTACTTTTCTTGAATGCTTGTTGTGGGTCTTTCGAGTTGGAAAAAATGAAGGTGTTGGGGAGTGATTTATTTGGGATGTTAAAGCGAGCGAGGCGGTGAAAAATGCCTGAAAAGAGTTCCCTGTCAGAGTCAGAAAGAGAAAAACAGAGAATTGAAGAAGTGGGGTAATGTCAATATTGGTGAAATTGAATTGGGAGATAAAGACATACTGGAATCTCGGAGCAACAAGGTGGAATTGTAATCCCTCACCAGTTCGGGTGCGGTCCAAAACTAAAGGGATTATTCTTTTTAAATTAAAACAAAAATTACTTGCACGATGTGATATACTGATTTAAATTTCCCATGTTTAGGGATTTTATAATGAGTTAATTTCATTCACTTTTCAGATATAGCAAACAAAATACTAGGGGTGAACGGTTCCGGGTACCCTATATTTTCCTAGAGAATCGGAACCGAAATCGGAACCGCACAGTGCAGGTTCCCAAAAAAAGGAATCGGAACCAGAACCGCACAGTGCGGTTCTCAATTCAAGGAACCGGAACTAAAAGCAGGTTCCGATTCCTTTCCAGGGTACCCTATAAAAATCAATTACCCCCCATTAGTTTAAAAAATAACAAAATATCATAAGTTTACAAATACACCCTAACAAATTTTCATTATTCATTCATTTGTGTCCAATGTAACTCGTAACCTGTAATCTCTAAGCAATACTTGAATTGTTAATCATTTAATTAAGTATTGAATATTGTTTATAATAGATGTTATAATTAATTTAATAAGCATACCATAAATTTATAATATAATGTTATAATAATTGATTAAGTATTGTGCAAATTAGTAAATTACTATGTTTATAATATATGTCATAATCAATTAAGTAATCATTTAATTATGTAATGTTATATTAATTATATGATCATACTATAATAGTATAATGTAATGTTAAATAAATTAAATAATCATACTATAAATCTATAATTTAATATTATAATAATAAATTTCAAATATTTGATTAATAACTAATGTTTATAATAGAATGTTATAATTGATTAAGTAATCATATTATAAATATATAAAATAATGTTATAATTAATTAAATTTTTAAGCTTAATTAAATAATGTAATAATATAGTAAATTAGTAAATACTAATGTTTATAATGTAATGTTTAAAATTCATAACAATTATGTAATTAGTAATCATTTAACTATATAATGCTATAATTAAGTAGTGATATAATATATAATGTAATATAATAAATTATATTTATGAGTAATTATTTAACTATAATGTAATGCTTAATTAATGCTTATAATGAAATGTATAAGGTAATGTTATAATTATTAAATTTCTTATCATTAATTAATATTGTGCTAATATTTATGTAGTAAATTAGGAATACTAGTGTTTAAAATTAATATCATAACTCATAATCAATTAGTAATCATTTAATTATGTAATGTTTTATAATTATATGATCATTAAACTATAATAGTATAGTTAATGTATAATAATTAAGTAATCTACTATAAATCTATAATTTAATATTTAATTAATTAAATTTCAAATATTTGATTAATATACTAATGTTTATAATGGAATGTTATAATGATTAAGTAATCATTTATAAATATATAATTAATTAATTTTTAATCGTTTAAAGTAATGTAATAATATAGTAAATTAGTAAATTACTAATGTTTATAATGTAATGTTATAAATTCATAACTAATTATGTAATTTGTAATCATTTAACATGTAATGCTATAATTAAGTAAGTGATCATAATATATAATGTAAATAATAATATTATAATTTAATTGAGTAATTATTTAACTATAATGTAAGCTTTATTAATGTTTTAAGGTAATGTTATAATTAATTAAATTTATATTCAATTTTTAATATGTGCTAATGTTATGTAGTAAATTAGTAATTAAATGTTTAAAACATAATATCATAACTCATAACAATTAAGTAATAATCTTAATTATGTAATGTTATATAATTATATGATCATACTAAATAGTATAATGTAATGTTATAATGAATTAAGTAACATACTATAAATCTATAATTTAATAATAATTAATTAAATTTCAAATCATTTGATTAATATACTAAGTATAATGGAATGTTATAATTGATTACGTAATTATATATAATATATAAGGTAAATTATATAATTAAATTTTTAATCGTTTAATTAAGTAAGTAATATATAGTAAATTACTAAGTTTATAATGTAATGTTATAAATTCATAATAATTAAGTAATTTATAATCATTTAACTATGTAATGCTATAATAAGTAAGTGATCATAATATAAATGTAATATATAATATTATAATTTAATTGAGTAATTATTTAATTTAATGTAATGTTTAATTAATGTTTACAATGAAATGTTTATAAGGAGTTATAATTAATTGAATTTCTTATCATTTAATTAAGTATTGTGCTAATGTTTATGTAGAAATTAGTAATTATTAATGTTTAAAACAAAATATCATAACTCATAATCAATAAGTAATCATTTAATTATGTATGTTATATAATTATAGATCATACTATAATAGTATAATGTAATGTTATAATAAATTAAGTAATCATAATAATAATATATAATTATAATTACAATTAATTAAATTTCAAAACATTTGATTAATATACTAATGTTATAATAAATGTTATAATTGATTAAGTAATCATATTGTAAATATATAAGGTAATGTTATAATTATTAATTTTAATCGTTTAATTAAGTAATGTAATAATATGTAAATTAGTAAATTACTAATGTTTGTAATGTAATGTTTAAATTCATAACTAATTATATAAATTAGTAATCTTAACTATAAAGACTATAATTAAGTAAGGGATCATAATATATAATGTAATATAATAATATTATAATTTAATTGAGTAATTATTTAACTATAATGTAATGCTTTATTAATGTTATAAGGTAATGTATAATTAATTAAATTTCTTATCATTTAATTAAATATTGTGCTAATGTTTATGTAGTAAATTAGTAATTACTAATGTTTAAAACAAATATCATAACTCATAATCAATAAGTAATCATTTAATTATGTAATGTTATATTAATTATATGATCATAATAATAGATAATGAAGTTATATGAATTAAGTAATCATACTATAAATCTATAATTTATTATAATTAATAAATTTCAAATCATTTGATTAATATACTAATGTTATAATGGAATGTTATAATTGATTACGTAATTATATTATAAATATATAAGGTAATTATAATTAATTAAATTTTTAATCGTTTTTAAGTAATGTAATAATATAGTAAATTACTAATGTTTATAATGTAATGTTATAATTCATAACTAATTAAGTAATTATATAATCATTAACTATGTAATGCTATAATTAAGTAAGTGATCATAATATAAATGTAATATAATAATATTATATTAATTGAGTAATTATTTTATTATAATGTAATGTTATAATGTTTACAATGAAATGTTATTAAGGTAATGTTATAATTAATTGAATTTCTTATCATTTAATTAAGTATTGTGCTAATGTTATGTAGTAAATTAGTAATTATTAATGTTTAAAACAAAATATCATAACTCATAATCATTAAGTAATCATTTAATTATGTAATGTTATTAATTATATGATCATACTATAATAGATAATGTAATGTATATATAAATTAAGTAATCTACTATAAATAATAATTTAATATTACAATTAATTAAATTTCAAATCATTTGATTATATACTAATGTTTATAATAGAATGTTATAATGATTAAGTAATCATATTGTAAATATATAAGGTAATGTTATAATTAATAAATTTTAATCGTTTAATTAAGTAATGTATAATATAGTAAATTAGTAAATTACTAATGTTTGTAATGTAATGTTAAATTCATAACTAATTATATAATTATGTAATCATTTAACTATATAATATCAATTAAGTAGTGTATATCTTATAGTATATAATAATATTATATTAATTGAGTAATTATTTAAATAAATGTAAGCTTAATAATGTTTATAATGAAATGTTTATAAGGTAATGTTATGATTAATTAAATTCTTATCATTTAATTAAGTATTATGCTAATGTTATGTAGTAAATAGTAATTACTAATATTTATAATATAATGACATCATCAATTAAGTAATTATTTAATTATATAATGTTATAATTAATTATATAATCATACTATAATGTAATGTTATAGTGGAATAAATATTAAGTATCATACTATAAATTTTTAATGTAATATTATAATTAATTAAATTTTTAATCATTTAATTAAGTTTGTACTAATGTTATAATAAAATGTTATAATTGATTAAGTAATTTACTATAAATCTATAACGTAATGCTATAACTAATAAATTTCTAATTATAAATCAATTAATTAACTATTTATTTATGTTTAACTATAAGTCAATTAATTAAGTAGTAATCAATTAATGTAATGCTATAATTAATTATACTATAAATCAATTAAGTAATGTTATAAAATTATAATTAATTAAGTAATCATTTAACTATAATGTAATGTTATAATTGATTAAGTATGATATTTAACTAGTAATTAAATTTATTAATGTTTATCAATTTATCATATATAATTAATTAATTACTAATTTATTATAGATATACTTAGAACTTGATAATTGAAGTAAATAACTAAATATATTATTACTCAATCAAATATACAATTTTATTCAAAAATAATTCTTTTAATAATATTAAAAATGTAAAACACTTTTAATTGGATCATAATTCCAATTATTCACTTAATTGATTAAAACTTTAATATTAATGTATTATAATATATTAAAGCTTTTAATATGGTGTAATTTATATGTAATAAGTATAATTGTATTTGTATATTTATTTAATTAGGTTATTCTAAAAATTCAACTTTTTCTATTTTAAATTTTTTTATATGTAAAATAATAGAAACTCCCCCATTATTTACATTTCACAAATATTTCATTATAGTCCAGGTTCCAAAATAGGTTCTAAACAGGTTCTCCAAACAGGTTCCAAAACAGGTTCTAAAGCAAGTTCCAATAGGTTCCAAAACAGGTTTTAAATCGGGTATCTCCTATAGGTTCCAAACAGGGTACCCTTTTTACAGGTTCTGGTTCCAGTTCCGGTTCCTCTACATGCAAGAACCAGAACCGAAACCGCACAGTAACGGTTCCAAAAAATTGGAACCGGAACCTACCCGCACAGTGCAGGTTTTGGGTAGGTTCCGGTTCTTACCCCCGGTTCCGGTTCTACCTGCTACCCGTGCTCACCCCTACAAAATACATGTGGTAAGTTCACACGGTTTTAGAATTCTGGCCGTCCGCATGTTGGCCTCCACAATAAGCACACACTTTCTCTATATTGTTGATTCATTGATCACCACATTTAGAATAATGTTACGTGCATTAACCAAAATCATACTAACTTAAGTACTAACTGACATGACATATCTTTCTTATTGTCACGTCAGTTCCCCCCAAAAAGTAAAAAAAAAAAAAAAAATTTCAAAATTTCAATTGTTAGTACTTGGATTAAGTATAATTTGGTTAGTGCACATAACATTACTCCTAGATTTATTAATTAAACTATGTTCTTTTTCGGTGAGTTAGGTTTGTGGGACCTCACACTTACGTATTCTGCAACCTCTCTCTACATTTACTAAAAAAAAAAATTCCATGATGGAAAGCTTTCAAATATTTTTAAAAGGGAAATGTTAGATTTACAAAGATTCTTTCTATAAAGTGATGTGACAGTTGTCACACCACTAGTTTCACATCAATCTTCTATTTCTTTTCACAAACTAGTGGTGTAGCAGCTGCTACATCACTTTGTATAAAGACTCTTTGTAAGAGTTTTTGTACATATAGCATTTCTCTTTTTAAAATTTCTTCTTTTAGCATGTTAATGTATCAAGGTTTTGACAACCGAACCTCCTTTTGACCTGATCAAGGGGCCGACAGCAAGTTTTAAACTTAACAAAAATACCCTTATAAAACTGCTTATAAGTCCCTAAAGGTTTAAAATATAGTAAATGCACCCCTATGATATGGTCAAGGAATCGCTAATCAGACTGCGATGGTGGTGATGAACGACTGCCAATCAAAGTTCGGGATGATAGGGGTTTTGATGTGGAGATGAAGGCAATGCCTATGGTGGTGTCAGGTTGGGTGTTTGGGATCGGAACCGAGGAGGAATATACCAATTTTCGCAAAGGAGATAGTGGCGGCAATGACAATCGTCGACCAATCATACTTCGAGATGATGGGGATTTTTATGTTAAGATGAAGGTGATGCCGATGGTGGTGTCAGGTGGGGTGTCTGGCGCCGAAATCAGGGAGATTTGAAATCCAACAAAAACATCCCTAATTAGTTCCTACAGGTTTGAATGCCAGTAAAAAAACCCCTAAAAATTTAATTAGTCCCTACATATTTAAAATCCATCAAAAACACCCCTACAATCTAAACCGGACCAGAGAAGGTGTCGATCACTGGTTCGACCGGTCCGATTTTCATAACACTGTAATGTACAACCTCATCTTCCTAATGTTGGGTGCACAATGTGGTGGTGTTAAATTCTTTTCTTGTACTCGAAAACTATTAACCACAACGATGGGAAAGCTACAACATAAAAGCTTTTATGTGAAACATAGCTTGACAAAATTTACGCACTAATGAAATCGAAGTGACCCAAAATGTATGTTCACGGTTGGGATGGCAACTAGGGGTGTTCAAAAAAATGCAAAAACCGAACCAAACCGAAAAACCAGTTAACTGGTTCAAGGAATTCAAAAAATTGGATTTTAGGTTTGGTTTCCGGTTTGGGTGAAAATGCAAACCGATTAACCGAAACCAATTTTACTAACCAGTTTACTAATATATATATATTGAATTAAAAAAAATAATCTTAATGGATATTATATATTAAAATAAAATAAAAATTACATTAAATTTATTTGTATCAATTTTTAATGTATTGTTTGTTATGGTCAATAGATATGTATGAATGTTTAATTTTTATTTGAATATGTATTGTTGATGTTTACAAATTAGTTCAGGAGAAATAAAAAAAAAAAATAGTTTAATCCAATTTAAGGGGAAAACCAGTTTAAAACTGGTTAATCGGTTTTTTCAAAGCGGTTAACTGGTTTTTCGGTTAGTCGAAAAAACGGTTTTCCCTTAAATCGGTTTAGTTTCGGTCTAAGAATTTTTCTGAACCGAAGAACCGGTTTGGTTAATCGCTTTTGAACACCCCTAATTAGGTTAAGTCTGGATAAACGAATTGGGTAAGTAATGAGTATGGGGTGGGTTTGAGTTACCCACATTCATACCCATATAAAATTTTTAAACAGTTGATAATTGACAAGGGAATTGGTTTGTCTTTTTAATCTTAAGTATGAATGTAACTATTTTTAGTATATTAGATTATTTTAGGTTTGTTTGTTTTTTTGACTTATATCTACGGATGGGTATTGACATGCCAACACAACTTGGTTTAAGCGGACTGGGTTCAGGTTTGAAGATTCAACATGTTTATTAAATGGTTATTGCTAGCTCTAACTCTGTCTCCTCCAAATGAGAAAAGAGTTAGTCTTTGGGTTGTTAATTTTACATGGTTTTATATATCTTTTTGTATTGGGTGAATACCCTCTCAACCAATCCAAGATTCAACACACAATTAGAATAATACAAGCAATTTTACGTGGTTCTGGTGTTAAAAAATCTTACATTCATGTTGAGCTCCACTCTAAACTGTCTGTGCACTTTAAAAAAGAGAATACAATCACTCAAGATTTGGAGAAACCCTATAAATCTTACCCTCAGAGTACTTGGCAAAGTTTAGAACAACTTTCCTCACATGCGATAATGTAACCAAATATTAGATTGAATTATCAAACATTAATGTTCTTTTTGTAACAATAAAACTATATCATGGTTTAAATACTTTTTGAATATTTAAAAAGTTAATTGTTTGTATTTTTCAATTTATGTTGGGCTACCTAACAATTCAAATCCTGGCTCCGGCCCATTCCACTCATGGGCTTGGGGTGGCCATGAGAGGTGAGTGAGCAACACCTTGAGGTAAGTGAGTGAGTATTTGCAATTCTTGAGGGTCTTCCCATAATAACTTAAACCTTAAGGGTTCTTAGAAAATAAAAAAAATTACTTCCGTCCCCCTCAGGCCTAAGGGCTTAACTGAATAGTTATGAAGACTTTAAAAATAAATTTAACCTCAAAATTTATTTGTGTGGGCTCTTTTCATAAAATTTCTGCCTTTGACGATCGAAGACCAATTCTCCCTCGCAAGCCTGAGTGAAGTTCTGAAGCTCCAGCGCTTTGATGGTAACTTTCTCTCTTGCTTGCTCTCTCAATCTAAAATTTAATTTCTTTCTATTCAACCTTTCTTAAGTTTAGGATTTACTCAATTTTGACTGTTTATCTGTGAATTCTTAAATTTAAGCTTGCTAATTAGCTTTGATATTTGTAATAATTTAACGTTTCAATGTGGTTCTTGGAATTCTTGTAGGTATCGTTTTGACTTCTGTTCATGTTGTTGTGATGGCTACAACTAGGTTTTCAATGCTGAAGTCACTTAGTAGTTACATTAGCCCCTCTGTGAAACAGACAGCAACTTCACTTCAGTCTTATAACCCATACTTGAAACTTACAAGATTTGCTAATCAAAGTCATGTCAAGCTATCTTACCCTCTTGTGAATAGCAATTACCACAAAAGTCAGTTGCATTCCGCATTGAATTCTGAAAATATCCAACCTAGGATTCTTGGTTTTTCCTCTGATACTCGATGTTACAAAACCAACCGTGTCTCAGTATTTTCACCCACGTTAACAAAATTGTACTCTGAGACATTGTACTCTCATAGTTCTATTGCTTTTGGTTCGATTCCGTTTTTAAACCATCGATCATATTCATCGTTTTTTGGGGGCAAAGGTGATAAATCGACTAGAGATATGGATGTTCCAGCTACTACTAGCGGTAGTGAAGTTGACGTTAATAATAGTGATATCGTCGAAGGTGATTCAATTGATAAAATTAAGGATGCGTGGCAGAGTATAGTAGATGGAGTAAATTATACTGGAGAAAAGGTTAAAGTGGCATATGATGAACTGACTCCTTATGTTCAACAAATGCTTGATTTGCATCCGTATCTTAGGGATGTTGTTGTCCCAATTGGTGGGTACTTGATTGGTTCTATATTGGCTTGGGTGGTGATGCCTAGGATTTTGAGGAGATTTCACAAATATGCCATACAAGGTCCTGCTGCTTTACTACATGGAGGCTTGTTTGGAGACCAAGTTCCTTATGAGAAAAGTTTTTGGGGTGCTTTGGAGGACCCCATACGATATCTTATCACTTTCATGGCATTTGTTCAAATGTTAGTAGTTCCAAATTCAGTATTTCCCTTTCTATAATGTTTTAATTGGCACTTTTTTTGTTTTCCATGGTGTGATAAAACATGTTTTTTACATTCAGTGGCATGATGGTGGCTCCAACAACAATAGCATCACAATACCTTGCACAAGCATGGAGAGGAGCTGTTATCCTTTCGTTTGTGTGGTTTTTGCATCGGTGGAAAACAAACGTCTTCACCCGTGCTTTAACTTTTCAAAGTTTGGCGGGGATTGACCGGGAAAAGATGTTAACTCTTGACAAACTTTCATCAGTTGGTTTGTTTGTTATTGGAGTAATGGCTTTAGCAGAGGCATGTGGAGTGGCTGTGCAATCTATCTTGACTGTTGGTGGCATAGGAGGTGAGCGTTTGTTGGTGGCATATTCTCCTTCTCTTTTTTCTTTTGGTTCATTAATCCTAATGAGAAGGATCTTCCAATAATCAAAATTTTAAAACAAACCAAACTTTCTTATTTTACTATCCTTCGGTTTTAGGCTGAAATTATAGGAGCTCGAATATTTTACTGAAATTTGTAGCACTGATTATTAGTCATGAATACCTTGCGATCTAATGGATTTGAAAGGAAAGTTGAAATTGGTTAGTTTTTGTCATCTTAACAACTTCTAACATTGAATTGCAATGAATTGATGTTTATAAATTAATGCCAAAACTTTTAACTCAAATATTAGTTACTATAGCATAACTCTTTATTTCATTCTCTGTTGCTTTTTATAAATTACAGCTTGCTATACGTACATTGTTTTATTCCCAAATTGCATATCTCCTAACCAGTCCACCATGCATTAAGGGCTCACTCCTTTTATCTCTAGAGTGGGTAGAATAAGCATGTCTGAGCAATTCATTTTAAAGTATAGGACTCTGTATCAATTTTAAAAGTCGTCCAATCTTTGTTAACAATGTTCATTTATGTGTCTTCTTTTCTTCCTTTTTTTTTTTTTTCCTTTTTCGTTTTCCTTGTTCTCTTTAAATGAAAGGGCTAATCTTCTGCTATGTCTTTAGAACTCTATTAATGAACTATCTTAATCTGTATCAATCTGTCCTACACCTTAACAATTCATTATTATTAATATTTTTGGGACCTGCTGCTCTTTCACCTTTAACATCGTGAACTTTTATAGTTATATGAAGACTCTTAAGCAACCACTTAACATAAAAGCTTAAGGTATCAGTGGGACATTGCATTAAAATTTAAATCTAATCGGCCTCTTTACTTGTAACTTGCACCAAGTAGATGGGTTGAGCCCGAATACTAGATGGGTTAAACCAACCCTAGTTATAATAGATTAACTAATTACAATGCAAAAACGTTACATGTGAGGACTTGAACTCATGATCTTTAGTTTCTAATATTACGTTAAGCAGCCATTTGGCTGAAAAGCTTAAGTTATCATGTAAGAGCCCAACATTCAAATTTAAGTCTACCAATGATTTGTTATAGTGTACTTGATAAACCATGACTACTTTAAAATAGTGCTCATAGAGAATTACCCACCTGGTCAATTCTTTGGTCTCATAACTTTTCAGTTCTCCCCTGTTTTCATGCCTATAGTTTCTACATCAAGGAAATGTTGTGTTTGTGGTATGTTCTGTTATCAATCTTAACCAAAACTGAAATCTCCATTGTTGTGTTGTTTACTGCTTATAAGATGCTTGTGTGTAATATATCTTTATGCATCTGAGGGCAATATATTAGATTCTTAATGTGCTTTTGACACTTTCTATTTATTTGTATTGTTTTACAAAATTGTGAAGGATTGATTTAATAGACCGTCTCAACTTTTATATGGATATAAATGGAAGATGTTAAATTTCGTTGTTGGTGTATATTAAGATTGACTCTTCTATCGCTATATTTTTCTGTAGGAGTGGCTACTGCTTTTGCTTCTAGAGACATCCTTGGAAATGTGCTCAGTGGGTTGTCTATGCAATTCTCAAAGCCTTTTTCACTGGGAGATACTATAAAAGTAAGTAAAACTTTGCCACATCATTGATGGTGATTCTAATTAATTCCTTTTAACCAAAAATGAAAAAAAAAAAAAAAAAAAAAAATCCTTTTAGATTTGTTAAGTTTTCATCTAATAGTGCTGATAATGGATGGAAAGAAGTACTTTTATTTATCTGATGTAATGTCTCTGCTTAAGATTATAGTTGATCCTAGTATGTTGGGAGTTGAACTGTTACAAATTGTGTGTAAATGAATTTTTTATTTATTAATTTTATGCTTATTCTGAATGGAAGAAAACTGAGGTCTTATTTGCTAACATTTTTGGCAAGGTTTGTTTTATCTTTTTATTTATTNCCTGAATCGAATATTCTTGTTAGGCTATGGAGGTACTCGGTAACCGAACCGATTGTTGAAGTACTTGGTTCTAAACCAAACCAAATTTTTGGTTCGGTTACCGGGTACCCGAATTTCGAACTAAGTTTGCATAGAGTTGTTCAATAAAATTTGAGTCCTACGATTAATACAGGTTGAATTCCTCTGAGCAGACAAAAAGAAAAAAGGGGAAATTTGCAATTTTACATAGTGTTTAAGATCAATGCAAAGAGTTCCTAGTCACAGTTCTCAATAATTCTAGTTCCATTTTTAGAGTAAAAACAAGATAATAGTTTTCAAACCCAAAAAAAATACATGAGAGACAAAATATTATTATCTTATGCTTGTCAAATGCATAGGGGATAATGAATCTACACCCAATAGTTTTCACCATCTCCCTCTTGACCTTTGCCTTTAACATTCACAACAAGACAAGTGTACAAAAAGGAACAATAAGTGAATATATTTAGTTGCCGAGAATCTTCTAGCTAAGATAAACACTTGAAAGCATCCACACACTCAACATCAAGACAAATAAGCAAGAAAACCTTGTTTCGATTTGGATGAAAAAATATAAAAGAAACAACAATCAGAACATGACATTCATTATTTCATTTTCAATCAATGCTTAACCAAACGCAAAAAAAAATTCAGATTTTTAGTATAGCGAAGTTATTTGAAGATTTGAACATGCTACTTCACCTTAGTGAATAGCGGCAAAATAGGAAGGACTGAGGTTGTCACTTAAGGATTGACGAGCATGGACCGATGAGTGACTACCTGCTGCAGCGAGGACATTGGAAGACGGTGAACTAGAGAAGAAGTCGAGCTTCGAGCAAAAGATGATGAGCTATTTATACCTTGGAGGACTGTAGTCGAATTTAATTGATTTGGGATTTAATGTTTTCTCTGGCTTTAGTCAAAGAAGAAGATGATTAGGGCTTTAGTCGAAAACTGGAAATGTGGAAGATGATTCATATTAGGTCATCGAACTTGATATGTGTAACTTTAACAAACTAACTTTTGTTTTTGACTTTTTGTTTTATTTATTTTTCAATTTTTTAAAAAACCGGGTCTGTTTAGGTGCTTGGTTTACTTATTTCATTGAACCGATACCCGAAATTGAATATTCGGGTATATTCTAAAGCATAACCTCTACTCGAACCGAATTTGCCATTATCCAAATTTTTTGGTTTGGGTAATGGGTAATTTTGCACACCCCTAGACGAAAATGCCCATTCCTCTAGGCTCTGCAACAGCCGCCAACTTTTACAAAAGTCAGCAGATTTTCTGAGATTTGGTCCAATGACTCTCTTACTCTTTAAGTCAACTCTAGGTATAAAAATGAAGATTTTTTGAAGTGAAAAACAAGAAGAGAACCGTACAAACAAAAATCTATCTTTCTTGCAAACCTAAGAGCTCAAATATAGAACATCATACTCACTCTCTCTTTGTACTCCTACTTTACATCTTTAGAGAGAAATTTGTAGCCCATTGTGTGTACCAGCCTAGCTTGAAGGCAATCATTCACAACAATCGTTTTACATCTTTAGAGGCAAAATCTTATAAGTCTAGAGGTGAAATCCAATCAAAACTATTGTATTGGTTAAATCCCATTCTAATGGAACTTCGAAGACACTGCCTTGAAGATGTGGATGTAGGAGGTTCTTGATCAAAGCTTCGAGCCACTATAAATTCTCTAAGCATCTCTCTTCCCTTATCTTATTTAATTTATTGCACATGGAATGCTTGAATTTATTGCTATTTATTGTTTTAAGCATTGAAGTAGTTGAAGTTTTAAATTCTGCATTAATTTTAGTTATAAGGTTTTACAAAATATGCTCTGTAAAACCCTATATGGAAAATTAACCCTAGAGGAGGAGGGAGGGAGGGGGGGGGGGGGGGGGGGGGGGGGGGGGNTAGGCATAACACATTCTATAAGAAAATGCAACGTGGCTCAATATTATATACTAAAAGTAATTGTAGGAACCTGACTCTCTTTAAAGATGATTCCTGTTAGTCGTTAAAGACTTGCAGGTAGAAACTGTAAAACAATGGTAGTTCACAAAGTTAGTTCGGGAAACAAATAATCTATACCTTCTTTGTTTGGTGAGTCCATAGAGAAAATATTTGTAACCCCTCCATGTAACTTGAAACTGAATTACTGCACAAAATTTCTGAATAATTAACTAATAACTACACTGTAAAGTTGTTGTTAACACCAGGTACCCATCCATGTATTTAGGATTCTTCCTATGGGTATATATACAACAACTTGTTAAGAAGATGAATGAAATTTCATCCAGTAAATATGTTCAATATATCACCATGTGGGCCAGCAGCTGCAACGACACTCAACTAACTAAATTTGACAGAGATATTTAGAGCAACAGATCTTAAACCACAAAATACATTTACAGATTCAGCAAGAAACAATGGAAGAATCTGCACACGAGATCAGGGCCCCTCTAAGTAACCTTCCTCTCACTTCTTTAATTCACTTTGTATTTGAAAGTTTATTTTTCTTGTTCCAAGTCTCTTATTTTCACTCTCTCTTGATTACTCTTGTTGCAGTTTCTAAGGATCATGAAGATACCAACATCGCATCATCATCATCATCATCATCAAAATCCCAACCAGAGATTATTGAATTGCTAGAACCTGAAGAGAACTCACCCGTCAAACAAGTGGCTTTAACCGTACCAACCACAGATGACCCTTCTTTGCCAGTTCTCACATTTCGAATGTGGGTCTTGGGAACCCTCTCATGTGTTCTCCTATCGTTTCTAAACCAGTTCTTTTGGTACCGCACAGAACCTCTATCAATCACAGCCATTTCAGCTCAGATTGCTGTGGTGCCTCTCGGTCAACTAATGGCTGCAAAAATCACAGACCGTGTCTTCTTTAAAGGGACACGTTGGGAGTTTACGCTTAATCCTGGACCTTTCAATGTAAAAGAACATGTTCTTATCACCATCTTTGCCAATTCTGGAGCTGGCAGTGTTTATGCCATTCATATTGTTACTGTTGTTAAAGTCTTCTATAAGAAACACATCTCCTTCTTTGTTTCTCTCCTAGTTGTCTTCACAACACAGGTATTTTAAATGATCAAATTCTTCTATAAGAATTCACAGACCCTTCTTTGTTAAATTAGTTGAAGACAAACTTTGGAATGTTAGCTAGATTTAATGACGTTTGAATGGTAGGTGTTGGGATTTGGTTGGGCTGGGATATTCAGAAAGTATCTGGTGGAACCAGCAGCAATGTGGTGGCCTGCAAATCTTGTTCAGGTTTCTTTGTTCAGGTAAACTCTTGTTTCACTTAGTTAACTTGTATTAATTTTTCATTTCATGTCTTTGGTATTTTCTGTCAAATTTTCTGATGGAGATATACGAGGACTCTGGTGAGTTTTTAAGAATGTATACATTATTGGTCAACTTGATGGTAACATTAGACATTTTTTTTTTTAATAAAATTAATTTTAAAAAATGGGTAAAAGGTTGTGTTTATACTCTGGGCTTATTTTATGCCTCATTTGTTGGGTTATAATTTCAGTACTACCGACGTAACACTGATTTCAAGTTTCAAACCTGTCATTTTATAGTAATTAGGGGCGTGCAAATTTTGAGGGTAGAATTGGGACTGATGGATACCCGGGTGTTGGTTCTGGTTCAAAATTTGGTGAATCTGTGCAGGTCTGATCCCAATTTCGATTCCATCACTTTAGGAATCGGACCTGGTATTGACAAGTACCCAAGGTGGAACTGAAGGTACTTGAAGTATATTTGTAATTTATACAGAATATATTTGTTATTTTTTTGAACAAGAGAGGTGTCTTTGTAATTTTGCATGAACAATGTTGGGTACTAGACAGTAGACCCAGGATCAGAACCTGTTTCCAGGCATTTAAGAATCGGAACCGATCGATCCAATTCCTAAATCCTAGGAACAACCGAGTCCAGGTTCGGGTTCAATTCTGGTTCCAAGGGATTGGACCGGGTACCTGGATCGGCTCACCCAATAATGCCTTGAATGCTTGTCACCTATAAAACGATTTGAAAAAAAAAAAAAAATAAATAAAATCCACCAGCTATAAGTAAGACTTAAGACTGTAGTAAATAATTTCAGGTACAAGATTTCCAAGTTTAGCTGGGCCGAAAACTTTGTAACTTTCATGAATAAAAAATTCGCAGTGTACGTACGTAGAACGCTCCTATTAGGAACAGGGCTTCTTGGGCTTGAAACCTTCTCAGACAATACATTATTTTCTGTTGCAGGGCTTTGCATGAGAAAGAGAAACGGCCCAAGGGTAGTCTGACACGTACCCAATTCTTCCTCATAGCTTTTATTTGCAGCTTTGCTTATTATGTCTTCCCAGGCTACCTCTTTGAAATGCTAACTTCCCTCTCCTGGATATGCTGGATATTCCCCAAATCTGTTTTGGCCCAACAGCTTGGCTCTGGCCTTTACGGGCTCGGAATTGGTGCACTTGGAATTGATTGGTCCACTATCTCGTCCTACCTTGGAAGCCCCCTTGCAAGCCCATGGTTTGCCACTGCCAACGTTGCTGCAGGATTTTTCTTTGTCATGTATATTTTGACCCCTATATGTTATTGGCTTGATGTCTACAAGGGCAAAACCTTCCCTATATTTTCTGACGACCTTTTCACATCAACTGGTCAAGAATACAACATTTCAGCCATTATTGACTCTGATTTTCACCTGGACATTGCGGCTTATGAGAAACAAGGGCCTCTTTACTTGAGCACATTCTTTGCCATGACTTATGGTGTTGGATTTGCTGCACTTACTGCTACAGTTGTTCATGTTGCATTGTTTCATGGAAGGTAATTTTAAACTCTCATATAAATCAATTAATTGAGTAATGTTACATTAATTTGACCATGATGTGAATAAAAGCTCAATTCACTTATGCAATGGTGAAAATGCAGAGAGATATGGGAGCTGAGCAAAGCGAGTTTTCAAGAAAAAGGAATGGATGTACATACTAAACTCATGAGGAGATATAACCAAGTCCCTGAGTGGTGGTTTGTTTGCATTCTTCTGGTAAATATAGCAGCCACTATTTTTGCTTGTGAGTATTACATTGACCAGCTTCAGTTGCCATGGTGGGGTGTTGTACTAGCATGTGTTATCGCTATTATATTCACCCTTCCCATTGGAATCATTACAGCCATCACAAACCAGGTAAACTACTGAAGATTTTGATAACTTCCTGTACAAGTAATCAATCTCCTATAACTTGTTGATATCTGCAAATATTTTTCTAAAACATTTTCTTTTCATTGTTTGGATGACATGTTGATCTCTTGCTGATGACAGACACCGGGCTTGAACATTATCACAGAATACATAATTGGGTATATTTACCCAGGGTACCCAGTTGCTAACATGTGCTTCAAGGTGTATGGTTACATAAGTATGACACAGGCCATCACCTTCCTGCAAGACTTCAAGCTTGGCCACTATATGAAGATTCCTCCAAGAACAATGTTCATGGCACAGGTTAGTAGCCTATATAACTATAATCCCAGACTCTATTTCATTATTTTTTGAATTAAAAGGTTTTCAGTATAACAACTCTTGAAATCTGCTTAGATTGTAGGAACTGTCATAGCCTGTTTAGTATATTTGGGCACTGCGTGGTGGCTAATGGAAACAATCACAGATATCTGTGAGACAACAGCCTCCAACAGTGTGTGGACTTGCCCAAGTGACACTGTCTTCTATGATGCATCAGTCATATGGGGACTGATCGGACCACGCAGAATTTTCGGAGATTTGGGGACTTACGAGGCCATCAATTGGTTTTTCTTAGCTGGAGCAATTGCTCCAATGCTGGTGTGGTTGGCCGCGAAAGCATATCCAAACCAAGAATGGATTAGACTCATCAACATGCCAGTGTTGATTGGTGCCACAGGGATGATGCCACCAGCGACTGCAGTTAACTACACTACTTGGATTATTATGGGTTTCCTTTCTGGATTTGTTGTGTATAGATATCGACCAGACTTGTGGCAGCGTTACAATTATGTTCTTTCTGGGGCATTGGATGCTGGACTTGCATTCATGGGAGTGCTAATATATTTTTGCTTGGGCTTAGAAAGTGTAAGTGTTGATTGGTGGGGAAATGACCTTGATGGATGCCTATATGCTACCTGCCCCACTGCCAAAGGAGTTGTGGTTGAGGGCTGCCCAGTTTTCAGCTAGAAATTGTATATTGCAAATAAGAACCCATGAGTTTAGTTTTAGTTTCTTGTTTCTGATTTTTCCCTTCACTCCTTTTATATTATAGTGTTGGAGAGATCATTGGCTTCCAATTCTTTGTATAAAATTAAGCAGCTGAATCAAAATTCACTTATTTGCTTATATTTCTTACCTTTGATGTTAGAGACATTAAGCTAAGTTTGCATACATAGGAGTATTGATAGAACCCCAGGACAATCACTCAACCACGTAACCAATAAACTAAAAAATGCACAGACAACTCAAGGATTATTTCCAAGGCAAAACTGGATTGATTCTAATTGATTGTGATTAAGAAATAAAAGGCAGTTTACAGAGCAGTGCTCAGCTACAATGAAATGAAAATAAGCAACAAATAATTCCCAGCAGTTCGAGGACACAATTGATAATATCCTATCTTTTCAAGAAATGGCTCTCCCTTTTATACATGAATCAGCTTCTAACTAATTGGTTCACACGTCACATGCCTCAAGCCTTCCTCCACTAACGCATGCCTTTTCAACTCAGTTAGTGGCTTTTTACCCTTGTGCCCTCTGTGTTGGTAAACCTTCTTGATGGTGTCTGTCAGCTCCCAGGTGGCTTCATGTCGCACCGGTCGTCAGAACCACAAAATTAAACCTAAATACCGTAGTTAGCGGTAAGCAGAGTCGAATCCACAGAGAGCAAGACTAATGACATAATGTATATTTGAGTTAACGAAAGAGAAATTGGCAAAATGATTGATTAAAACTAAGGAAACTAATTAATTGCAGGAAATTAAAAGCATCAAATAAATTGCTAACTAAAACACAATATTAAAAGCGTTGCCGCTATGGGTTCGGTTTGACTCAAGACTAACTCTCACAATTCCTCTCCTCGCTCTTCAATTTCCTAAACCTACAAGGCTAGGCAAATCAATAAAAATATCTCCAGGCAATCTTGTTATAATCTATCCTGTCTCCCCATCGTCTTAGTTACAGATCGATTGGTTAAAGATTATCATCGACTAACCGAAAAAATGCTAAACCCTTAAACGCCATTAGTTGGTACAACGTTAACAAGTACAACCTATCAACTTGTATCATCCAATCAACTAATTGCACAACAAATGCATTCCTAGTAGAAATGATATTAGACGCTAATACAACTTGATTGCAATCAGTACCGAAGTAGTTTAAAGTCATAATCAACATTCAATAATCTCAAACCGACATTCAATTATGCGAAAAGTTATATATCAATAAATGTTCTCAATGCGCATTATCAATTCAGCACGTCGAGCATCAGAATAATATTAAAGCATCGCAAACAAACTGAAACGAAAACAAATATAATCTGAATACAAGAAACTTAACCAAATGTCCAACATTCGGGCTCATCCAACTAGTCGAGAGTTGATGAGGAAAGCAATGGAGTCAATCTCGATCTCACCTACACCGTAACAGACAATCGAGAACTCAACCGCTCATGGTGGTGTCGATGGAGGCTAAAACAGTGGAAACAAAGCTGATCATGGTGGAGAGGAGGTAACCGACAATGATATGATGCGAAGAAGGGGCCAAAACGACTGACGGACAGCCTGGAATACAAACAGTCGCACTCGCCAGAAAACGTTAATTTTTGGACAGGTCTTCCGAAAAATGGTGGCGAAAATGGGATCCGAAGGTACCAATGGAAAGCTCTGGTGATGGGAAGTTCAGATCAGGTCTTAGGGAGATGAAAGGTCATCAGAAATGAGCGATATCACGGCTGGAAGATGAAGAGGCGCGACGGCGATTTGGCAGATTCTGGCGGTTTTTGCGGAGGCTGAAGCTTGCAAATGCTAGATCTGGCCGTGGGGAGGGAAGATCAGCCACCACGGAGCCCAAGAGTCACCGAAAAATGCCAAAATCACAGTTGGAATGTGAAGAGTTGTGGCGGCGGTGATGGTTATCACGGTGGTGATCCGGGATGATGAAGATGATAGGTGCAATTGGAATACGAAGGGTCGTCGGAATCTGATCGGAGAAGGTGAAGGGTTTTGGTGGGCGGCAACCACCCAATCTGCGACCGTACGCTGCATTTTTATACAAAATGTGGCAAATTTTTATTTGGTCCCTACATGATTGAAAAGCGACAAAATCAACCTCTTGAAACATGACATTTTACCCCCCTAAACAACATAAATGAGACAAAATCACCCCTAATCCATAAACCAAAACCTAATATCAACTCATACCATTTCCAAATTCATCCCAAATATGCTAAATTAGGAAGAAAAACTCAAAATATGATTTTTATACATAAATTCATAATTTCTCTTAATTATCTCAATATAACTTCAATTCAATTACATATGAGATCTTTTTATTAACAAAATAGAGTCACTTTTATGACTCTAACACTTCAAATGGGGCTAAGTCTTTCCACTTAATAAGGACTTCCTAAGAGCCATTCACCAATGTGCGGACTGCCAAAACAGATTTCGGCTGTACCTGCAACTCCATGTCCTCGGTGAGGCAAGATGGTAGAGGTTGGATGGGAATCGAGTTGTGCAGGCTACGCTTGAGCTGGGATACGTGAAAAAGGGGATGTATTTTGGCTGTTGAAGGCAGCTCCAATTTGTATGCAACCTGTCCAATTTTTTCCAAAATGGGAAATGGTCCATAAAAACGTAGGCTCAACTTTTCGTTGAGTTTAGAAGCCAAGGACCTGAAGCGGTATGGCTGAAGTTTTAAAAACACTTGGTCTCCCGGTTGAAAATTAACATCCTGGTGATGGGCATTCGCCTAGCAGGCTGACCTTGGGCCCGGACTGCTACCCCAAGGAAAGGAGATCCGCGAAGTCACCCAAGGGGTAAAAAGGCTAGCGTGGAGCCCACGCAGTAAGGCTTAGTGGGTCTCCTAGAGGGTCGAGAAGGAGAGTTGCTGACAAGCTTCTAGGGTCTGACAGGCTTCTAGGCGAAGTAAGACCCAAAAAGAGGGCAATAAAGGCTGATGAGGGTGGGGTAGCCGATAAGGGCGAACGCTCTATGGAAAGAAGACCAACGAAGGCGTTGGGTCTTGAAACATGGGAGAATGTTAGGATCCTACATTGAAAGGGAAAAGGGTGGACATGTGGGTTATAAAGGCTTGGGCACCCTCCCTTGGCAAGCCGGTTTTCCAAGGAGAGTTCTACCCAAGCCCATGAAAGACCTCTGGCTTAGCCCAAATTATTGAGTTATTGGAGTGAATTCCTATCAATTTGTATTAGAGCCAAGGTTGGGGAACGATAAAAGCAGAAATGTGGAAAAAGATATGAGATCGATGAAGGAAGATTTGGGAACGATCAGAAAGTGCTTAAAGGAAATGCCAGCATGGATGAGGCGAAAAGATGAGGAGGAAACCAAAGGAGTTAAGATGGATGGGTCAACAGAAATACCGGTGAAACATAATCGAAACCAAGGGGAAGAGAACAGTGAACCTAATGCAAACTAGAACGGAAAAGCCATAGCTACTAAACGAAATCGACCAGAGTCCGGGGGCCAGAGAATCGAAATACCGATATTCATGGGGAAGGATCTGTACATTTGGTTATTCAGGATGGAAAGGTATTTTAAGGTGTATCAGGTGGCTGAGAACGAAAGGATGAACACGGTGGAGATGTGTATGGAGGGAGATACAATAAATGGGTTCTAGTGGATGAAAATCAGAGCTTCGGTAACGATGTGGCCGACTTTTAAGCTTCCTCTTCCTCATAGATTTGGTGGGTCACAAGAGGGAGGGCCTTATGAAGCTTTAATGGAAATCCGGCAGACTGACACGGTGGAGGAATATTGTTGGAGATTTGAAGCTTTGTCTGCACCTTTGTGTGAAGAAAAAGAAGAAATATTATGGGTTGCTATTATCAATGGGCTCAAACAAGATATTAAGGCTGAAGTGAGATTGAGCCAGCCCAATTCATTGCTACAGCTTATTGAGTTAGCCGAGAAAGTAGAGGAAAAGAATTGGGCTTTTGAAGAAATGAAGTTTGGGCTTAATAGAGCTATTAAACCAGTTGGGCTGTATGGGTTTAATAGAGGAATTATTTCAGTTGGGCTGGGTAAACAAGGGTTAGCAAATACGAATGTCGAATTGTCATTTCGCCAATCCAAACTTCCTTACCACTTGGTCTGATGATAAACTTCTTGATAGACTCCATTAATTCCTTGCTCTTTAATGTCTGGCATCCCAGGATGATGCTTTTCCTTGTCAAGTTGAGCTGGTAATGAGGTCTGGCTGGAAGCGATAGTAATCTGGTTCATCGTCTTCCCTCATGTTGTGTTCTTACCTACAGACATTATGAGCATGCAACCATCCCCTTTAATCACATTTGCACCGTAGAAGAGGAAAGGGTTTTCCTTGAGTTGTCTGTGTATTTTTTGGTTTATTGGTTGTGTGGTTGAGTGATTGTCCTGGGGTTCTATCACATAATGATTGATTGAGAAATAGCAATCTGCTCTGAAGGTCCATCCATAGGGATCTTCCCCATTAAACACTGGTAACTCTAATTTTTTTCCCTTCCTTTCTTCCTTAGAGCTCTCGGTTTCTTTACTTCAATCCACTTCGCCATTGTCATCGCTATTTGAGCTTTCCCCCATATTTGATTTGCCCCGATCATGACTAGTGTGGGCCTCCTTCTCTTTGATACCATTGATGGGAACCTCTGTCAATTTAAAATAAACCCAGCCACAAAATAGTCCAAAATGCAAAATATGGCAATTCCTTTCTAGAATTAAAACTATATTGTATTGATTGAATAGAAATGAGATTTTAACTAAACAAAATAGAAACAGCAACAAGCCAAAGAACAGATAATTTCCATCAGTTCGAGGAGCTGGGGACCTCCCTTAATGACCCTTTGAAAACATGCCTATCCTTCCCTAAACTCCCCTCCCTTTATATACTAATCCCTTAACTAAAATATTCCTCCCACTAACAACTTGATTCCCCATCACGTGAATATTTCCCAACCAACTCCTACTAGTACACATGCCCACTCACACAACCAGCACCCTACTGCCCTTATGCCCTTTATATTGATAGATTTTACTAATGGGAGGTCTCATCATTACCCACCCCTTGAAGAACCACCTTGTCCTCAAGGTGGGGAGATGAAAAATTTTCACCCAACACCACACCACACCGCTCCTCCACTCCTTTACTGCCCTCTTCTTCCTTACTCAATTCTTCCTCATCTTTTGTCATTCACCGAAAAGGGGTTGTTCGCAATTGAGAGAGGTTGGAATAGATCTTTCGAAGAGCTATCAAGCTTGTACTCTGGTGACCGAAAGTCGACGCTGGGCTCGACTACCTCTCCTCCCATGGTCGATGCCCCGATGAGGGGTTGATAGAGTGTCTCTGTTGATTGAGAAAGGGATATGTTCTAGGGCTGTCAAATGAGCGATTGTGTTATATATGAGCCCTAGATTCAATTTCTCTTGATCCAATTACTCGTCTTGACCCATACCTAGCTGATTCGAGTCCACTTCTAGGTCCATTCTCAAATTGCTCAAGCCAACACTCAATTGTATTTGTTATTCCCTGTTTACCCAGCCCAGCTGAAATAATTCCTCTATTAAACCCATATAGCCTGACTAGTTTTTCAGCTCTATTAAACCCAAACTTCCTTTCTTCTAAAGCCCAATTCTTCTCCTCTATTTTCTGGGCTAACTCAATTAATTGAATTAATGAATTGGGCTGGCCCAATTTGACTTCAGCTTTTATCTCTGGTCTAAGCCCGTTTAAGAAGGTAGCCCACAATATGTCTTCTTTCTCTTCACACAATGAAGCAGATAGAGCTTCAAACTTCTGGCGATATTCTTCCATTGTACCAGTTTGTTGGATTCCCTCAGGGCCTTGTACGACCCTTCTTCTTGTGAGCCACTGAACCAATGAAGCAAGGCAAATTTAAAGGCGGACCATGTCGTCATCAGAGCTCACACCTCCATCCACTAGAACCAATTGATCATGTCACCCTCCATGCAAACGGCCACCATGGCCAACCTCTCATTCTCGGTGATTCTGCACACATTGAAACAACGCTCAATCTTATACAGCCACCTATAAGGATCTTCCCCCATGAAGAGCGGCATCTCCAATTTTTGGCTGACAATTTCTTGTCATGGTCTTTCGGTGTTCATCATTTCTCCGTTAACATCTTCCTGGTTTGGTCCTTGATTTCCTGAGATTTCTGTTGACCCATTACCCTTACCCCTTCTTGCTTCTTCATCATCTTTACGCCTCATCCAGGCTAGCATTTCCCTTAAGCACTATTTGATGGTTCCCAAATCTTCCTTCATCAATCTAACCTCTTTCTCCATTTTCGTGTTTACCATTCCCTAACCTTGGCTCTGATACCATTGATGAGAACCTCTGTCAATTTAAAATAAACCCAGCCACAAAACAGTCCAAAATGCAAAATATGGCAATTCCTTTCTAGAATTAAAATTGTATTGTACTGATTGAATATAAATGAGATTTTAACGGAACAAAATAGAAACAGCAACAAGCCAAAGAACAGATAATTCCCAGCAGTTCAAGGAGCTGGGGACCTCCCTTAATGACCCTTTGAAAATATGCCTATCCTTCCCTAAACTCCCATCCCTTTATATACTAATCCCTTAACTAAAATATTCCTCCCACTAACAACTTGATTCCCCATCACGTGAATATTTCTCAACCAACTCCCACTAGCACACATGCCCACTCACACAACCAACACCCTACTGCCCTATTATCAAAGCCTGAATACCACACCAAATCCACCAGACGATCACAACTTCTATCCACGGCGAACAACCCTTTTCTCGCGAATGACAGAAATCGATGTACTTAGAGGGGGGAAATATCGGTGTCATAATGTGCTTAAGGCGGGGATACCATGTATGTTTTGATGATTTGTTCATATCGGGTGAATCCTTGAAGTTGGGTGATGGTTTAGCAACCATTGATGAACAAAACCATTTCAGAGACAATTGAGAAAACACTAATATGAATATACCTCTATATTGATTGATACAGAAATGGATAACAACAATAATGAAGAACAATTAAGAAAACAGTACTAAATGTAAAGATAACCTAGCAATTCGAGGAGCTAGGGGCCTCCCTTCCAATATCCCACCAAAAATATTCTTTACCCTTTACAATTCCTATCCCTCAATTTATACTCACAAAAGTCACACCAATTCCATTGTAATTGCCATGCGGATAACCAACTCCCACTTGCACACCATGCCATTTGCCCTTATTATTCCTATTGTAAATTTGAGTTGGGGTCTTATCAATACCCTCCCCTTGAAGAACTACCTTGTCCTCAAGGTGGGGAGATGAGAATTTTGCTGTAATTTAGGTATCCTTAACGAATCTGCGGCAATACCCTGTTAATTCCAAGAAACCCTGCAGACCTTTGATAGTTTGTGGAACAGGCCAAGATAACATTGACTCAATTTTGGCAAGATTTGCCTCAACATCATTCGCAGAGATCAAATGTCCTAAGTAGTCCAACCTTAACTGCCCAAATAGACATTTTTTGTGGTTGACGACAAGCTCATGTTCAGTCAGGATTTGGAAGGCATATCTCAAGTGATTGAGGTGAGCTTCTAGGTCGAAGCTGTAGATTAGGATGTCGTCAAAAAATACCAGTACAAATTTCCTCAAAACTGGTCTGAAAATGGTATTCATCAGGGCCTGGAAAGTGGAGAGGGCATTAATCAACCCAAACGGCATGACCAAGAACTCGTAGTGCCCCTCATGAGTCCGGAATGCTGTTTTTGGCACGTCTTCGGGTCTTACTCTGATATGGTGATATCCTGATTTCAAATCCAGTTTAGAAAATACTACAGCCCCAGCCAACTCATCTAGTAGCTCATCAATTGAAGGTATGGGAAATTTGTCGGGTATGGTTATGTAATTAAGGGCGCGGTAATCAACACAAAAACGTCAGCTGTCGTCTTTCTTCTTAACCAACAGCATTGGACTTGCAAAAGGACTAGTACTCGATTGGATTATTTCGGACACCATCATCTCACCCATCAACCTTTCTATCTCATTCTTTTGGGCGTAGGAGTATTTGTAAGGACGTAGGTTAGGGGGTTTGGATGGATGTTGGAGGGTTATGTCATGGTCAGTTGGTCTTCTAGATGGTAAACAAGGGTGTTGTTCAAACAAATGGTGGAACTTTTTAAGTAAGGCAGTAACTCTAGGCTCCATAGGTTCTATTTGCTCCGAGAGAGACTATAGTCTTAACTAAAGAAGGATCACCTTGCAACACAATTCTCTTCCCGTTACTATCGAACGCCATGGTTAAGTTTTTTCCAGTTAGAGCACACATCTCCCAACGTGCTCAACCAGGATATTCCCAACACCACATCAGCTCCACCTAAATCAAAGGGGAAAAAATCCAGTGTCAACTCAACCTCTTGAATCCTTATACTCAAATTTCTGCAAATCCCTTCTCCTCTGACTGTAAAACCATTCCTTACCATCACTCCAAATTGTTTTCCCTTCTCAAGGACCAAGCCTAGCTTCCGCACCATATCCTTTGAGATGATATTGTGGGATGCCCCACTATCCACCAACACAATCACTGTCTCATCTCCAATCGACCCCCTGATCTTCAGAGTTTTGTCCATCGTCATCCCATAATAGAGTTCATCGACAAAGCCAAAGGGTTACCTGCCATGTTGACGTCATCGTCAGCTTCAGAGTTGGGTTCCTCTTTTCCGACGAGTCATCATCGGTGACTAACAAAATCTGTAGTGACCTTGCCTTACACCGATGCGTGGGCTGTATTTTTTGTTGCATCTAAAACACAGTCCATGCTCTTTCTTGCTCTGAATCTCGGCGTCAGTCATGCGCCGAAATCATTTGCCGCAAAATCCTGGCATGGGTGTATCGGTGGATCTCTCGCGTCGTTCACCTGTTTTGTTTGGAATGAAATTTGAATTGCGTGAAAAGGTGTTGGGATTCCACGCGTTTGTGCGCCAAGTTTCCGGGTTGGGACTAACCTGATTGTAATGCTCCATTTTATTAGTTTGGGTTCTAAATGGTTTAGGCTTATTTTTCTCCAAGACCCAGTTCTTTTCCTCTACTCTATGGGCTTGCTCAATGAGTAAAAAGAGTGTGGTTGGTTAGGCCAAACGCAATTCAGTCCGGATCTCTTCTTTGAGTCCATTGAGAAAAATACTCATCAACAATTCTTCTCCTACCTCGCAAAAGGGAGCAAAATGTTCTTCAAAATTTTCTCTAAACTCTGTTACTATTCCAGTTTGCTTTAATGCTACTAATGCCTCATATGCCGAACATTTGAAAGATGGACGAAATCTAGCAACCATAGCAGCTTTAAAGGCTTCCCATGAGTTGATTGGTGCCCTTGATTCCATCCACTGATACCAATTCAGTCCATGCCTCTCCATACAAACCGCAACAGCTTTTACTTTTTCTCCCTCTGCATAATGATTGACTGAGAAATAGCGATCTGCTCTGAAGGTCCATCCATAGGGATCTTCCCTATTAAATACTGGTAACTCTAATTTTTTTTCCCTTCATTTCCTCCTTAGAGTTCTCGGTTTCTTTACTTCGATCCACTCCGCCATTGTCATCGCTATTTGAGCTTTCCCCCAGATTTGATTTGCCCCGGTCGTGACTAGTATGGGCCTCATTCTCCTCTTTCAACCTCATCCATTCCCTCAGCTCAAGGAGATATCCTTTGATGCTACCTAACTCTTCCTTCATCCCTCCTAGCTCCTTATCCATATTACCCATTTCTTTTTCTAATCCCTCAACCTTCTGCTCCATTCTCGATTTAGGCATTACCCACACAAGGCTCTGATACCAGTTGATAGAACCCTAGGACAATCACTCAACCACACAACCAATAAACCAAAAAATGCACAGACAACTCAAGGATTATTTCCAAGGCAAAACTGGATTGGTTCTAATTGATTGTGATTAAGAAATAAAAGGCAATTTACAGAGTAGTGCTCAGCTACAATGAAATGAAAATAAGCAATAGATAATTCCTAACAGTTCGAGGAGTTGGGGACCTCCCTGATTCACAATTGATAATATCCTATCTTTTCAACAAATGGCTCTCCCTTTTATACATGAATCAGCTAAAAGAATTATTCCCTTCTAACTAATTGGTTCACACGTCACATGCCTCAAGCCTTCCTCCACGAATGCATGCCTCTTCAATTCAGTTAGTGGCCTTTTACCCTTGTGCCCTTTGTGTTGGTAAACCTTCTTGATGGGAGGTCTATCAAGTATCATATAGATGGTCATGTAGAAAGACAAAACTAATTAATTTCAGTCTGCTCTGCCCAATAATTTCTTTTTGCACCATTAATTCTGTCACGACTAGCATTCAATCAAACAATATTTCAACGAATTGTTGGCTTTAGTTAAACTATTTTGAATGGAATCTTTCAAAGATACAAGAGAAGATAAAAGTAACATGTAATCTCAATTAAACTTGTTCTATCTATTCAAACAAGATAGATACATTAGGAAATGGTTCAATTCCAGTGCTGTCTGCGTCAGCTTCTGCAACAGATCCCATCCTATCTATTTCAAGTTCTTATGTAATGTTTACAGAAAGAGAAAGAAACAATGGAATAGTATGTTTATGATAGGAGGACCCCTGCCTTCTAAGTAAGTCCTACCTTCCTCTCAAATCTTTAATTCAGGTTCCATATGATTCTTTTTCTTCTTAAAAGGCTCTGCTTCTCACACTCTCTGTTTTCTATTTTTTGTTGAATCCCCGACCTTTCAATGTTAAAGATCATGTTATTATCACCATCTTTGCCAAGCTAGTGTTTATGCCATCCATATTGTTACTGTTGTTAAGGTGTTTTATAGGATACACTTCACCTTTTTTGTCTTCCTCCTAGTTGTCTTCAAAACACAGGTTACTTCTAGCTCCTTTTTTATGAGAATCCAAGCCCATCATGTTCTTTAAGCATGCAAGAGAGTTCATTGAAGATTCAAGGACCTCAAGATGGACAACATTCGGCTCAAGCACTCAAGGAAGCTCATAAACTTGTCCAAAAGGTGTTAAGGTTCCAAGACATGGCGCAAGCCCTTTTTTGTAGCCCAAGCCTTGGAGATCAAGTGGGAAGAAACTTCATTGGCCCAAGCCCAAGTTGTGGATGCTATTTGGTTCAAATGTTGAAGGAAAATCAAGAAAATTTTGATTAGGGACATAAATCCTTAATTTAGGAAAGGTTGTCCATAGCATTAAATGGGTATGACTTACACTTTTGATATTGTATGGTGGGGAATTATCCCTTAATATTTTTGTGTAATATTGGCCGAATGACTTCCACCTACCCAAAGTTTGGCACAAAGACAAATTGATACCCAAAAGGTTTGGAAATGACAAAAAAATACTTTCTGTCATATTCTATTAGGGATTTTTGTCTGCTAAAAGACAGTATAGTAATTTCATCTACAGTCACAAAATTTTTAAATTTTAAATCTTTTTCTCCGTATCCATTCTCACCCCAAGCCCGTTAGCACAGCCCTCTTGTGTCATCGATCGATTTTTTGACTGGATTTAGCATTTTTCTGTGAAGTTCGGTGATAAACAGTGGCACTGGCCCTTGCTGGCGCACTTTGGGAATGGAGATCGGTGGGTATTCTAGTCTTTTCACCATTTTTGTCTTTTAGCAGATGGAAATTCCTAACAAAACATGACGGAAAGTGGGTGTTTGTCATTTCCAAACCTTTTGGGTACCACTTTGTCTATACAACAAACTTTGGGTATGTGTAAGTCGTTCCCCCTGTAATATTTTGTTGTAATATTCATGTAATATTTGCTAGGGTAATTCCCTTGTTTTGTAAAGCCTATTTAAAGGCCACTTTATCATAATATGAAGTTAGACATTGAATATTGCATGAATAGTATTTTGCCTTGGAGAATTGTTTTCTCTTGAGTTCCTTTACCCAAGTTCGGCCAAACTTGGTGGTGGATTGATTCTTCAAGCTAGTGGAGTTCCTTTAGGCTTGATTGATCCATTGGTCAATTATCTTGTAAGTTAATCTCACTTGGTTACCATTCATCTCACTTTTCGGGTTGGTTTATTTTGTTGTGTTCCAAGTTTGTGTTGATTAAGGCTTGATATAAGGTGTTGTTCTAAGGTGTTATTATGGTTGTGTGTGCTTGTAGAGTATTAGCCGAATTGTGTTAAAGTGTTGCAAGTGAAGTTTAGCATAGGTTGAGTTAAAATTAGTTGAAATAAGGAGACATATGAATTAGATTGCAAGATTTCATATCACTTTTACTCTTAAATTCTCTTCTAAGGTTGATTGTATAAGTCTATGTATGTTTTCTGTATTTCTCTTTCTGATAGTTAGACTTAATGGTTTTGAGTTGTAAGGTGATAGGGTCTGGATGGGTTGGGATATTCAATTTGACCGTATGGGTCAAGTTAAAAGGCTTTAGAAGTGTAACATCTTTCATGTTTTGGTTTATTTTATATAAAAAATAGAGTAAACAACATGTTTCCACACAAGGTTTAGCGAAATGGAAAGTTCCCATCTCTGGTTTTATTTATTCCAGATTCTCACCCTTAATTAAATACCATCAATGATTGTTCAATTAAGGGTGGGAATCTGGAAAACTGATTTGGGCCTTTTATCGAGCAGGTGGCCGACGCTATTTCAGGCTTCGATTTCCGACAAAAGGAAATTCAAAAACGGCCAAAAGACATACCCACACAAACTATAATAGAAGAAGTCGATGTAGTCCGATGACGTCGATTGCTCTCCAATCAAACATAAAATACTGAGAATATACCCAAAATCGCAAGGTGGCAAGTGTGGGAGTGGTCGGAAAAGTTAGTGATGATGGCAAGTGGGGGTATGGGACTATGGGTTTTGTAGACGAGGTCGTGGGGAGTCCAATTGTGTTCTCGGAAGTTATTTTAGAGTTCAAGATCGGTATGAAAAATCCAAAATTCGGTAGCTTGGGCAATGCTAATGTGAGGCGCTTCCTGCTAACATGAGCTACTTTCAACCCAAAGGATCATCGGCGCACGTTAGCGTGTTAACGTGAGCTTTGATACAGTGAAAAGTTAAAATTAAGGAAACACTGTAAATTTAAGGGTGCGAATTGCAATAAATGAAATCAGGGGTGGGCACTGGTATTTCGCTAAACCTTGGGTGGGAATATGTAGCTTTTGGCTTAAACCCAGAGGCATAAGCAGAGGCGAGACCAGACTCAACTTCACGCTCAAAGCCAACAATGGAGAGCGAAACTGCGAGCGCAAAGGACGACAACAGTGTAGCCAGCATCAAAACGCTGCGTTCTCAACTTGAGTCTCGAATCGAGTCTCAACACAACACCCACTTAGACCTGCTTTCCTCTCTCCGAAACATAGTCCCAAATATCGTCTCCTCTCTCGATCTCTCTCTCAACCTCATTTCTAACTTCAATCACCGTAGCTTTAACCCCACTCCTCCCCTCCCGGAAATCCCCCAATTGCCCCCGAAGTCCACCAACGCTACTTCTCTTAATCACAACAATGCCAAACCCACCACCTCCGACGATCTCTTACGTTCTCCCGAGCGAGGTCAAGAAACACGTGGGGGAAATTTTGTTATTGACGAGAGTGGGAATCCGTTGGTGGTGGTTAGGGCGATGGTTGCTGTGGGTTTGTTACAGCGCGTGCCCTTCAAACCTATTGATTCGTCGATGCTGTTGAGGAAGCTGGAGAGTGACTCCAACGTGGCGTTGGCCGAGAAGAAAGCGTTGAGAGAGCTGGGAGGTGAGGCCGGTGCGATTTTAGCAGTGGAGACAGCGTTAAGGAGTATCGCTGAAGAGAATGGTGGTGTGGAGCTTGAGGAGCTTTCAATTAGTGGAAAATCTAGGGTTATGGTATTGAGTATCGATCGAATTCGGTTGTTGAAAGAATTGCCAGAGAGCGTGCAACAAAATCAAGACTTTTTTAATGGAAACAATAATAGTACTGGGAATCAAAATCAAATTCAAAGTCAAGGAGGGGATTTGTATGGGATTCAGAGACAGGAGATGTGGGACCCGCATATGGCGGGAATGGCGTCAATTTATGGTGGAGGAGGGATGATGGGGCCCAGGGGAAGAGGAGTGATGGGTATGCAGAGAGGTGGTAGAGGACAAAAGTCGAGAACGGAAGAAGATGATTGGAATGATATTCAAGAAATGTTGAATAAGAAGACGTATAAGGAGTCCCAAAGATCGAAAACCGGTGAGGAATTATTGGACCTTATTCAACGACCAACTGCTAAAGAAACTGCTGTGGCTGCGAAGGTTGTTGCCGGTTTTTGTATTTCATTCTTGTTGTATGCATTGGGAATTCTGTAGCTGATTTTTTTTTTTTCTTGTTTTTGTTTTGTGTGTGTGTTTTATTATGGTTTTTAACAGTTCAAGAGCAAAGGTGGTTCTCAAGTAAAGGAGTATTGCTCATCTCTAACCAAAGAGGATTGCCGAGTCAAAACTGGTTCATTTGCAGCTTGTGAGAAGGTTGGTAACTAGTGTAACATTTTTTGTTGTTTTTTTCCTGTATGTCAATTTAGAATAGTATGGTTGAAATTTTGCCGAGTGATAATGCCTGTAAGTCCGTAAGTACTAGTTAGTTATCTTTAATGAAGAAAAAGGAATGGAGGATGTAATAGTGAGTACATCTAGTAGGTAGTCTTGTGGTTGATGTAGATGTACTTGGGGAAAGAATTCAGATGATAACATTTCTAGAATAATTGTACGTAAGTATCCTGGATAATGTGGAATGAGGAAGAACATTCATGTAGTTGACATCAACTGGTTTGGGATTGAGACTTAGTTAAACTGAGTCAAATTGAGTTATAAATAAGAAACTAAATCGCAACTGAGTGGCCATTTGGGCTTATTTATATCTGAAGTCATTTTATATTTATTGAACAGATCTCTTTATTTGTGATATTTGTTGAAGTCTCTAGATTTTATCATAAATATCTGTGTTATATTTGTATGTGGTAACCTTGTGTTGTTTATATTGAATACTTAATTCTATGCAGGTTCATTTTCGGCGAATAATTGCTCCACATACTGACATTAATTTAGGCGACTGTTCTTTTCTTGACACTTGCCGTCACATGAAGGTAACAATGTTTTAATTCAATTCAACCACTTTAATTTGGTTTCTCTCTTTTTTTTTTTTTTTTTTTTTGTGAGAGTGATAAACTAGTGTTTCCTTCTATATAGACATGCAAGTATGTCCACTATGAGCTTGACCCTGAGAGAGATTTACCACCCACTGTGATGGGTGCTGGAACTCTTCCTCTCTCCAAACCATTAAAGCCTCAGCGTCCTGAGTATTGTTCTGAAGTAGAACTTGGTGAACCACAATGGATTAACTGTGATATTCGTACTTTTAGAATGGACATTTTAGGACAATTTGGAGTCATAATGGCAGATCCTCCATGGGATATTCATATGGAATTGCCTTATGGGACAATGGCTGATGATGAGATGCGCAACCTTAATGTTCCTGCATTGCAGACTGATGGTCTGATTTTCCTTTGGGTTACTGGACGTGCAATGGAGCTTGGACGGGAATGGTAAGTATATAACTATCTTTTAGTACCTTGGTACACAGTTTATCTGCTCTGCACTAGAAGCTATGAACAAGCTTATTTGAGTGATTTTCACCTTGCAGTTTAGAACTTTGGGGATACAAGCGTGTCGAGGAAATAATATGGGTAAAGACTAATCAACTTCAGCGAATAATTAGGACTGGGCGAACGGGCCATTGGCTCAATCACAGTAAGGAGCACTGCCTCGTTGGAATAAAAGGGAATCCAGAAGTAAATAGGAATATTGATACTGATGTCATTGTTGCTGAAGTTCGAGAAACAAGCCGCAAGCCGGATGAGGTTTGTTTAACATTCTATAATCTTTGATGATCAACCCATTTCACTTGAACAATACTAGTTTGTCTCTTTAGATAAGACTTTTCATTCTAATGCTGGCTTGACACATGCTAGTGGCTAAATATTTTTCTTTTTGTGATTTGAATGTCACAAGTATTGTTTTCTGCAGGGTTGTTTCAGTTCAATATGTCTTGTCATTACTTATGCAAATTGATTCAAAATAATTTAATTCTTCCATATCTTGTATATGATCGAGGTCATACAAATTTATTCTGGCAGATGTACCCTTTGCTGGAGAGAATAAGTCCAAGGACAAGAAAGCTGGAATTGTTTGCTCGAATGCACAATACTCAAGCAGGGTATGCTTTCTTGACTCATAGTTTTTCTTATTTTTAGATGATTTTACGTTTCTCGACGCATTACTGAAACTGATCTTGTCCAAATTAAATTTGATATGATGAGGGTGCCAACTGGACATTTTTTAAGGGCTTACGACCGTGGACCATCTTCATTTTAAATAATAGTTTTGGAGACTCCCAAAGCTGAAGCAATCTGATGGTGTAGTTCTTTGAATTTGAGTTTTTCATTAGGACAATAAGAGTTACCTCTTTTGAAACCAACCAAAAAAAAAAAAAAAAAAAAAAGTTGTGTTGCAATTCCTTTCTGCATTCACTTATGACCCTTGTCTATGAAAATTCAGGCATTGAAAATTTCCTATTATGTCATGAAAGAAAGTTTTTGCAGGTGAATCCTTTTTCAGCTTCTTATTTAAACCTGGTCTCTTCTTTGTCATCAGGTGGATGTCACTTGGCAATCAGTTAGAAGGAGTAAGATTGGTTGATGAAGGCCTGCGAGCAAGGTTCAAAGCTGCATACCCGGATGTGGCGGTGCAGCCTGTCTCTCCTCCTAGGGCTTCTCCAATGGAAATAGACTCCAATGCTACTCAAACTAGGAGCCCTTTTTCTGTAAATGAATCAAGGTCCTCTGTCATGCAGTTTGCAGACTCCGAAGCTCCTGAGGTTCCTTATGCCTCTGAAGAGAGGCCAATGGCTGTAGATGCTGATATGGTCAACTAAACTAAATTAAATGCCGAGATTACCAGGAACTTTATTCTTCACCAGCTCACAGTAGTTGAGAGCCAATTTTTCAGTTGTTCCTGTGTTTTCCTTTTCTTGTTTTTTAGAATTTTGCGCACTAGAGTAGAAATATGTGTTATACATCTGAGGTTCCCCATTAGTCAAGGCTATTTTTGTAAACCCATATGGCAGAGCATGTAAAGTTCAAATTTCTTTTAGCAATCGGTCATTTTTGTTATTCTGGGCAGTCCCAAGATGAGCAGGGCCTAGGGTATTACCAATAACCAGCAGCAATCCATTAGAAACAACTTTGCACTGAACTGGAAGCGACAATTCTATTTGCTGTTAATTTGTGAGGCCCCAGCATTGGCTACTGTACCCACAGAGATAACAAATTAGAAGCTGTCAGCACCATGTTCACAACCAGCTGGCAATTATAAATTAATGGAATTGGAAAAAGCCTTTGTTCCCTCCATGATATTAGGCGGTGCTTTTCTTGGATGTATAATTGTATATATGGTTAACTTTGTTGTTTTTTTAACCTGGAAATTGGTGTTTTCTTTTCTTAGAAGACTGAGCAACTTTTCCTTTTTACAAGCTTATAGATTCTCTTTTGCTATTCAAACTCAAAATATAGCATTTATTATTCAAAAGAATAATAATTTGATTTCTTAAATAGTAGAAAAGAATTACAATATAAAAAATTATCAGATGAACCAACACGCCAAAATTCATAGAACCAATTATACAGAAAACTGTAATATGCAAAAAATGTGAAGAATTACAGCAGAAAAGTAGCTGAAATCTGAATAGTTATGCGCTTCACATGATGCCACTGAATATTGCAGATGCTGTTGATGCAATAACAGCTGTTAAGAAGACTGAAAAACTTAGCTGCAATGGTGAAGAAGAAGTAGAAGGTGGCTGTGGAATTGGACCAAACACAGTAGGGTAAGATGGTGCAGAGTCAGGCAATGCACCGGGATCGGAAGAAGGAGAGTAAGCAGACACATTCCCAACAGTTATATGTAGTTTCTGCTTCTTTGCACAATACCCCGGCTCTCCACTAGTGAAGTAAAAATCCCCATTTGTAGTTACATTAAACAAAGAGTTGCCATTGTTCATGTGCAGGATTGGATCAGTAATGTTACATGAATTATAGGATGATTCAGTGACTTGAATCACTGAATCTTGACTTGGTGGGTACAAAAACACTGCAATATTAATCAGAATAAGCATAAAGGTTATCAGACGAAAGCTTATCAATAACTTTTTCATGGCAATCAAGATAAAGAATGCAAGATCTCGAAGAACTTACAGAGAGAATCTCCAATCCTGAGGTTGTTGTACTTGGACCACTTGGCGTAGACCAATGGATTTGCAGAAGTGGGAACTCCCCAAGCATGTAAATCACCAACCTTGTACTGATAACATAACACTTTGGTTTGTACAAACAAAAGAAACTGAAAAGCAAACAATAAGTGAAATCTACAGCTTCTAAGATTGGCCATCTTCCTTTTGCTCTCAAACTAACTCTTTCCTTTCTCAAATTTAGGAGCGAGTCAGGACACTTGAAGGCCAAATCTTATTGGATTTTAATTGTATAGACAGATTGCAGAAACAGGGACAAGTTGAGTGCTCATTTACCTGAATGCCCTCTCAGAGTAAAATAAGCAAGTTGTGTTTAACCAAGTCTGACCCAGTTATCAAAGACATGGATAGAGAGGGAAAATCATTATTTTAAAGGGCTAAGATTGAGAAAAGAAAAAAGATAAATTATATGGCTAATAATGGCACATGGGCCAGTTGGATGGAGTTAGCAAATGGTATGTTCTGTTTTGTCAAATATAAATTTCATTGAATTCAATTATCAATTCATCATGTCATGTGGAGAGGACAGTGAGACTTGTCTGCTCTCACATGGTAACTCCTCTGGGATTACCATCTCCAATAGACACTTTTGAACTCCATTTACAGCAAAATGGAAATGCAGCCGTCTCCTTGCCTCATTATACCATGAGGCCATCAATTTCTTTATTTATTTATTTTTTGTGACTAGGGGTTGTCCGAACCAGTTTGCGTACACTTTAACTAATCTCTCAGAACCTTGCAATTGATAGCCAGGTAAATCCCCTCAATGGTAATCCCTATTATCACTCTATGTGGATCGAACTCAGGGCTTCTTAAGTAATACATCCAAGAGACCTAGTTGACCGTTGGGCCACCCCGTGGTAGTTCAAGCCATCAAATTCTGTATTCAACAAGAATTGATGGATTAAACTTTAAAGAAAGGGAGATGGACTTATAAATCCCATCCATAAACTGCGCATTCAAACTTTATGAATATGACAGCGGAACAGCTGATTCAAGAAAGAGCAATCAGAAAAATTAAGAAACATACATATCGGAGAAAAGTTCATTTTGATTATATCAATTCTGAGATGAATTCAAAGGTACTTTAATCTGTGCACAGAGCAATGTAACACATTTCTGTATCAACATTTGAGGAGATATATTGAGACGTTGTGCAGCGTAAGTCTACAATACTTGGAAAAGAAAGAAAAGTGAGAAAAAATAGCTATCTAAAAGCGCCAAGTCTAGTCATTCTTTCACCTTGGAATAATTCCAGACTTTGTACTCACGGCTTGAATGTCCATAGTACTGTAATATCAATAAGGACTGAAACCCATAATTCTTCCTCTCTTCAATAATTACATTGCAGTTTGGAACAAAAACAAGAAGATGGCAGGTTGCAAACTTAATTCAGAAGTTTTATTCCTCAAACTGAATCAAATATTCAGAGGTTCTGTCTCTGTATCTCTCTTCATTGCTGTCCAATCTTCTGATCCTGTAACAAAAAAAATGTATCCATGATGAAGGTTTCTCACAGAGAAAAATGAGAGGCAAAATACCAAAAATATTCCGGAAACGGGAAAGGCTGTCAGGAAGTTTAGGCTAATAAATTAAGTTTTATGACATAAGAAATAGTCTCGAACTTCAAGTGTTTATAAGTGTACCATGGCCATTCAGCCCTGCTTAACTATGAAATTGAGGAAATAGCGGGATTCCAAGGCAAACAGAAACTTACTCGACTTTTGACCTTCTGCAATCACCATTAGCCGCCTCTGCAGTACAGATGCCATGACGAGGAAAATCGAGCACATGCCAAACATGATGGTGATGGGAAATGCATCAACCTTCAAAAAAGATTCAGCCATTTGTAATAGCACAGGAAAGAATAACTGCTTTGCTCCCTTTCGGGGTGGGGTGAGGGTTTAAACCTCCAAATATCTTGTGAAAGTTCATGCAACTATGTCATAGAACTCTGATCTCATTTTCCAATAATAGTAACATCCAAAATTCGGTATCAAAAGAAAGGAGAAAAATAGAGTAAAACATTAATAACATTTATCAACTCACATTGTACAACACAATGCAGACAAACATGTTGAGAGGAATGCGAAAGAAATTCATGATGGTGCTCCTAGCCTCCTCGGGAATATATTGGGACCTCATCTTCATGATAGATGGCCAAAATATCCCCACACAAGCTTCAAATGTGCAGAAGCCAAGGAGCTGAATGCAGCCAGAAAATGAAATGCCACCACCTTTTGTGCCAGAAGGTATATCCAAGAACTGTTGAATAAGAACCATCAGTATTTCCACAACAGTTCAATTTAAAATTTGCAGAGTTAAAAAAGAAGACAAATAAAAATAGAGGAAATAACACCCCAACATACATTTGTTAAAATGGGAAGCAGGAGAGAAGCCGCAGAGACTACAAAAACAATCTGCATATAGCTCTCAACTCTTGGAGATGAACGGGCCAAAAGTCGAGCGGCAAATGAGCTTCCCAACATTGAAGCCAGCATGAAAGTTGCGAATATGAACCCATGTGGTATTTCCTCATCATTTGGGCTCAGGGCAGGAGTCCAAAGGAACACAAAAGTGTACATTGAACCTTCAAATAGAGATTGTATAGCGCCCAACAATGCAACCTTCTCATCTGATCCCACATGGAATGTTATATTAACAGAACTTTCCAAAATGTTTTAAAGAAAAGTAAGTAGAGAATGAAAGAGAAAAAGGTTGGGGGGTGTTGATGACATGATGAGGGTCTCCATATCCTCTTGGTATCTATCTCATCTATAAAACTTTTATAAATATACTACACTTAAATGGAAAATTAGATTTGGCAGCCTGCAAATAAAAGGGCTACAAAGCTAAGCATACCAATAGTTTGTGATAGTAGGTGTATGAATATTCAACTGATTTAATTTTCTGTAGAAGACAGAACTTAAAAGGATGAGATTAGAGATTCACCAGAAGCAATGGCAACAGCAGCACTCCTGAACTGGGCAAGCAAATTCTTGTTATCTGAAGAGTCTCCAAAGTTCTCAGTCCACGATGACAATATAATTGCCATGCCAATGGCAAGAAAGCATGCAGCCGCGTCAAAAGGAGCAACTGGGCTTAAGCCCAGAGTATCAACCAGTAAATTAGCAAACAACCCAGAGATAATAGCTACTAAACCATTTCCAAGAAATACAGCCTTGGAGAACGTTATTGAAAGCCATTGTTGATCAAAACCCCTCTGAAAATTAAAAAAAGGGCAACAAGAATGAAACAAAATACTTCTACAAGGAAACCTGAATGCAAAAACCTACTGCATAACTCTGGTGGACCTCAAAGAGTTCTTGGATAGACAACCCAGCAACCACAAGAAGTTTTTGATCCATGGAATTTCAGTGGAGAGAACAGTCTTACATTAAAACACCTTTATCTTGATCTGTGTTTTTCAACCCCTGCCAGCGCCACCAACTAATTCTAACCGGAAATGTGATACATAACCTTTTTAATGTACAACTTATAGTAATAGACAGTTGATGACAGCTCTATAAGCCATTCGGTAATATGCTTCATGATGTGATGAATGTAAAATAGTACACACTTCTAACTTTGCAAAGAATCCACTGGAGCAGGATTTAACTCAAAACACAAACACATATACAGCACAGAATGCCTTTCAAGAAATCTAAAAGATTAGATTATTTAAGAACAGAATAGAAATTCATTAGTCAAGCAACGACAGACCTTATTGTGCTCTGCAACAAGCCAAGACTCAAAGGCTGAGAAGAGTAGAGAAGTGGCAATGCCTCCCAATATACGTCCCAACATCAAAACTTTGTACTGAGGAGAATGTTTGGTGATGCAGCTTAGGATATAAGTCATACAGTAAGTTACACATGCTCTCCTGCGGCCCCTAAATTTGGCATACAATTTACTTGTAATTTATTAATTCCAACCCATCCCTAACGCGGTACAATAATATAGCAATCCAAATATGATCAGAAAAGGTTGTACCGTTTGTCAGCCAAGGACCCAACAATTGTTCCAAAAAACATAGAGGATGCAAAACCAGCAATAAAGAGCTGCCCAATATCTCCTTTACTATATCCGTACTGGCTGTAAAGGTAGTAAACATAGGGACCCTGCAGCCAATCTCCGGCTATAGCCCAACCAATTTAATTAGCTATGGGAGAAGACCAATAATTAATAACATCAACGGAAACTTCCCCCCATTTAAACAAAAAATTCTGACAGCCTCGCTATATTCATTTTCCCAATGTCGAAAGCTAACCAGAAGCTTAACATATGATGATAAAAAAAATTAAAAATTTGAATACACATTGGTTTAGTTTTCAATATATGCCCTAGATCATCAACAGAAAGACACAGCATTGAAGGCACGTCATAAAATATGAAAAAGAAATTGAGAATTGAGAGAGATTACACATCATGAGAGAGTAAACAAGGAGGTAGTTGTTCTTGAAAACATTGAAAGAAGAGGGGGTATTGATTCGGTCTTTGATGCTTTTGCTAAGCTCCAAGGCAGCAACAACTGCCGCCAGAAAACCAAAAACAAGAAAGTAAAAGGCCTCCATTTCTCTGTTTTCTTCAATTCTCTTGCAGCAGCAGTTTGATATATGTATTGTGTAAAGAGAGAAGGAGAAGTAATGTTAAAAGTGACTTGGCATCAACTAATTAACCGACATACGAGGTGGGGTTGATTTGTCATTCAAGAAAGTGCCCCCTCTCAATCTGTTTTGTCATTTCCCGTGAATCTGTAGCCTACTCTTATTAATTATTAATGGTTTTTTTTTT